>NC_061117.1:218058868-218072047 GCF_002878395.1 Capsicum annuum | reverse complement strand
AGACCGTGACAAGGGCGAGGTAGACTATTGGTATCTGCCATGGTTTCATGACCAGCCTCCTCCTAAAGCTATGCCAGAAAGGTCAGCCAGAGAGCCAGTGGATTGAGAAGCAAAAATCGAAGTCAGAATTAAGCAAGCTCGATGAGAGGTAGAAGAGAACTATCGGTCTACTCTGCACGTCTTAAATAATGATTTGGAAAGGGCTAGAGAAGAATTGGTTCACCATGAGGCGAGATTTGAGGCCAGAATTAGGTCGGCTCGTAAGGAGATTGAGAGAGAGAATCGTGTTGCCATGCATGCCCTACAAGAAAACCTGGATATTGCCACCGGTGCTATGGAGCAGCAATCGAGTGATTTTGAGAAAGAGAAGGCCTTGCTGATAAGTACACAGTCGAAGCTTCGGGCTCAGCTAAAAGCTTCCATGGAACGGGAAAGAAAAATAGCGAGACGCTTCATGACTTTTCAAAAGGAAGTTGAAGTTGAGAAAAACCAGTGGATGACCGAACGACAGGCGCTTCACGATCAGATCGATGACCTTCATGAACAAGAAGGAGACCTAAAGCATACCGTCCGTACTACGCAGCATTGGGTGCAAAACTGCCATAAGAGTATGATCGAGGCCAGGGGAGAATTACTTCAGCTCAGTGAAACCTTGATTAATGTTTATGCTAAGTATCTTCACCGAGGTGATGAAAATCTGGGCCGTCAGGAACGTGCTCTTGCTCTACATCTGCCAAAAGCATTATCCAGGATCTACTCAAGTCTGAGGGAGGATTAAGTTGCAAGACATCTTTGGAAGGCATCTTGATGATAATTATTAAAGACCTTATTTTCTTAGAGTTAGTTTCTTTATAGGTTTTTAGTATTTCTCCAGTATTTAGAGTCTGTTCTAGTTTTAGATAATTTTAGTTTCCTTTCATTAAAGCTTTGTTTTAAGAACAGTTGGAAATGTATGGAAAAT
This sequence comes from Capsicum annuum, assembly GCF_002878395.1. Lineage (NCBI taxonomy): Eukaryota > Viridiplantae > Streptophyta > Magnoliopsida > Solanales > Solanaceae > Capsicum > Capsicum annuum. The sequence goes on along the minus strand of NC_061117.1, from coordinate 218,071,086 downwards.
TTTGCATTTGTTTCAAGTTTTTATTCTCTTTATTTCTGAATATATACATATGTTTACTATATCCATGAACTACGTGATGATCTGATTCATGTAAAACATGATACGTAGGCAACCCTCGGCGGGTGCGATCAATTTTTTTTCAAGTTTCAAGTAACAATTTTAAGATGTTGGCGTTAAATAATGAGGGAAAAAATAATTCACCAAAGCCGGGATGAAACAAGAGGGTTTTCCTAAGTCTATTTCAGGAAGAAAATTACTTAGGTGCATGACATTTGAGTTAGTTATGAATATATCAATATTTTTAAAAGCTCTAAATCCTAACATATTTGTTTCTGTTTCAAAGAGAGAGAGAATAAGGTGGTTGGTTGTGGTTAAGATGGCCTCTCACCTGTACAACACAAGGTATAAAGGAAAAAGGAAGATGACTCGAAAAGATGGAACAGAATCTGACAATGAAGAAGGTCGAGATCAGTTAGTTTCACGAGAGTTCGCATCTTTGGAGGAGAATAGGTTATTGAAGCAACAAATTACGGAAATGTACCAAGCCTGGGCAAATGGACAAGCCCCGCCTTCCTCGATTCCTGGCCTTTCAGATGCAAATCATCCCAGTTCTACTCAAGCCCAAGTCGACGATCCACTTTATCCGCCTGGATTTGGTCTATACGCTAATGTGTCTAGTGCTGCTGGCACATCCACCATGCGTCCTCCAAATCCATCATTCACGAACAACCCACTTTTTATTCCGGACGTGACAACTAATATAAATCCTCCATCAATGATACAGAAGCCTATCAACGAGTTAAATCATGATTAAGTCTATCCTCCTGAATTGGCATTCAAACTCGTAAATTCATATCAGCCCACTCATCAGCCTGAGTCTCATATCGTAATTGAGAAGGCTATTATGAATGAAGAACGCAAAGAGATAGCTAGAAAAGTGAGGAGTCTGGAGCAGAATATAAGAAACATACAAGGATTGGGAGGACACAAAAGCGTCTCTTTCAAAGACCTGTGTATGTTCCCTAATGTTCATTTGCCAATAGGGTTCAAGACCCCAAAATTCGACAAATATAGTGGTCATGGTGACCCAGTGGCCCACTTAAAAAGGTATTGCAATCAACTTAGAGGAGCAGGAGGGAAAGAGGAGCTGCTTATGGCCTATTTTGGAGAAAGTCTGACGGGAATAGCCTCCGAATGGTTTATCGATCAAGACATCTCCCATTGGCACGTTTGGGATGATATGGCTCAAGATTTTGTACAACAATTTCAATACAATCTCGATATTATCCCTGACCGCACTTCTCTCACTAATATGAAGAAAAAACCATCTGAAAGTTTTCGAGAGTTTGCCATAAAATGGAGAGAACAAGCATCTAGAGTCAAACCACCACTGAAAGACCAGGAATTGATTGACGTTTTTATCCAAACTCAAGAGCCCGATTATTTTCATCATTTACTAGCCGCGGTTGGTAAACCTTTCGCCGAAGAAATAAAAATTAGGGAAATGGTAGAGAATGGCATCAAATCAGGAAAAATCATGAGCCAAACCGCCCTCAGGGCCACTACACAAGCCATTCAGAGTGGATCAAGTAGTTTCGAAAATCGAAAAAAGAAGGAGGAAGGATCCATGATGGCATCAGGACCGGGAAATGCCCAAAGGGGACGGAATTCCCCTTATGTTCATGGCCAAAAGGGACAACCCAGCCCTCCTCAACATTATTATACACCTCAACCTGCTGTTCTTAATACTCAAGCGTATGCATGACCTTCTCAGCGTCCACAATGGCGGGCACCTGCGCCATAAGGTTTTCGTCCGCGGTAGCTAAATTTACAAGCCCCTCGTAATCCGTATGTTCAGGCAGACTATACAAGAGAACAGAGGCCAAGAGAAAACTTCACCCCAATTGGAGAATCATATACGAGCCTGTTGCGGAGATTGGTCAAATTAGGATGGATTGAACCTATTTTGCCTTTCAAAGTGGATCCGAATGCAAGTTGGTTTAATCCTAATGTAAGGTGTGCGTACCATTCAAACGTCCAAGGTCACAGTACCGAAAATTGTTGGAATCTGAAGAGAGCCATTGAAAAGTTAATCAAAAGCAAGGCAATCGTAATACAAAAAGAAGAATCACCGAATGTCACCGACAATTCACTTCCTAATCACAGTAACACACACGTCGTGGGGATGATTTTTAACGATAGAGACTACAGGCCAACAAGCCAAGCCATGATGGAAATAGGCACCTTGAAGGAAAACCCGGGTGAAGCACTGAAGTATATGCAAAGAGAACCACTGATCGTGAAAGGAGCGAGTTCCATTATAAGACCCCGAGATTCAAAAAAGATGGTATTGTATGTTCCTATAAAGCTAAAGGGAATAGCACAAGATGGGCCAAAACCATATGTTTCGAGTGGTCCCGCATGGTTCAACCAACAACGCAACAACATGAGAAAGGTAACAGAGACAATTGTCATAAGACACGCAGCACAGCTCCCAGTGACAAGCTTGAAAACCATCCCATGGAACTACAACAAAACCACAGTGATGTACAAAGGAAAAGAGGTCATGGAAGAAACAAATGAAACAGGGGGTTTGACTCGATCAGGAAGATGCTATGTTCCAAAAGAATTAAGGAGACCAAAACAGTTTAAAGATAGTCAAGGGACAATGGAAAAACCTGTCACAAATGAAGAGGCTGAGGAATTTCTGAAGAAAATAAAAACCCAAGACTATTCCATTGTCGATCAATTGAGGAAAACCCCGGCTCAAATCTCATTATTATCCCTGCTGCTATATTCTAAAGAACATTGTCAGGCATTGATTAAGTTGCTGAATGAAGCATACGTCCAGAAGGAAACTACGGTATGTCAAATAGAAAGGATGGTTAGTAGAATATTTGAAGCAAATAGAATCACTTTCACTGATAATGAGTTACCCACAGAAGGTTCTGGTCACAACAAGGCTTTGCATCTGACTATCAAATGCGTAGTATATTACATAAAAGGGGTAATGATCGATGGAGGTTCAGGAGTAGATATCTGTCCTCTCTCTACTTTGCAAAAATTATAAGTCAACCCAGATAGGATTCGGTCCAATAATGTATGTGTTCGGGCTTTTGATGGTGCAAAACGAGACACAATTGGTAAGGTAGAGCTTGCTTTGGTTATTGGACCAGTTGAGTTTACAATCACCTTTCAAGTAATAGACATAGATACTTCCTACAACCTACTTTTAGGAAGACCATGGATCCATACGGCCAGAGCTATACCTTCTACTTTGCATCAAGTAGTTAAGTTTGAACACGACAATCAGGAAATCATTGTACATGGAGAGGATGACCTTCTCATACATCGAGATCCTTCTGTACCCTGTATCAAAACAAAAGTGGGTTGTGAATCTTCCATTTATCCAGCCTTTGAAATTTTAACAGCTGATCAAGTCGTGGAAGGCACGCCAATTCCAGGGCCTCATCTCTTTTATACTTCAATCATGGTGGCTAGCCAAATGCTACAAAATGGTTATGAACCGGGAAAAGGATTAGGGGTTTCGCTGTAAGGAATTATAAACCCTGTAGATCCATATGGTAGCCACAACTTCTTTGGCTTAGGCTTTAAGCTTACCGCAGCAAATAGAAAATGGGCAAAAGAGCAGAAGAAGAAGGCTTGGAAATTGACAAGTCCGGTTCCACACATTAGCCAATCTTTCACGAAAACTCAAAAGGAAGAAAATCAATACCCATATGCTAACAATGATGTGGATGAAATATGTCAAGGTCTCAAGAAAATGTTTTATGAAATAAACATGGTTCAGATGGGTAAAGGCCCTAGCCATGCAGATGTGCAGTTCGTCGGGCCAAATATCAAGCTCACTAACTGGGAAGCCACTCCTCTCCCCACAAGGAAGGAGTCTTGGTAGTTTATTTTGTTGTTTCATTTTTCTTTCTTTTGTATTTTGGACTATTCTTAGGGTTGTAGTCCACATAGTTTAGTTGCTCTGCTTTCATGTTAACCCTCCTATCCTTTCTGATTCAATGAAATGAAATTCAAGTTTTCTAGTAAATTTATCTTTTCTTCCCTCTTTTAATTTTTATTTTCTTTATCTTATTTCAGTTATGTTAATACTGGCTTCGATAACATGGCATGTATGTAGAGTTCACATTTAGATCCCAAAAAGTTGTCTAATCTCAAATCAGCAAACCAAACGATAGATGAATACGATGAAGGTGAAGCTGATAAGGAAGTCAAAAAAGGATTGAATCAATTTGAGGATAAGCCCAAACCCAATTTAAATGACACCGAGATAATAAATTTGGGAACTGGTGAGAAGGTTAGAGAAATAAAAATTAGTATTCATGCGGATCAAAATATCAGGAATGATATTGTTCAGATTTTGATCGAGTATAAGGATGTTTTTGCTTGGTCTTATGATGATACGCCGGGTCTAAGCACGAATTTGGTAGTCCACAAACTGCCTACATATCCTGATTTTTCACCGGTCCAGCAAAAGCAAAGAAAGTTTAAAACTGACGTGAGCGATAAATTCAAAGAGAAAGTCATGAAGCAATTGAATGCAAACGTGATCAGGGTCGCTTAGTACACCACATGGTTGGCTAATGTGGTGCCCGTACCGAAGAAAGATGGAAAAATCAGAGTTTGTGTTGATTATAGGGATTTGAACAAAGCAAGCCCTAAAGATAACTTTCCGCTACCTAATATTCATATCCTTGTTGATAATTGTGCTAAACATGAGATCTAATCTTTCGTGGATTGTTATGCCGGATATCACCAGATCTTGATGGATGAAACAGATGCAGAAAAGACTGCTTTCACCACCCCGTGGGGTACTTATTGCTACAGGGTCATGCCGTTTGGTTTAAAGAATATGGGAGCTACGTACATAAGAGCTATGACTACTATTTTTCATGACATGATGCACAAGGAAGTAGAAGTATATGTTGATGATGTCATTATCAAGTCCAAGACACGAGTCGATCATGTATATGACTTGAGGAAATTCTTTGAAAAATTGTGAAAGTATAATCTTAAGCTCAATCCAACCAAGTGTGCATTTGGAGTTCCATCCGGAAAACTTTTGGGTTTCATAATTAGCCGCAGAGGTATTGAATTGGACCCCTCCAAGGTAAAATCCATTCGAGAATTGCTGCCTCCGAAGAATAAAACTGAGGTCATGAGTTTTCTTGGAAGACTGAATTATATAAGCAGATTCATCGCTCAGCTCAGCACTACATGTGAACCGATATTTAAGTTGCTAAAAAAGGATGATGCTATCCAATGGACAGACAAATGTCAAGAATCATTTGATAAGATTAAAGAATATTTGGTAAATCCTCCAGTACTGGTCCCACCGAAACCTGGTAGGCCTTTATTTCTATATCTGTCAGTGATGGACAATTCTTTTGGTTGTGTTTTAGGACAGCATGATATCACAGGCAAAAAGGAACAAGCAATCTATTATTTGAGAAAAAATTTTACGAGTTACGAGGTAAAATATACTCTTTTAGAAAAGACATGTTGCGCCCTAACTTGGATTGCTCAAAAGTTGAAGCACTATCTTTCGTCCTACACAACCTACCTCATATCTCGAATGGATCCTTTAAAGTATATTTTTCAAAAATCTATGCCCACAGGCAGATTGGCGAAGTGGCAGATTTTACTTACAGAATTCGACATTGTGTATGTCACTCATACCGCTATGAAAGCGCAAGTGTTGGCTGATCATTTGGTAGAGAACCCAGTTGACAATGATTATGAGCCTTTGTGAACTTACTTTCCTGATGAAGAGATAAATTCAATTGAGGAAGAAGTTCAAGATGATATGTATGCGTGGAAATTATATTTTGATGGGGCAGTCAATGTCAAAGGAGTAGGAATTGGGGCGGTTCTTGTCTTACCGACCGGGCATCATCATTTCGCCACAGCACGACTCCGTTTCTTTTGTACTAATAACACAACAGAATATGAAGCTTGCATCATGGGGTTAAATATGGTAATAAATCTGGATGTACACAAGCTAGTGGTGTTGGGAGATTCTGAATTACTTATTCGACAAATTCAAGATGAATGGGAAACGAGAGATATCAAGCTCATTCCATACAAACAGTTCTTAGAGGACCTTAGCAAAAGTTTCAAGTCTATCGAGTTTAGATATATTCCCAGATCCCATAATGAGCTGGCTGATGCCCTGGCTACCCTAGTTTCTATGCTCCCATACCCAGAAAATACGCATATCGACCCATTAGAGATACAGATACGAGATCAACATGGTTATTGCAATATAATTGATGCAGAACCAGATAATGAACCCTGGTACTATGATATCAAACGCTTCCTAAAGTCAAGAGAATATCCAATACACGCCAATGCAGATAAAAAAAGGACTATTAGGCAACTTACTAATGGTTTCTTCTTAAGTGGGGAGATTCTGTACAAACGAACCCCAGACTTGAACTTGTTAAGATGTGTTAATATTCAGGAAGCTGAAAGAATCATGAATGAGGTACATTCGGGGGTATGTGGTTCGCATATGAATGGCTATGTTTTAGCGAAGAAGATTATGCGGGCAGGATATTATTGGTTAACTATGGAGCGAGATTGTTTTCACTTTGTTCGCAAATGTCATCAGTGTCAAATTCATGGTGATTTGATTCACTCGCCACCTTCAGAGCTGCATCCTATGTTTGCCCCTTGGCCATTCGTTGCTTGGGGTACGGATGTAATCGTTCCAATAGAACCAAAAACTTCTAATGGGCATCGATTCATACTGGTCGTTATTGACTATTTCACCAAATGGGTAGAAGCTGCTACTTTCAAATCAGTCACGAAGAAAATAGTAGTGGATTTTGTTCATTTGAACATCATATGTCATTTTGGTATACCAAAGTCCATTATCACAAACAATGCAACCAATCTCAATAGTCATCTAATGAAGGAGGTTTGTGAGCAATTCAAGATCGTGCATCATCATTCTACCCCTTACCGTCCTAAAGCAAATGGAGCCGTTGAAGCAGCAAACAAGAGTATTAAAAAGATTCTTAGGAAAATGGTCCAAGGATCTCGACAGTGGCATGAGAAATTACCTTTTGCTCTTTTAGGATATCGTACAACTATCGTACATCGACTGGCGCAACTCTTTATTTACTAGTCTATGGGACTGAAGCTGTGATACCCGTAGAAGTCGAAATTCCCTCGCTTTGAATCATTAGTGAAGCCGAAATTGACGATACTGAATGGGTCAAGTCTAGACTAGAACAATTATCGTTAATAGATGAAAAAAGGTTGACGACAGTTTGCTTTGGTCAATTATACCAGCAGAGGATGGAGCGAGCTTACAATAAGAAGGTACGTCCTAGAAAATTCGAGGCCGGCCAACTTGTTGTAAAATGCATCCTTCCATACCAAGAAGAGGCTAAAGGAAAGTTTGCTCCAAACTGGCAAGGTCCATATATGGTTAAACAAGTATTATCAAATGGAGCTTTGCAACTTGCGGATCTGAACGAAAAAATGACAGAAAAAGCTATCAATGCCGATTCAGTCAAAAGATATTATATTTGACACATTTGTGCTTAACATTCTCAATTTGAGATGACGAAAGACCATCATTCTACTTCACTAAATATCATTAATCCCTTGTCAGCCCTTCGAGCCTTGTTTACCTTTCCTTGCTTACCATCTTTGGATTCAAAAAAAAAAAAAGATAATGCGTTACCATTGAACTACGTTCAACCTGATTCCTAAATGGATACGTAAACAGCCCTATCTTGGGGTTCGGTCCGACAAAAGAAAGAAAAAAAAATCTTGGTATTTAAAAAAAAGAAAAAAAATGAGATATATATCCTATTGTCACTTTTATATGGCTCTCAAGTTGTAATTTATCCTAAAAATCCTTTTCCCTTTGTCCATTAAAGACCTTCCGATCAATTTTTGAGAATGTCAAGCCTTGTGTGCTGTATATATATATATATATATATATATAAAGAGTGGGGGGAGGGGCTTGTAGGTGAAAACCCATGGAGGCACCACAAGATATAAAAAAAAAAAATATTATTGGTGAAAACCCTCAGGGGCGCCATAAGACAATAATGAACGAGACAATCGAAATTAGAGAAGTCAATTGAGAAAATCCCAGAAGGAATGACTTTAGTCAAACAAAGTTTATCATGACAGGACAAAGATCAAGAAGGATGATTTGATTTGATTGAAAGGTGCAGCCTAATTCACGATTAGACAGTTTTGAAGGATCAAATATCTACTCCAAATTGTGTGTCATGCGTTATTGAAGTCAATATACACCTCCAAATAAGCTTTCTTACTTTACTGGTAGAAATACCTTCTATTCAAACATAATTCTTTTATTCTTTCTTTTGATCTTTCCTTATTTCATCTTTACACGCTCTGTGTTTTTTTATGGGTAAGTCTCGCACCAAATGCAAAATAAAGAAAAACTCGCAAAATTGACCATGGCTCCCAGTGAAATTGAGCAGAGATTGTTGGGCGTTCACCACCTTGACAAGGATAGGGAGTCAGTTAAGATAAGTGTTACGAGTGAAGCATTTGAAAATGAAGAATAGAATCGTACTGAAACAAACAAAAATACAACAGAATTTGAAAGACGAAGATTCAACCTCGCCAACTAATTAGTTTAATAAACTGTATCAAGTTGGGGCAAGGATAAGGCAAACCTCCAAGGGATTCAAGACCACAAACCAACTACCAAGTTTAAAACTCACAATTTTTTTTCTTTCTTTGCTTGAACAAGGGCAAAGCAATCTTGTGAAGTTTAGTGAGAAAAAACAAGTATAGCAAAGTTAAGTTTTCTTGAATTTTCTCCTTTTTGTTATACTCCTATAATTCTAAGTTCGTATCAATATAATTATAATAATAATAATAAAACCCCTTACATTCAAGACTGGGACATTTTTTTTCTTTTCTAACAAAAAAAAAATCCTAATCTTTATTCGTCTTCATAGGGCGCCATCCCCTAGTTGATATCTTATCTCGTCTTCATAGGGCGCTATCCCCTAGTTGACATCTTATTCGTCTTCATAGGGCGCCATCCCCTAGTTGACATTTTTTTCATCTTCATAGGGCGCCATCCCCTAGTTGACATCTTATCTCGTCTTTGTAGGGCGCCATTCCCTAGTTGATATCTTGTCTCATCTTCATAGGGCGCTATCCCCTAGTTGACATCTTATCCGTCTTCATAGGGCGCCATCCCCTAGTTGACATCTTTTTCGTCTTCATAGGGCGACATCCCCTATTGACATCTTATTCGTCTTCATAGGGCGCCATCCCTTAGTTGACATCTTATCTCGTATTCATAGGGTGCTATCCCCTAGTTGACATCTTATCTCATCTTCATAGGGTGCCATCCCCTAGTTGACATCTTTTTCGTCTTTACAGGGCGTCATTCCCTAGTTGACATCTTATTCATCTTCATAGGGCACCATCCCCTAGTTGACACCTTATCTCGTCTTTATAGGGCGCCATCCCCTAGTTGATATCTTGTCTCATCTTCATAGGGCGCTATCCCCTAGTTGACATCTTATTCGTCTTCATAGGGCGCCATCCCCTAGTTGATATCTTTTTCGTCTTCATAGGACGCCATCTCGTAGTTGACATCTTATCTCGTCTTCATAGGGCGCCATCCCCTAGTTGACATCTTATCTCGTCTTCATAGGGCGCCATTCCCTAGTTGACATCTTATCTCGTCTACATAGGGTACCATCCCCTAGTTGACGTCTCATTCGTGACATCTTTTTCATCTTCGTAGGGCGTCATCCCCTAGTTGACATCTTTTTCGTCTTCATAGGGCGCCATCCCTTAGTTGATATCTTATCTCATCTTTATAGGACGCTATCCCCTAGTTGACATCTTATCTCGTCTTCATAGGGCGTCATCCCCTAGTTGACATCTTTTTCGTCTTCATAGGGCGTCATCCCCCAGTTAACATCTTATCTCATCTTCATAAGGCGTCATCCCCTAATTGACATTTTATTTCATCTTTATAGGGCGCCTAGTTTACATTTTAGGAAATAAACCTTCCTATTTTTCTTCTTTATGTCTTCATAGGGTATGACAATCCCTAGTCACATTTTTAGAAGCAAAAATCCTAATTCTTTTTCACGCATTCGCAAGGCATAACATCATTTAGTTGCATTATTGAGAACCAGAATCTTATTTTATTGCATAACTAGCTTTGATTTCTATCATTTTTTATGTACTTATTTTTAAATTATTGTGTAGTTTTTCTAATAATAACTCACAAAATTTTCCTAGTGCAAACTAGGGCAGAGAAATTTTTGTTTGTTTTGTCTTCTTTTCTTTGATTGGTTGCAGGTTTTCTGCAAAACACAGGTTTAATGCTGAGAATGGCATTTCATCTCTGATTGGAGTAGATAAGAATGGTAAGTTTGAAAATACAGAGTCAGCTATGCATCTGTAGCGGCCCAACATCCCAAGAGTCATCGGCATAACTCCTTATCAGGAGAACAAACATCCAAAAGTATTCTATGAACTATCCTTTGGAAGAGTGTCAATGACACAATCCAAGTTGCAAGTTCAAGTCTCAAATACTAACTTCAAGATCAAATCTTGACATCAAGGTACCCACCATAAGAAGGTGAAGCGATAACTGAGGACCCAAGAAGAAGATCTGAAGCAAGAGAATTGAGACAAATAGAATAGATAGGATCTTGTACTTTTATTTCTAGTTTCATTTTTTATGTAATAAAAGGAGCAACGAACCGAAAACTCGATGAGACCACAACTCGACTCTCCAACTCATCCATTCATTCCACTCTTACACCCATTTGAATTACACGTGGCCTGATCTCTTATAACCCGAGATATGTAGGATGCCCAAAGCCAGGGCTCGGTCACACCTCTTTCCTACTTATTTATGTATTACTTTTGAATAAATGGTTGGACCAAAAATTAGTCATGTTCACTTCTTTGCGTGAAAATTCTCCATATTTGCAAGCAAAGAGGGGCATTCTGTAAACACCTAATTTTTGACCAAAACCTAATGTTTTACGTCATTTTAGTGTTTAATATATATATGTATTTTATTTTTTTAGGTCTAACTTAGATATTTCAATTTTATCTTAGTTTAACAAAGTTTGTTTTAAAAATTTTGAAAACTACAAAAATAGAGTCACATTTTTAAATAAGTTTTTATATTGTTGTTTATTTATTTATATATTTTAGGAAAAAGGAAATTTTCTAAATTATATTTGTTTTCTTCTTTTAACTTTTAATAAATTATCTAATGATCGTAGTATTATTTTAATCATATTTCTAAGACTAGTTTTTAACTTATATTATATTTTATTAGTTTTTAATCATTTTTATTTTATTAATAATAATAATAATAATAAAAAGAAAAAAAAGAGACCTAAACTACCCAAACCACCTCACAATTCCCACTTCCACTTAACCTCTCCCACTTTTCCTCCACACAACCCATGACACACACACATACACTTATATACAGAAAAACACACGCACTACATGAAAGGAGGGAGATTACGGAGGACATTGAACAACACAAGAGGAAACTAAGAAAAAAAAATGGGAGACACTAGAGAGAAAAGAGAAGAAAACGAAGGAAAACAAGCACACAAGTTAAACTTCGAGTTTACCACTCACGGTTTCAAGTTCGTGGCTCCTAGAATCAGTAGATTATAATAATTTTGTCATTGTGAATCGATCTTCTCAAAGGTATATCTCAATCATCCTTGTACAATTTGATATTGGAATATTCAAGACTCGGCTCCAATATTTTATGAAGTGTTTTTTTACATATCTATCTAACTTATTATTAGTTTTAATGTAATATATAAAGCATGTCATAATTACTATCACTAGATTTAGCAAAAACTATTATCACGTTCTATATTTTATTGCATGTTTAAGTAAATATATTCTTTACTAATAGGTATATGCTTCATGAATGTGTGACGTGTAGGCTTGTATACTATGATTGTTTGTGTTTCATGTGTCTATATTTGTATATTCATTAGGGTAATATCCTAAAGGGTTGCATGATCTAAGATTTTTTTTAGAAAAAGGAAATTATGATTAGGTCATATCTTAATATGTCATTCTCTTTTGTTTTGTCATCTAACTTACCATGCTCTAGTATGACAGAGATTGTCAGTTAAGTAAAGAGAAAAAACAACTAAAAAAGGAAAAAAAAA
>NC_061117.1:217950887-218055868 GCF_002878395.1 Capsicum annuum | reverse complement strand
CCATCGTTATAACAAAATTAACATATTATTTTAAAGCCGATCTAATCAAGATAGATAATTTTTTTTTACATGTTAAAATCTTGCTTAAACATGAGAAAAAATAGAAACGATTCATAAATGTCACAAAGGCGCGAGAAATATACCAAAACTCGTGGTAAGGTCGAAAGTACCACTATCGGTAAGCCATACATCAATACATATTTTAAATATATTCAAAAATAAATAAAAGCGGGATAGAAGTCACTTTTAGGCCAACAAATATTATGTATCCAAAAGATTAATTTAAGCCAGACATAAGTCATTAAAGTGACCGTGCTAGAACCACGGGACTCGAGGGGTGCCTAACACCTTCCCCTCGGTCAACAGAATTCCTTATCTGGATTTCTAGTTCGCAGACCAAAAAATAAAAATAAAGAGTCATTTCCTTTTGAATAGGGATTCAATAAGGTGACTTGGAACACCCAAACTCAATTCCAAATGGCGACTCTATAAATAAAATAATCCCTTTTCAAAACGTCACTTTAATTGGAAAAACCCATTTTCTCTAAAACCAACTCCCTAGCGGGGTCGGATGCAGTAAAAAACAGGGGGTGAGACAATGAATATGTCCTAATATTAACAATGGGGCATATATATACCCAAAGTATGACGAAAAATATATACGTATATTTATCATTATTTGAGGATATATTTGTCCCTTTTCTACTTTAATTTTTTTTATCCCTAATAACTAATTCAAATCCACTATCCGATCCTCTTGCAGTAGTTAATCGCTACTAGTTAGTATTTATTGATTGAAGGGAGTGGAGATTAGGTCAGAGGTGGACTGAGCTAGTGTTGCGTCGATGGTTCGCCACTGGGGTGTTTCCAATTCAACAGAGATGGTGGCTATGTGGTGTTAATCAGTGGCGGATAGTGTTTTCTCAATGAAATTTCGCTGAAAATATAAATGTAAGAGTTTCAATTTATTTGGTGTTGTTTTGGAGTGTTATGAGTTAATGTTTTTTTTCTTTGAAATTAATAGTAGTGAGTGTTACTGTATTGTTACATGGGTTGGAAAACGCGTCTGTTAGATAGGCGTCTCTAGGATTTTAATAGGGATCGAATCGAGTAGTAGGTTTATTAGGTCGGGGTTGTGGGTTTGGGTTAATCATTTGGGATTAAAAATATATACCCCCAAACTATGATAAATGGTACGTATATATCCTCTGTCGTATTTTGGTTACACATATGCCCCTATCGTTAGTGTGAGGGGCGTATACATACCATTTCATTAGTGTGAAGGGCATATAAGTACCATTTCATTAACGATAGGGGCATATATATAACTAAAGTATGACGGGAGGTATATACAGACCATTTCTCATAGTTCGATGATAGATTTGTTTCCTTTCCGTTTTAAAAATACTAATTCCTCATTTCGTGATGAAAATAATAATTCATTTCAAGTTGTAGTTAGAATTAGAGTTTTTTTTTTTTTGGTTTCCCAAGGTATCCCCAACTTGACAGGTCAAGGACTAATCCTCTGTGGATCTGAGCTCTATTTAAGGGTTTGCCGCTGGTCAATTGGTTGCTACATGCACAAGGCGGGAATTGAACCCCGACACTTACTTAAGCGATCTAGTGAGCTAACCATTAGGTCAACCAAGCTTGGTTGAATTAGAGTTGAAGTAGTGTGTTTGATCATGAATACAAATTGAAGTAATTTTTAGAATTTTGTGAGAAAAATATTTTTTACTAAAATACAATAATTTTTATGATCAATACTACTGTTTCACTTTTTTCATTAGAGTAAAATAATTTTTCATAAAAACAAAAAAAAAAAAATCATGATCAGACACATATTTATAGTATTGCATTCAAATACTGAGTATATTATAGTGATATTATAATGAGATAAGTTGTACGCATATTAATATTTGATATTGAAATCTCCTTTAATTGTTTCACTGTCACAATTTATATAAGATATTTTGTATAATCTCCAACAATGATGATAAAGACGGATGAGTATTTATGTTTAAAACTAGATATTGAAGGGTCGTGCTATACGTAATTTTTTATCTCAATTTATGTGATAAAAATATAATTTAGATAATTAATGATTAAAATAATTTTAATTTTTAATTATTGTGATTTATAATACTTTTTTCTTCTATTTCAATTTAAGTGACACTGATATAATTTTAAAAGTCAGCCTATGTAGCACGAATATAATTTCGATAATCAATCAAATATTTTATGTTGACATATCATTTTGTGTCTATTTTATAAAATATTAGTATTAATTTTTTAATGCGATCATAAAAATTAATTAGGAGTGATATAATAAAATCACGATTGAAGAAACAAAGACATATATTAAATGACTTATAATAACTAATTAGAAGTGACATAATAAAATTACTATAAAAAAACTAGAGAATTTTTTCGCGCTACGCGCGATCATTGAACTTTCTTAAATTTATAATATAATTTTTTTCAGTTTTTTAAATACTATAATAATCACAAAAGTGTATTTCATTAATTTGTATTTTAAAAAAAATGATAATTTACAAAACAAAATATAATAATAATTACAATGTTAATTTATATGCGTTTTTTGGATTTGAGGATATTGATCAATTAATGATATGTTTATTCATATTTTCAATTGAAAAAAGGCAAAGATCAAAAATTCATGATTATTTACGTGATTTTGCAATGTCAACAATCTTAATTCTAATTTATCTCAATCCTGTTAATCAGTCTTGTTGGTTTGCTTCTTGTTATTTTATATATTCTTATAAATCCTAAATAATTTTCAATTATAATTAATTTTCATAATTTTTAAGTCATAGATTGTTATCAATTAGAAGTGAAACGGTAATAGAAGTTCATATATAGGAAAACTAATAATTTTTGTGTTATGATACATTATTGTAGATAATCATATGAATAACTAAATATAACACATAGATTAGTTATTATTATCTTTATCTTCCATCTTTAGCACACTATTACACATTAATAAAATTAATTAAGAGGAAAAGAAAAGATCACCACAACATATCTTTATTGTCTTCATAAATTCTTAATTTTGTAGGTTGCATGAGTATGACTATATATATATATATATATATATATATATTTCATAACCAGTTGAATAAAATTTATTAACATATAATATATAGATAAAATAAATTAGTTACTTAAAATAAATTAAATATACAAAAAGAGAATATATCATTCACATAAAAATTCAAATAATTTTTCCTTCATCTTTCTTGAATAAATAATTTAGATAATTATTATATAATATCAAGTTCTATGTTTAATATTTATAATATTTTTATTATAATTATACTAACCAAAGTAACTATTAAAAAAAAAAATCGATCAATACATGATTCTATCAATTATTCTTTTGATCGTAACTAATAATCAAAATTTATTATTTCTTGAGTGCTCACAAGTATTGTAATCATATTTTTTTAGATGATTTTAACGCGAGTAGGCCAATCTAATTGAGCATGTGGTAATAAGGAATTTTTAAATTGGACTTGAAGTTCTAGACAAGAAATCTCTTTCTCTGGATATACTTGAAACAAGGACTACCATTTGAAATAGAATTGCTATTTTTTTCTTGTTATTGATAGAGTGGTATTCTCTATCTCTGTCAAATAAAGTAGAGGGGAAGAACTGGAAGAGAGAAAGAAAAAGAGTAAAGGATTGACAAGTCTAATGAGGGAAGAATGACTGACACGTTAATTTCCTTCGATATAAGTATACTTAAAAAAATGTGACCAAACACATAATTAAAAGATACAAAGAAATATCCTAAAAATAAATTTTTTCTTACCTTTATTTTGTCTTTTTCTTTCACACTTTGATTTATTCACAAGTTATATGGTGATGGAAAAGAGAAAGGATAATCTTGAATGAAAATTTCATGAAACAAACAATGAATTTATATAGGCAAAATAGGAGAATATCATAAGGTGTCATAAACTTATAAATTAAATTTTAGGGGGTATGAAGATTAAAAAGTTGGATTTATTGATATTATTAAGAGTATAATTGAAGATGTGAGTTATAAATAATTATCTTTATTAAAGAAATCTATTATAAAAAGAAGAAAAATATCACAAACGAAATATATTCTTTTAGTTATAATATCTCTTTTGAATTTAAAGATATCTCCTTCAGGTTTCAACTTGTAATGCCAGCTAAAATTTAATTAACAATTGTAAAAGGGACTGTATACCCATTACTTTTCATATTTCAGATGTGTAAGTTACATATTTACTTTCAAAATGTGATTACTTGTATTGTTCAAACTTAAATACACAAACTAATTAGAATCATATGAATGAAATTAAACAGTGAGCATTACACATACATGTATAATAATATCTGATAAGGGAACATGGAATTGAACATTTAAAGTCAGAAGCATAAAATAAACTCTTTATCTAGCAGCTCCATCCTATCTAATGGCTAATATCAAAATAACAATAAACCCAAAAAAAGACGGGGAACGAAAAGTAAGAAAACAAAAACTGCTCCAAAAGATGGAGATATGATTTACAAGGAAAACTACACATCTATAATACTATGAACCTATAGTGCATACTATTATCAGGCTAATAAAGTAAATGTATACAAGGACCGTCGAAAGTTACTTGATGCTAGCAGCAACTGAAACAACAATTTTGTTAAGCATAACTTGATATGGTGATGGAGAAGAAAACGGATAATCTTGAATGAAATTTAATTTCATGAAACAAACTATGAATTTATATAGGCAAAATGGAGGAATGCTATAAGGTGTCATAAACTTATAAATTAAATTTTGAGGGTTATGAAAATTAAAAGGTTGGATTTATTGATATTATTAAGAGTATAATTGAAGGTGTGAGTTATAAATAATTATCTTTATTAAAGACATTAAATATAAAAAGAAGAAAAATATTCAAATATAAGGAAAAAAATGTCAAAAAAATCACAAAAAAGATAAATAGTTTGAAGGCCTCTAAAACATGCCACGTAGGATTGTCTTAGAGTCTCCTTTATATATATATATATATTGATGCTTGTGGAAAAAGTATAAATAGTCCTCATATAAGACATCAAGTTAATTTTAAAAATCAAAAGTTAATTTATTATATTATGGCTATTTTATATTTTTTATTAAATATTATAATTTTTAAAAATTAAATAACTTGTAGCAATTAATTAGGAATAATATAGTAAAATTACGGTTGAAATAGCTGAAGCAGGTAACGTGCCTGCTTGTTGTCCTTTATTATATAAAGTAATTTGCGATTCCTATTTAGTATTTGTTGTTTTCATGTAATTTTTATTTTATTTTATTTTTAATTTAAAATTTTTGAATAATCTAAGCCCAAATACACATAGAAAATTATACTTTTTGACTATCTTGAATTCTTCACAAAAATTGAGATAGAAAAAGTAAAAAACAAACTTATTGATTTTACAGAAATTTAAAAAGCTTAATGTGGTGTAGTTCAAAATTTTTATCAAGAAATTCATAATATATAAAAAAAATATTAAAAAAATGAATTGACACCTTCAATGTGGTCATTTTTTGACGAATTACGATAGAATAGATCTTGCGTATGAGCGGGGCATGAGGAACAAGCTTGAAATATTTAAAAAATGAACATAACATCTACTATGTAGTAATTTCTTGACGAATTACGATACCATAACTCTTGCCTATGACCGAGACTGAGACAGGAGTAATAAGTTTGAAATATTAAAAAAATGAACATGACATCTACCATGTAGTAATTTCTTGACGAATTACTATACAACAACTCTTGAAGTCTAGCCTATGAGTGGGGCAAGAGAAGCAAGTGGGAAACAAAACGAAAAATTCTTACATTCGATGGGAGTATATGAGAGTTAAAAAGTTAGGAAAAAAATAAGATTTTTTGTCCTCTTATAAAATAAATAGAAGAAAATAAACTATTCAAATCTATCATATGTAAAATGTAAAAATTTCTTATAGAATTTTTATAAAATTAAATTTCTTTTAGAAAATAAGTTTTCTCAAAAGTCAGGCCCATTCTATTCCTATCATGTTTCATTTTTGTCTAATTAAGGATGGGAGGTCCATTTTGGTGAATGAGGCCTCCTTGCCTCATGGAGGAAATTAGGAAAGTAAAAAAAAAGAAAGGGTAGCGTTGTAATTTCTGCATACTAATTAATAAGCATTGTCTTGGAGTGGTAAATATCCATTCATTGTAATTAAAGGTCTTTGATTTGAACCTTTTAGGTATGTAGTCGTCTTTTTTATGAAGTGATTTACCTTAATATGAAACTTCAGACCTAAATATCTCAATTTAGTTTGAGGCCTAATACATAATTGATACCAATCGTGGAAATCAAAAGCAAAAGATCCTACCTACTTGCCTCATCTAGCGGCTATAAATAGTTGTGCATTTGACCGATCCAAGTGCGCACACTCTCTACTTATTTCAATCCTTCAAAGCCAAAACTATCACTACCATCTTTTTTTATGGTGTTCCTCTAGAGAAATTCAGTGAAACTACACTTGCATATAACACTACATAATTTCTATAACAGTATTCTTTCTTTCTTCTTCTTTTTCTAATCTTCACGTAAAATATATTCTGCATGCAATAATAATATTCGAAACAATCGAGTTATAGCATACATTCATGATCTAATAGTTCAACATGATTATTTCACTATTATGGTGCTCAATATGTGGTCTTGAAAAGTTGAACACTAGTATAATGTGAAGGTCGAGTTGCCACAATGGGGTTATTTTTCCTTTATTTTTTGGATGGCCAGAAAACTTAATAGTTTTAAGTAAAATACAATATGTGTGTTAATTTTTAGCTTCGTCTCTAAATATGAAGGTACATTTTTTTAAATGCTTTTAAGTTCTTTTTATGTGTCAGGTCAATGTCGTAAATTGAAATCTGAAGTATCACTACAAAGAAATACGTTTTAGCCACAGTTAAAGGTGTGTCCAATAAGGACGTGGTGAGTAAATTAGCCACGATTTTAACGTCCGTGGTAACACTTCATTGGCCACGGTTTTGGATGCGTTTAGCCACGACCTTTCCATGGATAATTTGTTCAATCTTTTTTGTCATCTCAATTAGCCACAGTTTTAACCATGGCAAAAATGTCCGATTTTCTTAATTATAAATTAGCCATTGTCTTAACCGTGGCAAAAGTGCCATTGTCTTAATTATATATATATATATATATAAATATATATATATATATATATTGCAATTGTTTTTCTTTTAAATACGTTGATAGCTTGATACTAATTCCTGAATAATGATAGACATTCACTTATAAATTGTTCATTATACACAAGATTGATATTAGTTGTAACATAATTATCAAAGTTCTAATATTGTTCAATATATTGTCACCAAAGATAAGGTTGAAACCTTAAATATTCATAAAAGATACCACAAATACTAATGTTAAAAGTTAAAGAAACATCATATCTGTCGTTTGTTTCAAAATATAGTAAAGGCTAAGAAGATTAGTTTAAAGTAGACAACTCGCTACCAAATTTAGCTTGTAAAAACCTATGAAGAGTTGCCAAGTGATTCTCATTTGCACAAACTTTTCTTTGGTCTCTTCATATCCGGTCAACTTTTCGTTCAAGGTTTCTACCTGTTTCTCAAGGTCTTCAACACGTTGACTAGATATACTGCTAGAGCTAACAAGATTCACATGGCTATTTCTAGATATTCCAAAAGCTTTTGAAGGACAAACATTACCATCTAAACCATGAACATGTCCAAAATTTTCAGATCCATATACTTTTTCAATGGCGTCGTTAGGATGAGCTAGTATTTTCAAAGGAACACCATAACTGATAGCAAGTTCCTGATCTTCAGGTAGATGCTCCAATATTTTATCCTACAGGTAAAATAGATAATGAGATATCCTCGTACCAATAAGACTTCTCTGTAATAGAATTGGGTATTAATTCAAGCAATTGTCCATTAAATATAGAGACGCTTAATAGGCGAAAATAGTATTTTACAGAAGGTTATGTTTTATTTATTATCTGCATAAAGCAATATAACAAGCAGAGTCATCAAAATCCAATCTTGTTGCTATGGCTAAAAAGGAGCAGCAGAATGAAAAAAATAACAAGAACAAGTGCTACAAGAATGTATACTTCATTATCTATATACATACTATATTGCAGTACCCTGAAAAATGGTACTACTGCTTGAGAGGAGTTAGCAGATGATACTATATTAAAAATGTTAATTTATTTATTAACACAAGATAAAACAAACTCTTTCAAAGCTCAAATCTTGATCCCCAAATTTCATCACACCAGAATAAATACACGAGCAATACAAAAGTTCAAGAATTTCCTAAAGCTCGAAACTTTGATTTCTAAATACTCTATCATACCACAACACATACATAAGCAACATAAAAATTCAAGAATATCCTAAAGCTCAAAACTTGATCTCCAAAAACCCAAAACAAACACATAAATAACATAAAACTTCAAGAATCTCCAAACAATGTCATTCCATTCAACTTCTGTCATAAAATAGCTCAAATTCCAACATAGTACAAGTAGCCCACTTGGATATTACCTTGTAAAGACAAAACTTTTATAACAGACTATGTTTTTTCTACACACAAAACCAAAATGCATATCTGATAATGACTAAAGAGAGAGAATTTTACTTCAAGTTAACAAATTTAATACAAAAAAAATTAAAGAAATGCAGATTGCTGGCAAGATATAAACTGGACCATTTTTTTGTTCTATTGGTACCGTTCATATACAATAGCCAATGGAGTAAAATTAGACATGAATAAATCAACACCAGAATTAAAATTTGAATATAGACAAGTCTTACCGCTAAAATCTTCCCTTCTTCATCCATAAAATTGCCATCCTTCTTCAGTAAAGTTGACAAAATAACCTCACTTCAACACACAGGCCTTCCCAATGTTTGTTCCTACCATTAACCAAGTATATATATACAAAAATAAGTAACATGAAACGCATTTTATTAAATAATTTTCAAATAAAATTTAAAATTAAGAAAATTACCATTTGGCGACCTCTCCTTGCATTGCCTTTGCTACCACCAACATGCGAAACTTTAAGTTTCTTTCTATTTTTTGTATTTTGTGCACATTGTTTCTGTAATTCTCAAGCATCAATTCAATTATAGGTAGTAGAGGTGCACAAACACAAAATTGCACCAAAAAAAAGTGATTATTTAACCATTACCTTCGTCTTCTCTTCATTACAGTGATGCACAAAAGCAGTCCAATCAACAACAAAATCAACGTTCTTGGGAGTTTTCTCAAGTAGATCTTCTTTACTTTTGTAGGGATAGAAGTTATTTTGTAACTTATATTTAAAGGACCTCCACCTATTGCGTAAAGAGTGCATCACCCAATCAACTCCAGCTTCATAATCAAACTCAAAATGCTCCTTCAAATTTGTTTGTATTCATAAATTAATATATATCAACCAAAAATAGACTAATTGAATGACAATAAAGTTAGGTAGTTACCTCAATAAGCTTCCACATTACTTGTTTTTTCTCTTTTGGCATTTTATCCCATCTCACAATGAATGTGGGACAAAATACAGACTTTTGAGAAAGTCTGTCAAGAAATTTCACAAGCAAGTTTGAACCATTGTCACTTCCTTGTTCATCTCCATTGAGTTTCACCATGACTTTTTTATTTTTCTCTAATTTTTAAATTCGATCTACTTGCATCTTTTGAGTTGTAATTTATCCAGTCGAAGTATCTATCATTTTAACAAGCAATTAGCTTTAATTGAAAGTAATAACACCAAAAAATAATAAAGAATAAAATAAAATTACTTCTAACCTTTAATCTTGACAAGTAGTGGCTCCTCATTCACTTTTAAGCTAGCTTCATTAGAGTTTGAAGAAGAAATTATATTGCCATCACTGAGAGTAGGAGTTGTCATATTCTCATTCACAACATGGTCATCTTGTTGATCCAAATCTTGAACAATTATGTTATGATTGTCAGTTTGCCGTCCTCGTAGGCTCGCTAACAATGACTGTGTTGACTTCTTATGTTTTTGCTTCATATTCTCTTTGAATTATTATGGTAATTATATGAAGGATTTGAACCACATTAGATTAAGTTAGAAAAATATCAATTGCAAAGGTATAATATTAGATGCTGAATTACTTCAATGATGCAAACATGCCAAATTCTAGAATGCTCACAAATAAAATGACTTGAAACTGTTACACACAATAGAACATTGTTGAAATTATAGAAAAAGAGCTAAAAGTCAACAACAGTCACCCTCACGATTATCTAACTGAAAAATAACTTATATCTTTTCCACATTCAAGTCTTCATAATTTTCTAAAGCTCCTACACTTTGAAATTATTTCATTACATGAGTTATTGACCAGGTGAAGATCAACCAAAAAAAAGGTCTAAGATCCTCCCAGCTTCTAATTTGTTTATTCAGGTAATTTAGCTCATATATAGCACCTCTTTCATTGTTTCAAGATTTTTTTTGAATTGTGACCCTTCCAATTTTAGCTTGACAACCTGAATTTCCAGCTAAGTAGGTGAAATAATAAATTGGAGACTTCCTAGACTTGCAGAGTAAACATGGGATTGAATTTGCATACGATTCCATAAAGAAAATTACAGAAAGATTTCTGATCAACAAACTCTAATTAGTCAGTAGTAGTAAGGATTCTAGTAATCCAATCCAGACATATACTGCGTGCAGAGAAGTCAGCAAATGAAACTGATCTCCATCTGCTTTAATTAGAATTTAATTATAAAAGGTAAGGACTAATTTTGTTATAGCTTCCTACCTATATAGGTATTGTTCAATGAATTATTAGGACTAATGGAATCAGAAAAAATCACAAAACATATGTTGGCATTACTCAATTTGATCACACAAAGTAGGGATTAATTAAAAGCAAATACAAAAGTTAGAGACAACAATGGAGGCAAGAGATAATACATGATGGAATAAGGAGAAATCAATAACCACAATTAATTGAAATAGGACTGTAAGAAATCAACAATGTAATCAAAATCAATTGAAAAAGTACTGTAAGAAACAATGCTAGAATAAGGAGACATACAATAAAAAGGTGGAAACAAAAATTAACAAAATATGCATCCTAATTGCAAGTCTTCAAATTCATAATAGGGAAATTAAACTATTCTAAAATTCCTTTATCATCCCCATCACCATCATCATCACAATCTCTATCACTATCACTTTCATAATCATCATGAGTAGGTTCATCTTCATCTTGTCCATCGAGATCATCTCACATTAATGATAAGTCTTCAATATTTTTCAATCGTTTCTCACAAAAAGGTATGTCCTCCATTGATGGCTCTTCTAAATCCATAAAATTCATATCTCCCATATCATATATACATCCCTCGGCTTCGTATGACAAACAACACACCAGTCTTCATCAATCGGATCATCAATATAGTACATCATCTTAGCATCAGTTGCAAGTATAAATGGTTCATCTGTTTCATTTGCACCAGTGTGTATCAAATGGGAAAAATTTGCACTTGTTATACCAATTGATCTATCTTAATTCCCTTGTTAAGTGTAGTGTCTATCCAAATACATTTGAATAACACAATCTTTAACTTGCCATAGTAATTTAACTCTACGATGTCAATCAATTTACCATAGTACATATCATCACTTCATTGTTCAACAGATTCTCTACCATTTGAAAAGCTCTTGGTAAGAGCAGACATAACAACTGAACAACATCATTGTCCCGTGTTTTCAATCCATGCTCCTTCCTCAGAGTACAAAACTTAAATCCATGAACATATACTCCTTGAATCTCCTTACAATATTATTTGGCCCACGTGCAAGCCATTGAATTTTTGGCATAATATTAGCACCATCCTAACGTGCAACCTATTATTTCAAAATATAATAGGATAATTACATATACTTTATGAGATTTTAAATCTTGCATATTTCTTAAGCCACTGGTGAAAGTGTTTGTGCACATATTCTTTCGCAAGTTTTGAAGAGTTTCTTTTGCCATGATGCATTCTAGTGACCTCAACTCTAAACTCTCTGAATGTAATTGTAATTCATGTGTTAAGATATAAAAATATGTTTGGAATTAAAAAGGATAATATAAAATACCATGTAAAGTACTCTCGAAATGCATCAACTATTTCATAATTAGTTACACATATCGATGAGCTTGTATGATTTCCACTAAAGGTATGGATAGAGTCTTAATGGCCCCAACAGGCTTGCCTATTGGAGTAAACAGCTTTGACAAGATAACAGATTTACTAGTAGCATTAATCTCACTATCATCATCATTACGCCTTGGTTGATTAAACCTTGTTTCAATTTCACAATCCTCCAAATATCTAGAACAAAAGGTAAGACATTACTCGAGAATGTACCCGTCAGCTATGCAACCTTCTGTTGTGGAATTGTTTTGAATATATGATTTCAAGTGGTCGAGTACCCTAATAATATATTAAAATAAATTGTAAGATTAGAAAAAAAATTAAAATATATCAATTTAACAAGCAAAGAATATACCTTTCAGTTGGGTACATCCAATGACCTTGTACAGGACCAGCAAGAATTGCTTGTTCTCTAATATGAATAACAAAATGAACCATAATAGTGAAAAAATATGGAGGAAATATGACTTTCATATTACAATGATTCAACCAAATTCGTTTTTGAAGTTTCTCTATATACTTAACATCTAAAACCTTGCTTGATACTTCTCTAAAGTAGTTACATAACTCAATCAATACTGAAGTAACTTTTTTAGGAAGATATTTTTTTTTCTTGTATTACTAAATCTTTAAAGTACATTTATGACTTGACATGCAGGGAAGAGCTAGGCGAGTTCTAAATAAAATACCCTCCTACGTTACGTACCATGAATGAAATAACATGATTACAAATCAATAAAGCAATGACCACAAATGAATTCTAAAATTGCTATTTTTGTCCTTTATAAATACATAAATGACTTCAATATTTCATAGTTCCTTACATTGTGACGAACAGGAGTATATAATTAAAGTAATCCAAAGTTATTGAAATCAGTCTTTACAAAATAAATTGACCGCAATATATAATAATAATTGATGATAGATCAATATGAAAATCAACAACTCCGAATAGATCTTACACTGTGATATCGACTACATACCTATATATAGAACATGAATTAAGTCTACTATGTTTAATTAGGTAGTAGTTTCTTAAACATGATAATTTTATTTTAAATATATATTAAGCAATTTTCATCGTAATGTAGTGCCTTATTTTATGTGCCTTTATATATCAGGCTGAAGCAAAGTGATGGGTGGTGTAGTTACAAATGGCAATCTAGTGCATGACACTAGTGTATAGAGATGTTGGAACTACATTCCAGAGTTTAGGTGTGGTGTATGGAGATATTGGAACGTCGCCAATGTATGTGTACTCAAGCACATTCATCAATGAAATTAAATACGAAGATGACATAATTGGAGTCCGCCCATCATCTTTTACTCCATCACCCTTACTGGTCTCATCAAATATGTTTTCGTCGTTCTTCGAGCCATTTATAATGGAGATGGTACGTAATTATTTTTTCTACTCATATTGAACCAAATTAAGTATAGTGCATCAATTGAACTGTAGCCACTATAACTACAACATTATATTTACAGGAGGTACATTTGCTTTATATATTTTTTGATATGTCGACATGCAAATGTGAGCTTAATTCCAAGTCATGAAGCAGAAAAGGGATACAAATCATGTAAATCTTGCAAGTTGCTTCTTTTCTTTGCCACAATGCTTGGTACTTGTGTGGTTATTGGGGATAGTGTCCTAACTTCCTCCATTTCAGACATGATTAATTTTCTCTTTTTCAATTTTCATTTTTACCATGTTGGTCTATCTACAAAAAATTAGAATATTTTAATTTCATTATTCGAATTAGAAAAACAATGTATGCAGTATTATCCATTGTAGAGGGAATTAAAAAGTCATGTCCAATCATCATGGAAGGTAATTTACAAGTTGCTCTACGAGAAACTAAATTCAAATTATCCAAAACATATTATCACCAATTTGAGTTTTTTATTTTTACGAGATGCAGAAGGGTTATTGGATATCCATAACAATTCTGATACTTCTGTTCGCGTCACACAGACTTGAAATTGATAATATGTGGTGCATTTTTGCCCCTATTATTTGTCTCTGGTTCGAATTCATTGGGGTATTGACGTCTATTAACTGGATATATTACATGAATCTTATGTGCACTTCGTGCACCATACATGCATTTCGGTTTTGAAACCTAGTTGAAATAGAATTCCTAAAAGGTGGTTGCGTAGATTATGTGCTCTTCTAATATCTGTAATACATGTACTTTTTTATTTATTTTAATAAAAGATAAGCTATTCCTTTCATTTTGTTTTCAAATTTGTCTTTTATTACTTTAATTAATAAATTTAAATTTTAAAGTTAAAATTATAAATTTAAACTCTAAAGAAAATTTGAACTTTAAAGTTGAAAATTTATATTTAAAATTTAAAGTTTTCAATTTATATGAAAACTTAAAAGTTCAACGTTGAACAACGTTAAAAGAAAATCAAATATATAAGTATAAAAGTTTAAATTAATTGAACTTTAAGAGTACAAGTATTTTTAAAAGTATAACATTTTTATACTTATAAAAAAATTCAAGTATAAAAGAATTTTAAAATTATAGAAAAAATAAAAAATTAACTTAAATAAAGAATTTAAGTGTAAAATTAAAATTACTTTTATAATTTAAATTATATTATCTTTTGTTTTGATTTAAAATTATAAAACAAAATTAAAAAAATCAGGTGTTCGATTCGGCCAGTCGATGGATCAGTGCAGACAATCCAACTTTACTAGGTAGCCCGATTCGATAGGCTCAATTTTGGAATGCCCACGATCGCCGGCCATTGGTATCAGAGTAGACATTGAGCTCCCCATTTCGGCAGGTCCATTCTAATTCCATAGCCTGACTTATACAGAAGAAACAAGTTGGAAATAAAAAGAAAAATTATTATGTTCGATGGAGTTAAAAAGTTAGGATAAAATGAGATCGTTTGTCCTCTTATAAAATTGGGATAATACTCACAAAAATACCTGAACTTTGATCGATTTTCAGCTGAGCATACTAAACTTTGCGGGGGTCCTATTACCCCCTATACTTTTTAAAGTGGATTTAATTCTCTCCCCCCTTCCCCCCAGCCGACCCCGAAATGCTATACTCAGTTTTGCGGCTGATGGTATAATACACGTGCCAATCTTATTTTTACACGTGTATTTTTTGGAAGATAGCGGTGTAATATATGCGCCAACCTAATATTTACACGTGTTCAAGTGGGCAGATATATGTCATTAAAACATGAAAAAAAATCTAGGGGATAATAGGACCCCACAAAGTTTAGTATACTCAACTGAAAATTTGGTCAAAGTTCAGGTATTTTTGTGAGTACTATCCTTATAAAATAAGTAAAAGATGGTGAACTTTTCAAAACTTTTATGTGTAAAATGTAAAAATATCTTTTTAAAAAGTTATAAAACTAATTTTTTGCGTAAAGGACTTGGAAACAAGTTCTCTCAAAAGTCAGGCCCATTCTATTGCTATCGTGTTTCATTTTTGTCAATTTGAGGGTGGAGGACCGTTTTGGGGAATGGGGCTGTAATACCCGTGTTGACACCTAATTTTTTCCCTCCACAATTATGTTCAACCTCGAGTTTTTTCGATTCTCAAATAAAATTACAACATTTATTTTATCCGAATAAAAGATTTTTAAGTATTTATTTGGATAAATTGATCATTTTAAGTAGCGATCATATATTATCGTGTTCAATTACACGAAATTTTATAATTTTGTTACTTAAAAATTTATTTTATAAAATATCGAATTTTAATTAAGGCTTATCTTGAAAATAAATTCAAATGATTAAAATCTTGATTTAAATATAATTTTCGCTAAAAAATAATTTATTTGGATAAATATTTGTTTAATTTTATCGAATCAAGAAGCTCAAGATTAAACAAGGTGTTAATTCATATTGAATTTCGATTTGACTTAGTCAATTTATTAAATTTGACGCTAATTGAAATAAAATTGGCCCCAATTATAATACAATTGACCAATTGGTATTCAAATTGGCTAGAATTTAAAGTAATTGCCTAAATTGTAATCCAAAATCCTCAGCCCAATTAAAACCTAATGACCCAGCAACCCATTTCTTCTTACCATCAGCCATTTAAAAAAGGCCCAATCCACAACAAACCGACCGGGTCAGCCCACCATTGCCCTCTTTTCCCCTTCAACGCCCGTACAAACAAGAACCTTCAGTGAACATTAACCAAAAAGCATCAGTGAACCAACAACATCAAACAACAGCAGCTCCCAAATTGACCTTTAGCAAACAACCAGCCAAAACCCGACCAAAATCCATCAACTTCGCGACCCGACCCATCATCCTTAAACCAAAATTTGGCGAAAAAAATCTTCCCAACGTCGACCCAACTTCGACCCGCCTGGATGGCTTGTTTGTTACAAAAATTCAAGAAAGTTTTTAGAAATGGGTGAGCTGGCTCACCCCAATGTTCCAATCTCGTGAATCTCGGATGAGGTTGTACGATTTCGTACATAGGTGAGAAATTTTCATTGGCTTGTGAAGATGATTCCATTTTCCTAAATTTCTATTGGCCATTTTTGAAAATCCATTCAAGAAAATCATCAAAGGGGTACAATTTGTTAGCATTCTCATCTTTTGAATTCAAAAGATGAACCCTCAAACCCCTTCTATAAGTAGCTCTCTTTAGAGCAAGAAAGAGGGATTTTCTTTTGGGGTCTCTTCTTTCCCTTATGGTTTCGAAATTTTAGAAAAAAAAAGAGGGAGAGAAATTCTTGGGTCGGGAAAAATTTTGGTTGGGAGAAAAGAGGAGATGAAGAGAGTTTTGAAAACAAAATAATTTATTTTTGTAAAAATTTTGTTTTTCGTTCTTCTTTCTGGGAAGATAGTTGATCAATCGGAAGTTCCTGAGTCGATAACATCAACTCCCGGCGGTGACAGTTCTACTGATAGCTCATCGTCCCGTTTGCTGTCCTTAAAGAGGTAAATACACTCTGTTTTCTCCTTAATTTGACCGCTTTTCTTCTTCGTCTCTTCTTCTTCGTAGTTGATGTAGTCGTAATTATTCTATTCTGGGAATTGCTTGTTGTAGGAAGCCTTACAGTCCATAGGACTTTGTGGGAAATAATTTGCAGTAGTTCCATGTGTTTCATCGTTTATTTGGTGTTTGTGATTTATATTTGAACGAGTTAATTAGTGTATGTTAAGACTATTTTATTGAACTTCCGGATCTATTTTTGTTGTTTATTGCGGGTATAGAAGTTAATCCAGTAGTTTCCTTTTGCTAATTTTTTTTCTTTTCCTTTCCTTTCGGAATAGTTGTATTATTCTTGCCCCTCTTTGATTTACTTTAAGATCCATAAGGTTAGGAGTTTTGTATTTTTTTTTGTATTTAGCATAATGTCAATGTTCTGCCTAAGGTCATCTTTTCCCTCATTTGTGTTGTTATCTGCTAGAGAAGTCAAAAATAGGACAATATCGACTTTGCATGCTATATGCGTGGTAAATTGTCTAATTAATGTGCCTGCTCTATGGGATATATTGCTACTCTTCATACATACATGATAATATTTTGTTTCTATTTTAGGTCGACTGATTTTAAACCATAGTAGTAGTTAGACAAGGGGAGGAAGTGCACTGTATCATCTGTGTTCTGTGCATCTTGAAAACATTTCATATTCACAGTGTGTAATCATATTATCCCTTGTAGATGCTCCTTTAATTATTTCCCCTTTGATTATTTAACTGTTTAATCATTTTAAATGATTTTATGTTAAAACGTTAGTATATTTCCTTCTCCTACCATTTTAGTTTGTTTACATGTTTTTTCTTTGTATTAATTCGTCAATGGTTATGAACCTTTATTGAAGTTCTAATTTTTGTTGTACTACCATCTCAAAATAAATTGTTCGAAATCAATTTTCTAAGTCCATTGGTTTCGAACATATTTACTTTGGGGTTTCTTCAATCGAATACATTTTCTTTTCTTCTAATGTTTGCTCAAAAATTTTGTACTTCCTCAACCATTTTCATCTCTGCTCATATATATGTAAAGGTTATGCACGTATACCGCGAATAAATTAATATGCTTGCTGAATTTGTATGTGTGGGTGAATTCCCTCTTGCCTTTAGTCTCAGTAAAATATTCATATTGGTTCAAGTTTTTTTTTTTTTTTAAAACTGTTACTACGAAATATTGGTGGGAATAGTAGACTCATCATATTCTAATACTTTTTCTTTATTTAAAATGTCAAGATTTTATATTGATTATGAAATTTTGGTACTGTTAGATTTTGAATGATCAACTGTGTAAACTTCTCACATTTTAAATAGAGATTTGCAAACAGTGAATTGAATGTTTCCTTTTAGAGTTGTTTTGCATGTATACATATGTTGGAACCCTACAAAGTTGGTTTTAAACCTTGTCTTTATGCTAAAATCAATTTTTTTTCTTGTTTTTTCTTATATACTGATGACAGTCATATTTACCTGAATTTACTATGTTGTGTATGCATGTTTTACTTGCCCTTTCCATGTTTTGACTTATTGACTTTTATTTTGTTTTGGACCATCACGGTTTTATTTTATCTATCGCTCTATTATGTTGTTTATCTATGTAGTATTTGATATTTTGAATGCGTATTGATCTCTTTTATTTTTTTTACCCGCATGTGAATTCGTTTTGGAATCCGAACGGGCTCTTTCCCTTGGCATTTTTTAATGGGCCATTGAGGCCCATTGTGTCCCGAGTCGATTCCAAAATATTAAATCCAAGAATCCTCCACCTAGCATATGGACGTAAGGAGTCGAAAGAAGAAAAAAATGGGTTGAAATTTCATATTCGAAGTGACGAAGAGACTCAGGAGTCTCACTTTCCTTTCTTGTCATTTTATTTACATATTTATTTGTCCTATTCTATTTACTTATCTATTTATTTCTTTATTCATTTATTTGGGCCACGAAGCCAAAATTTTAAAACTAATATAGGTGGAGCAAGATTCGAGCCAAAGGCTCGAAAACTAGACTAGGACAGGTGAAATGGGTCGAAAGCCCAATTAGACTAGGACATGTCTTATTGATTTGGGCCCAAAGGCCCAAATCCCTTACTTCCTACCCTTCCCCTCTTCTTTATGCTTGATTTTCTTGTGTGTTTTGCGAACCTAGTTAATTCCTTAAGTCTAAGTCGCTAAAAATTGATTTTGCATAAACACCAAAATATTTTTAAAATTGCTTTGTTTCCAAAAAATTAATCTTTTTGAAGTTAATCAAAAGACGATTTTTCAAACAGTCCAGATAATCGCAAGTTAGCGGACGTTTTAGGTGCCTAACACCTTCCTAAAACGTTAATAGGAACCGCTTATCTAGAATCTCTAACTTAAAATGATTTTCCTGTTTTGAATCATTTGAAAGTATTTTTAAAGGTTTCTTAATTCCTTTTTAAAATTAAGTGGCGACTCTTCTCAAAAAGTCAAAATTTTCGCAAAACAGAAATGACGACTCTGCTGGGGACCTTTAACTAGGTTCCAGCCAAATGTTTGATTTCATCTTTTGATTATCTGTTTATGTATTTATATGTTTCGATTCTGTAAAGTTTAACTATCCCATCTCATGGCAAATTCCTGCATTATTTAAACTGTTTTTGGGTTTCGTGGATGTCCCGACCCTTGTTGTTCAATTTCAAAAATGTGTTGGAAATACGAGCGGCTTATTAGCACGTGAGTCAATTGATGGCTATTCGTATTTTCAAACTCAAGTTGTGCGATTGAGAACCAGTGTTCAAACCCACTCTAGACACCTAGGATAGAACAAAACTAAAACCTTATTTTAGGCATGAGCGTAGGACGACCCAATACTCGAGCGGGGTATTGGGCCCATTAGGAAACCTTTCCTGCGTCTATTGACCCCGAGTCAATTATAGATGAATCATATTTATGTGTTGAAGAAAATATATGCCTGTCTAATTCAATCCATTATCCTTTGGGGGTCGGAAAAAAGCTTGATTTGCTTACTTTCATAAGAAGAATTGAAGCAAGTTAAGCAAGAAATTGATCGATATGGGAGGTTGCATCTAAGGCACAATTTGAACGTCAATGGATGTCACCAATATAAGAAATGGACGAAGCTGCAAGCGCGAAGGCCGATAGAAGAAGCATTCAGTAATTAGTATCCCATGTGTGGGACATTATTCACTTTCCCTAAAGATTGTATCCCTTTTATGCAACTTTTGTAGACATTTATGTCATTTATGTATACCTATGAAGTTTTTAGGGGGATAATAGATTGGATTTTAAAAGACGTATATTTTCTTCAAAATTTGTTAGGCCTAAACCCTTGGCTCAAAAGGATCACCCAATTAGGATGCATGTTTATTACAATATACTTGTGTAATATAACTGTTTATGTGCTATACGTGTTATGTTGATTCAAATCAAAGGTGAATTGATCCAATCCCATTTTCCATAGAACATCTCTAGGCAGAAATATATCCCACTATACAAAAGTCCGACCAAACGTACTCCAAGTCTCCCAAGTTTCTCAGAAAATTCCGTAGTCATTCTTAAAACTTCCAAAATGATCACTGCCATTTTAGGAAAGTTGACTTTAGAATCAGAAAATGCCATTATAGTTTCGAACTACGTAGGGCCTGATTTCTCCTTCATGAGATACGTAGGAAGCCTATTGGCCCTGCCCATATCTCCAAAAGCTCTGTAGTCCTCCACTTTCTTGAAGATAGAAGGAAAGTTGAACCTTCCCGACAAATTCCACCTTATCCATATCATTGAGCAAAATCCTGTTCATTGAAATCCTCGAGTCATCATTACTTCATGGATCAATTCGCATGAGATGAGAAACAACTTTATGTGTTTACTTCCAACCTTATCATCTTGCTTTACTTATTACTAACGGAATCTAACACGTCATCCTTTGAGTTGTTTTTTACTTTGCAGGTAATAAAAAATACTCTATTTTTGAACAAAATGGCCCTACTTCACCAGATCAAAACAAATAAGAGATCTCCTTATTTACTATAACTTTGTTACAAGAAAAGAAAAATGACTAGTAGTAAAACTGGAATCTACCAATTATTTTTCAACCTTGTAAGCGATAGTTTCGAGGTTGGAATAATAAAAATGTGAGGGAAGAATTTTTCAAGACAACTGGGATCATAGAAGATTAATTGGAGAAAACATTGTTGAATTGGACCTCCACTCCACTCATGACCCATCCCCGTCGTATAACAGTAACTTAAAACCTGCCATTGTCATGTCATGTCAAGAAGCAAAATAACGGTATCCCTAGAACAGTCAACAGAAGAGTCAAAGAGTTCGAGAATCAAAGAATCCTAATCTAGAGGAAACCGAGGAAGTTAACTAGGAAGGTGATGACTCCATTGGACATTTGATCCTTTGTTCTATCAAGACAAACACAATGTAAACATCATATCATCAATAAAAGTACTTATTTATATCCTATTAAGATGGATAAGAGTATTTTTAGGGCCATTATGAGTTTATGTATGAACTACATTTGACCTGAATTCCCAAGAACAGGATACATAGACGGCCTATGTCGGCTTCGGTCAAACCCTTAGGAAAATTTATCCTTTCCCTTTATGTACGAACTTTATTTGACCTGAATTTCCAAGAACGGGATACGTAGGTGGCCTATGTCGGCTTCGGTCAACCCCTTAGGAAAATTTATCCTTTCCTTCTATGTATGAACTACGTGATGACCTGAATTCTCAAGAATGAGATACGTAGGCGGCCTATGTCGGCTTCGGTCAACCCATTAGATTTTCTATATATCCGTAGCGTATTCTTGAACTTTGTTTGACCTGATTCCTGCTTCAACGGGATACGTAGGTGCCCCAACGGATCGGTCATGTAACCCCAGGAAATAGAAACAGGGGAAGAATTTTCGAGAAGGAATCTCAAAAATTTACAAGAGAAGATCAACATCCAACAAAGAAAATGAAGATCAGCAAAGCCTTCATATCCACTCGAGATGCTATCATCTCACACTACTTTAAACTGGGGCAGAAATTTTAAAGAGGTCCTCAAAATTTCCACTAATATATTGAAATATATTTTAAATTCCCCAGCACTAGAGGTCGGAGTTGAAATTTGAGAATCACCACCTTTGATAAAGTATAGGAAGATTGAATCTCCGCCTTTGATAAAACTTCTGATAGAGAGCCTCGACAATGCCGAATCCCTAGCAATCCTTCGTCAAATGTCGGACATTGTCAGAATCAAGAGAAAGATGGTCGTTGAGCTAGCACATGACCTGACTGGCAGAGATTTTCTAATGTTTTGCAGGAGTCTCCAAAACTATTTTCTAAAAATTAAGACTACTTTCAAAAATCTATATAAATCTTTTACTTAGTGATTGTCCAGACATCAATTAGGACGGGGAGTCAGGTGTGGAAGTCCCAACATGATGGAGTACCCAAAAGATGACGTGGAGCAAATGGAGAATCGAAGAAAATCAACACAGAGTAGCTTCACTCAAACTAATCATTTTTCTGTGGATGCAGGGACCAATACATAAAAATGAGAGTCTGTTACAAAAATTCCCGAGTAAATTGGGAGCCACAGTAGAGCACTAATACTCAAGGGCGGTATTTCTGGGTAGCCGTAAAAACGAGTTTAATACCCATTTATTGAAGACCTTTTGAATTTTCCATCTCATTTCTTGAGATCATGGAGGACAAACAAAAGTGTCTTGCCTTCTTTACAAATATTGTATTTAGAATTTTTTTTAAAAAATAGTCGCTAGCAAAAGCGACTTTGTGTCTACTAATCGTCTACCTTGAGTATAGGTACATGTAGAAAGCAAGACGCTGACAAATGAATTCAGGTGAAACTATTTTTAAATTACTGGAAGAACGATTATATATCATTGCCAAGAGGGCCATTGCATATCATTGCCAAGAGGGCCATTTCATAACATTGCCAAGAGGGCCATTGCATATCATTGCCAAGAGGATCATTCAATATCTGTTGACACGTGAGACATAAATGCTGGCGACGAGGCTATCACAAGCATTTTATATCTATTGACACGCAAGACATAAACCCTGGCATCTAGGATATCATTAGTATTTTATATCTGTTGACACGCAAGACATAAACGCTGGCGTTGAGGATATCTCATCATTTTGTGAATCAGTATCTGAATGCATCAAGAGCACACGATTTGAAGGGACGCCTTCAAGTCGGTGTCTAAAAACGGATGATATATGAGATTTCCTAGAAATTGATAACTTGAGGGTCATCTATAAGTCATATTATTTGAAATAGGATAGTGTGAAAGATCACCTATGAGTTGATAGCTTGTAGGTCATTCGTAAGACGCAACAACATCCTAACTGGATAGTGTGCAAGATCGCCCAAAAATCAATAATTTGAAGGTTATCCATAAGTCGCAACTAAATCCTTACCGGAGAATATGCGAGATTATCAAATTGATACATCCAAGGGTTCTCTTTAATCCGCGTCGTATCCAAGATCGATTATGTGCAGGATTACCCAAGCACTAACAATTTGAGAGATTTCTATAAGTCATATTGTATCCAAGGTCGGATAATGTGCAGGAACACCTGAAAGCTAGCGATTAGAAGGATATTTGTAAGCCATCTCTTATCCAAGGTCGGATAACATACAGGATTACCTAAAAGCTAGAAATTCAAAGGATATCTGTAAGTTGCCTCGTATCCAACATCAAATAATGCTCAAGATTATCCAAAGATTGACAATTTAAGGGAAATTTATAAATCATCGGCTATAATCGAAAAGGTTACCATTCCACATACAACAAGTTTTATAGGTAACCAAAAGGGTTGCCACACTAGCACACGATTATACAGTTGTAGGGACCGTTCTGCATAAAGTAACCCCGGTGTCCAAAAAGGCCACCCCACTTTAAAGACATATTCAACTGACAAATGTCATAATTATACAACAACCAAGAGGGTTGTTGTGTTTGTTGTTGCTAGTTATTTCCTTTCGAATAGGTACATGAAGAGATGAATCCGCTTTTTAGGCCACAACTCATGTGGAGATATGGTGCGGACGACTTCAGATAGGACGCAACACAACGTGGAACACTTTCTTAGCAGCAAAATGGGACATAGTCTAGAGAGGGACGTCAAACTCTCTGGATGCAAGCTAAAGAATGATCGCCACCACCATCCAACCATACCCCTGTTAGAAGGCATATGGGTATTTTGGGATATTCTAAGTCTCAGCTTCCACTCTGGAATATTTCTTTACTCATGCCGAGGGTAACCTTCTCTTTCTTCCAAATTTGAGTGATAGGACTCTTAAAGTTTTGGAAATTATACCCAGCTAAGTTCTTACCTATGGGTGTGAAGGATCCCACATTCATTGTTAAGAGGTTACAAGCCTCTTTTCCGAAACTCGATTAACCTGTCACTCATCCCGAGCCAAAGATCGTCTAAAATAGAAGACTATCTTTTCTACCCCTCGAGCCGAACTACAAGCAGTCTGATTCCCTGAAATCTTGAGGATAAATATTTGTTTAATTTTATCAAATCAAGAAGCTCAAAATTAAACAAGGTGTTAATTCATATCAAATTTCGATTTGATTAAGTCAATTTATTAAATTTGACGCTAATTGAAATAAAATTGCCCCCAATTGTAATACAATTGACCAATTGGTATTCAAATTGGCTAGAATTTAAAGTAATTGCCTAAATTGTTATCCAAAATCCTCAGCCCAATTAAAACCTAATGACCCAGCAACCCATTTCTTCTTACTAGCCCAACAACAATAATTACCTACCCATCAGCCATTTAGAAAATGCCCAATCCATACCAAACCGATCGGGTCAGCCCATCATTGCCCCTTTTCTCCTTCAACACCCGTACAAACAAGAACCTTCAGTGAACATCAACCAAAAAGCATCAGTGAACCAACAACATCAAACAACAGCAGCTCCCAAATCGACCTTCAGCAAATAACCAGCCAAAACCCAACCAAAATCCATCAACTTCGCGACTCGACCCATTATATTTCACCCAAAATTTGGCAAAAAATAGCTTCCCAACATCGACCTGACTTCGACCTGCCTGAATGGCGTGTGTTTGTTATGAAAATTCAAGAAAGTTTCTAGAAATGAGTGAGCTGGCTCACCCCAACGTTCCAATCCCGTGAATCTCAGATGAGGTTGTACAATTTCGTACATAGGTAGGAAATTTTCATTGGCTTGTGAAGATGATTCTATTTTCCTAAATTTCTATGGGCCATTTTTGGAAATCCGTTCAAGAAAATCATCAAGGGGGTACAATTTGTTAGCATTCTCATCTTTCGAATTCAAAAGATGAACCCTCAAACCCCCTTCTATAAATAGCTCTCTATAGAGCAAGAAAGAGGGATTTTCTTTTGAGGCCTCTTCTTTCCCTTATGGTTTCGAAATTTTACAAAAAAAAAGAGGGAGAGAAATTCTTGGGTCGGGAAAAATTTTGGTTGGGAGAAAAGAGGAGATGAAGAGAGTTCTGAAAACAAAATAATTTATTTTTGTAAAAATTTTGTCTTTCGTTCTTCTTTCTGGGAAGATGGTCGATCAATCGGAAGTTCCTGAGTCGATAACATCAACTCCCGGTGGTGACAGTTCTGCTGATAGCTCGTCGTCCCGTTTGCTGTCCTTAAAGAGGTAAATACACTCTGTTTTCCCCTTAATTTGACCGCTTTTCTTCTTCGTCTCTTCTTCTTCGTAGTTGATGTAGTCGTAATTATTCTATTCTGGGAATTGCTTGTTTTAGGAAGCCTTACAGTCCATAGGACTTTATGGGAAATAATTTGCAGTAGTTCCGTGCGTTTCATCGTTTGTTTGGTGTTTGTGATTTATGTTTGACCGAGTTAATTAGTGTATGTTAAGACTATTTTATTGAACTTCCGGATCTATTTTTGTTGTTTATTGCGGGTAAAGAAGTTAATCCAGTAGTTTCCTTTTGCTAATTTTTTTTCCTTTCCTTTCGGAATAGTTGTATTATTCTTGCCCCTTTCTGATTTACTTTAAGATCCATAAGGTTAGGAGTTTTGTATTTTTTTGTATTTAGCATAATGTCAATGTTCTGCCTAAGGTCATCTTTTTCATCATTTGTGTTGTTATCTGCTAGAGAAGTCAAAAATAGGACAATATCGACTTTGCATGCTATATGCGTGGTAAATTGTCTAATTAATATGCCTGATCTATGGGATGTATTGCTACTCTTCATACATACATGATAATATTTTGTTTCTATTTTAGGTCGACTGATTTTAAACTATAGTAGTAGTTAGACAAGGGGAGGAAGTACACTGTGTCATGTGTGTTCTGTGCATCTTGAAAATATTTCATATTCACAGTGTGTAATCATATTATCCCTTGTAGATGCTCCTTTAATTATTTCCCCTTTGATTATTTAATTGTTTAATCATTTTAAATGATTTTATGTTAAAACGTTAGTATATTTCCTTCTCCTACCATTTTAGTTTGTTTACAGGTTTTCCCTTTGTATTAATTTGTCAATGGTTATGAATCTTTATTGAAGTTCTAATTTTTGTTGTACTACCATCTCAAAATAAATTGTTCAAAATCAATTTTCTAAGTTCATTGGTTTCAAACATCTTTACTTTGGGGTTTCTTCAATCGAACATTTTCTTTTCTTCTAATGTTTGCTCAAAAATTTTGTACTTCCTCAACCATTTTCATCCCTGCTCATATATATGTAAAGGTTATGCACGTATGCCACGAATGAATTAATATGCTTGCTGAGTTTGTATGTGTGGGTGAATTCCCTGTTGCCTTTAGTCTCAGTAAAATATTCATATCGGTTCAAGTTTATTTTTTAAAAAAAAAACTGTTACGGCAAAATATTGATGGGAATAGTGGACTCATCATATTCTAATACTTTTGCTTTATTTAAAATGTCAAGATTTTATATCGATTATGAAATTTTGGTACTGTTAGATTTTGAATTGATCAACTGTGTAAACTTCTCACATTCTAAATAGAGATTTGCAAACAGTGAATTGAATGTTTTCCTTTTAGAGTTGTTTTGCATATATACATATGTTGGAACCCTGCAAAGTTGGTTTTAAACCTTGTCTTCATGGTAAAATCAATTTTTTTTCTTTTTTTTTTCTTATATACTGACGACAGTCGTATTTACCCGAATTTACTATGTTGTGTATGCATGTTTTACTTACTCTTTCCATGTTTTGACTTATTGACTTTTATTTTGTTTTGGACCATCACGGTTTTATTTTATCTATCGCTCTATTATGTTGTTTATCTATGTAGTATTTGATATTTTGAATGCGTATTGATCTCTTTTATTTCTTTACCTGCATGTGAACTAGTTTTGTAGTCCGAACAGGCTCTACCCCTTGGCATTTTTTAATGGGCCATTGAGGCCCATCATGTCCTTAGTCAATTTCAAAAGATTAAATCCAAGAATCCGCCGCCTAGCATACGGACGCAAGGAGTTGAAAGAAGAAAAAAATGGGTTTAAATCCCATATTCGAAGTGACGAAGAGACTCAGGAGTCTCACTTTCCTTTCTTGTCATTTTATTTACATATTTATTTTAGTCTTCTATTTACTTATCTATTTATTTCTTTATTCATTCATTTGGGCCTCGAAGCGAAAATTGTAAAGCTAATACAGGTGGAGCAAGATTCGAGCCAAAGGCTCAAAAACTAGACTAGGGCAGGTGAAATGGGTCGAAAGCCCAATTAGACTAGGGCAGGTCTTATTGATTTGGGCCCAAAGGCCTAAATCCCTTACTTCCTACCCTTTCTCTCTTCTTTATGCTTGATTGTCTTGTGTGTTTTGCGAACCTAGTTAATTCCTTAAGTCAAGTCACTAAAAATTGGTTTTGCATAAACACCAAAATATTTTTAAAATTGCTTTGTTTTCAAAAATTAATCTTTTTGAAGTTAATTAAAAGATAATTTTTCAAACAGTCTGGATAACCGTAAGTTAGCGGATGTTTTAGGTGCCTAACACCTTCCTAAAACGTTAATAGGAATCGCTTATCTAGAATCTCTAACTTAAAATGATTTTCCTGTTTTGAATCATTTGAATGTATTTTTAAAGGTTTCTTAATTCCTTTTTAAAATTAAGTGGAGACTCTTCTCAAAAAGTCAAAATTTCCGCAAAACAAAAATAGCGACTTTGCTGGGGATATTTAACTAGGTTCCATCCAAATGTTTGATTTTATCTTTTGATTATCTGTTTATGTGTTTATATGTTTTGATTCTATAAAGTTTAACAATCGCATCTCATGGCATATTCCTGCATTATTTAAACTGTTTTGGGGTTTCGTGGATGTCCCGGCCCCTATTGTTCAATTCAAAAAATGTGTTGAAATACGAGCGGCTTATTAGCACGTGAGTCATCTGATAGTTGTTCATATTTTCAAACTCAAGTTGTCCGTTTGAGAACCAGTGTTCAAACCCACTCTAGACACCTAGGAGAACGAAACCAAAACCTTATTTTAGGCATGAGCGTAGGACGACCCAATACCCGAGCGGGGTATTGGGCCCATTAGGAAACCTGCCCTGTGTCTATTGACCCGAGTCAATTATAGACGAATCATATTTATGTGTTTAAGAAAATATATACCTGTCTAATTCAATCCATTATCTTTTAGGGGTCGAGAAAAAGCTTGATTTGCTTACTTTCATAAGAAGAATTGAAGCAAGTTAAGCAAGAAATTGATCGATTGGGGAGGTTACATCTAAGGAACAGTTTGAAT
Source organism: Capsicum annuum (assembly GCF_002878395.1). Taxonomy (NCBI): domain Eukaryota; kingdom Viridiplantae; phylum Streptophyta; class Magnoliopsida; order Solanales; family Solanaceae; genus Capsicum; species Capsicum annuum. The sequence continues at coordinate 218,026,883 of NC_061117.1, read as the reverse complement.
GTCAATGGATGTCACCAATATAAGAAATGGACGATGCTGTAAGCGCAAAGGCTGATAGAAGAAGCATTCAGTAATTAGTATCCCCTGTGTGGGACAATATTCTCTTTCCCTAAAGATTGTATCCCTTTTGTGCAACTTTTGTAGACATTTATGTCATTTATGTATACCTATGAAGGTTTTAGGGGGATAATAGAGTGTTTTTTAAAAGACATATATTTTCTTCAAAATTTGTTAGGCCTAAACCCTTGGCTCAAAAGGGTCACCCAATTAGGATGCATGTTTATTGCAATATACTTGTGTAATATAACTGTTTATGTGCTTATACGTGTTATATTGATTTGAATCAAAGGTGAATTGATCCAATCCCATTTTCCATAGAACATCTCTAGGCAGAAATATACCCCACTATACAAAAGTCCGACCAAACGTACTCCAGGTCTCCCAAGTTTCTCAGAAAAGTTCGTAGTCATTCTTATAACTTCCAAAATGATCACTGTCATTTTAGGATAGTTGACTTTAGAATCAAAAAATGCCATTATAGTTTCAAACTACGCAGGGCCTGATTTCTCCTTCATGAGATACTTAGGAAGCCTGTTGGCCCGGCCCATATCTCCAAAAGATCTGTTGTCCTCTACTTTCTTGAAGGAAGAAGAAAATTTGAACCTTCCCGACAAATTCCACCTTATCCATAACATTGAGCAAAATCCTGTTCATTGAAATCCTCGAGTCATCATTACTTCATGGATCAATTCGCATGAGATGAGAAACAACTCTATGTGTTTACTTCCTACCTTATCATCTTGCTTTACTTATTACTAACGGAATCCAACACGTCAGCCTTTGAGTTTTTTCTTACTTTGTAGGTAATAGAAACTACTCTATTTTGGCACAAAATGGCCCTACTTCACTAGATCAAAATGAATAAGAGATCTCCTTCTTTACTATAGCTTTGTTACAGGAAAATAAAAATGACTAGTAGTAAAACTAGACTCTACCAATTATTTTTCAACCTTGTAAGCGATAGTCTCGAGGTTGGAATTAGAAAAATGTGAGGGAAGAATTTTTCAAGACAACTGGGATCATAGAAGATTAATTGGAGAAAACATTGTTGAATTGGACCTCCACTCCACTCATGACCCATCGCCGTCATATAACAGTAACTTAAAACCTGCCATTGTTATGTCATGTCAAGAAGTAAAATAATGGTAGCCCTAGAACAGTCAACAAAAGAGCCAAAGAGTTCGAGAATCAAAGAATCCTAATCTAGAGGAAACCGAGGAGGTTAACTAGGAAGGTGATGACTCTATTAGACATTTGATCCTTTGTTCTATCAAGACAAACGCAATGTAAACGTCATGTCATCCATAGAAGTACTTATTTATATCCTAGTAAGATGGATAAGGGTATTTTTAGGGCCATTATGAGTTTATGTACGAACTACGTTTGACCTGAATTCCTAAGAACGGGATACGTAGGCGGCCTATGTCGGCTTCGATCAACCCCTTAGGAAAATTTATCCTTTTCCTTTATGTACAAACTTTGTTTGACCTGAATTCCCAACCAAGGGATACGTAGGCAGCCTATGTCGGCTTCGGTCAACCCCTTAGAAAAATTTATCCTTTTTTTCTATGTATGAACTACGTGATGATCGGAATTCTCAAGAATGAGATACGTAGGCAGCCTATGTCGGCTTCAGTTAACCCATTAGATTTTCTATATATCCTTAGCATAGTCTTGAACTTCGTTTGACCTGATTTCTGCTTCAACGGGATATGTAGGCACCCCAATGACTCGGTCATATAACCTCAGAAAATGGAAACTGGGGAAGAATTTTCGAGAAGGAATCTCAAAAATTTACAAGAGAATATCAACCTCCAACAAAGATAATGAAGATCAGTAAAGACTTCATAGCCACTCAAGATGTTATCATCTCACACTATTTTAAACTGGGGCAAAAATTTTGAGGAGGTCCTCAAAATTTCCACTAATATATTGAAGTATATTTCAAATTCCCCAGCACTAGAGGTCGAAGTTGAGATTTAAGAATCAGCACCTGTGATAAAGTCTAGGAAGATTGAATCTTCACCTTTGATAAAACTTCTGATAGTGAGCCTTGACATTGCTGAATCCCTAACAATCCTCCGTCAAATGTCGGACATTGTCAGAATCAAGAGAAAGATGGTCGTTGAGCTAGCACATGACATGACTGGTAGGGATTTTCTAAAGTTTTGCAGGAGTTTCCGAAACTATTTTCTAAAAATTAAAACAACTTTCAAAAATCTATATAAATCTTTTACTTAGTTGTATACACCTAATTTTGTCCCTCCGAAAAAAAAATTATTTTTCTCATTTTTTACCTTATCCTACTGTGTACCCTCAACCATGTAATAATCTCTCCACAAAATGACAAAAATAAAAACCCCTAGCTAATTTTATCTCATCCTAACCCTTATCCCTTCAATTAAAAAATAACACCTCATCTCTCACCTAACCACCCAATACCACCCCAACCCACGTGACCCTCCCCCCTCTCTTTTCTTAGCCATAAAAGGAATATATACATTGAGGAAACTTCCAGGATGGGATTACAACAACTAGGAGGGACTAATTTATTTTCTTTTCTTGAGAATATATATATATACACGAGATAGAGAACAAAAGAGAGGATTGGCTTCTTCTCTTCGAAGGAAAAACAGCCCTAAAAAAACACCATTTTTCTTCTTGCTCAGGACCTCTCCACAGGCGGTCATTTTCTCCACTAGGAAATTCCATCTTTCTTTTCTTCTTTATTTACACAAGGAACACACACAGTAACCCGCACAGTAAGAGAGAAAAAATCATTAGGGAGTGTTTGATAGAATCTGGTGAAGGAATAAAGAAAACAATGAGAAAACCCGACCTCTGTTCAAGTTTTTCCGCTGACCTTGGGACAGATTCAGTTTTAATCGGTCATCGTTCGATCTAGCCTTACAATCGTCCTATTTTTCTTTACTTCTCTTCAATTTCTGAACGGGATATAGCTTAAATCTGATCATTGTAGTAGTGTTGCTCATTAAGCTCATCAAAGCTTAATTTATGAAGCTTTGCAGGTTCGATGGGACTTTCGGAGCTTCGGTTTTCACCTTAGTTGATTCATGTTCAAATTCAAGTTTTGGGTTTTTCAGTGTTCATTCCTAGTTTGGACATCTGGTGGGTCGATTTGTTTTGTTGATGCTCTATTCAGGGTCGTAGGGTTCTTGTACGAGTTTTTTTGGGCAAATTTAGAGTTTTTCAGCCGAGTTTAGGTACTGTTTGGGTCTCCGTCGATCGTTGGAATCAGTATTGGACTGCTATTTCACTATTCGAGTCAGATTCGTCGAGGTCGAGGTTCTATTAGAAACTCCAAGTCTAGGGTTTTCTTTATTATCGATAAGAGCGAATTCCGTTGAGGTCCATTTCTCTAACTTATTCTTTTTTTTATCTGGACTATTTGGATTGTTTGTGATTATGTGTGGAGATGATTATGAATGTTGGATTTGTTAGTGATATTATTTTGATTCTTTAGTTGAACCATGCTAATTGTTGGTTCGATTGATCGTATGGAAGTTGCATAATTTTTGGGTTGGAATTGAAATTGATAAAAGTAATTATTAATTTATTTTGATTCATTAAATGCCGTTGATGTGATAGTATCATGATACGTTAAAATGAATAGGCAAATATAGGTTTGGCTAGGCAAAATTCCTATGAATAAGAGTTTTCGTTAAATGTTGGAATATGGAATGTTGGTTGAATATTTTTTAGTTTATCGTACTTGATTCAATTGTATCATTTGGCCGGGGAATGCCCCGAAGTACTTGTATTATTTTATCCAGGAAATGTCCCCAAAGTATTTTGTACTCGGAGGACGTCCATGATAAAGGCCCGAGGCATCGGGTAGCAGGGGAGCGTAATTAGGATTAGGGTAGGTTAGAATAGGATTTATACTTTTGCATTTTTATTTATTTTGGACTGTATAATTTGGACTGAATATTTTCGTTTTGAATTTTATGTGATTTGTTTGTTTGCTTGTTTTGTGTGTTATGTGGTTTATACATTTGTAGTACCAAACTAGCCGATACGCTTCACCAAGAGACCGTGGTTGAACCACGAGATCGAGGGGTGCCTAACACCTTTCCCTCAATCAACAGAATTTCTTAGCCAGAATCTCTGTTCGCAAATCAGTTTTATAGAGTCAAAAGCATTTTGAAAAAGGTATCACGGTTGACTTGGCACACCCGATTTATTCCAAGTGAGGACTCTGAGTTTTGAAACTAATAAATCCTTTTCGAAATAACTTTCATCTTTTGTCACTTTAATAATAAAACCATTTCGAACCTTAAAACAAAAATTCAATCTTTTCCAGAGTTGAAAAAGGGGGTGTGACAGCTCTGGTGACTCTGCTGGGGACTCTTTTCAGAATTTGATCTTATTTTGGAGTTGCATCGGCTTAGTTTGGCATTATAGGTGTATAGACATTTTGTTTGTGTTGTTTTGTGTTATTGTTTATCATTGGTAAGTGCCTACGTGCTCTTTGTTTACAATTTTTATTTTATGTGTTACCGTTGTATATCGGGCATCATGTGCATAACCCGAGTCATTCTTTCTGCAACAAGTCCGTAGTACACGTGTGTACACGACCTATAGTTGAGTCACCCTTATTTTAGAATGGGGGAGCCGTTGGGTTGTATGGAGTAGGTGGAAAGTTGTCGCAGCCACTATCGACCATGCAATCCCCCGAACAGCCTTGTTAGTGAACCACAACGTAGGTCAACCTTCAGGTCATACTTAAGTGTATCATGTAGAGACTTAGTGGGGCCCACTAGTCCTTCATAGGAGACTCACCTCTAAAGCATCCCAACATGCTAAATGTTGCATCTTTGAGGGTAACGTGGTCATTTGATGGACTAATTTGGGGAAAACATGTGTTAGGAGTAAGGTGTGTGGGTAATGAAAAAAAAAAGAGTGTCATAGTTTTTAGAGTTTTTTATTACTTTTGTTTTTCACAATCCAAAAATTTTAAAAAAAAAACTTTTACCTTTCGTACTTATTTTCTCAAAAAAAAAAAAATTCTTTTGTTCATTTGCCATGCATTCACAATTCAAAAACTTCAAAAAGATTTTTCATTCATAGGAGTTTTTATAAGAGAAAAATGCAAAAATTGTAGAAGTTTTGTATATTTCATGAAAATACCAAAAAGATTTTTCTTTCATAGTTGTTGGTTTTATTTTTATGTGAAGTGTCAAATTGAAAACTCAAAAAGATTTTATTTTCATCGTCCGTCTGTAATCCCGACTCTCAGGTTAAGCCTTAGTTTGTTTTAGTTCTTAATTGTCTAATCTGGACGAACTACACGTACCTGATTCCATTCCCTTGGGGCGGGATATGTAGGCAACCCTCGATGGGTCCGGTAATATTTATTTTTGGCCATTGTCTTAGTCTTAGCCTGGGTCTTCCTCGTTATCTAGTGTTGTCAATTGATTCTTGCGAAGTAGGCTGATTTCATTCGGTGGTACTATTCGATGGATTTGAGTTATATGTCGGTCTATCCCTCTATGTCACATGAAATTTTTTTAAGATAAAATTTCGAGGGTCGGGAGTTCCTTGTCTTATTTTGAATTTTGAGTTGTAAGTTTGGCTTGTTATTACAGGATGAAGCCTATAGGGTCTAGAGTCTTGATGGTTTCCAAAGAGCCCAAAAAAGTTAATCAAGTGGTAGGGCATGTTCAACTACGCTGACCAGCAAGAGCTAATTAAGATATTAGGTGATCTTACGGAACTTCTGCATGTCCCACACCGTCCAGATTTAATAGATGTTGTGTTGACCTTTTGGGATACTAGTAATTTGGTGTTTAGGTTCGGAAAGTGTAAAATGATGCCTACTTTGTTAGAATTATCTGGTCTGCTTCATTTGCCTTATATTGACAAAAGTATGATCCGAGCTCGGAATCACTCGAGCAATAGGTTTCTACAAGGGTGTGGTTTAAAGAGTAATAACGGACATTTGGGCTGTCTGAATCAATCGTGGATTTCCTTAGACTTTCTATTCGCTAGATTTGAGTCCTTGGAAGGTTTTGACCACTTTTGGGATAAATTTTATATGACTAAGCAGAAGTGGGAAAGAAAGCGTCTTGAAGTCTTCACCCTCGCTCTTTTAGGCACTCTAGTGTTTCTGCTAGAAGAAAGGTATATTAATACACGTTTGCAATCAGTGGTGATGGCTCTATTTCGTAAGGATCAAAAGGACAAGGTCGCTAATCAAAAGGACAAAGTCACTAATCAAAAGGATAAGTTCACTATCATACCCATGATCTTAACAGAGATATATAAGGCTTTAACCGAAGTGAAGGGGGGAATGAGATTTTTTGAGGGCAGTAACCTGATATTGCAGTTGTGGATGATGGAGCATTTGCATACACCTTCTTTAGTTAGACCAGGCGTGGTTGATCGTTGTATTCCCAATCGAGTGAAAGCCATGGACCTCAGGTTGCGTTTGGATAAATTCTCGCTACCCGTAGGAGTCAACGCTTGGATTGAATTTCTTGAGTCAAGAACCGAGGATAACATTTTGTGCACTTATCTGTGGCTTCGACCAAAGATAATCTTGTTTGGTTGTCAGATGTAGCTCCTTATAGTTATGTTAGGGCTCAATTGCACTAGACCATACAGTCCTTCTAAAGTAATGCGCCAGTTGGGTAGGCCGTAGGATGTGTCACCAGTAGTGGATCTTCTAAAGAATGTTGAGTACTTCAAGGACCAAGACTTAGGTGAGAGCAAATACGAGCAGTTCTGGAAGCATGCAACAAAGCTAGGTGTGGACACTCTCAAAGAAAGTTTGGATAATCCGGGGTACACTCAGGGATATAGGGTTTGGCTTTAATCTATCCCACGGGGTATCAGCCAACCATTACCAGCGCAGCTTAAAGGGAGAATACAGGAAGAATGCATAATTGACAACTATTAGGATGAAGGTGGAGGGGCCAAAGTGGAGATACTAAGAGTTCAGTTATTAGGTTTGCTCAAAACTGTGGAGGGGTGTCAGAACAATCTTTTCAAGTGTACTCCTCATGAGGCAGGAATACGTGCCATAGGCATCTTCCCAAATATCAAAAGTTCATTACAAGATATGCTACATAGTTTGAATGGGAGAAAGAAAACTTCATAGGCAGGTCCATCTCAGCCAGGGTCATCACGCAGAGCACCAGTCTGAAGGAGCATTTCCTATCTTTTATTTAGTTTGAGTCCTTTACTTTTCTGCCATTTGTAGTATTGTGTCTTTGTTAAGTCGGTGTCAAGTTTGCTTTAACTTTGGAGTTTTTATTAGGAGCGGTACGTATGTTGTCCTGTGGGTCTAGAGTGTTGTTTAACTTTCGTTGTTTAGTTTTAAAGTTGTCTTAAATTCGAAGTTTGTTTTAGTTGTCTCTTTTATGAAATGTTGTGACGTTGCATTATTTTTTCTTTTGTTTTTTTTTTAAAAAAATCATCTTCAACTTTGTGATATTTATGTATGCGCCGCCCGAACTACGCAAAATCTGATTCATGTACAACATGATACGTAGGCAACCTACTTTTGGATTCAATCTAATCATTTTGTTTCTTGTTTTTTTTATTATTTTTCTTTTATTTTTAAGGAAAAACAAAATCCATAAAGAATGATAAAAAGAGAGACAGCGAGAGAAGAAAAAAAAGAAAAATAGTGAGAGAAGGGAAAAAAGGATAAAAAAGGGACTGACGCGAGAGAGGTGTGATTAGAGTAAAGAAGCAAATGGGTGTAGGAAAAAGATCGGGATGATGTTAAAATGGCCTTGCTACCCTCAAAGGTCGATAGAAATACGCATGAATCTAGGACAATTTTACAAATGTGATTCCTATGCTTGTTGTGTTACCTAATCCTAATGGTTTTTGTCTTTGATGAACATGTTCTTTCAGATAAGTGGTTGGTTTACAGTACTCTGGCTAGTCACCCGTACCTCACTAGATCAAAAGCGAAGCTTGCCATGGCTAGTAGGGAGATTAAAAATTCACTCATGGACCTAGATCAGGATCCCAGGGAAGAAAGTTCAAAACACATTGATAAGGTATTGAGACTTAGACAACAATTGCTAGATCTGCACCGAGCATGGGCTAGTGGCATGCCTCCTCCTCTACTCCCTGAAGATCTTGGGAATATCCCCAATTTTCTACCACTTTCTCAGGCGCAATTCTCTGTTCCCATTGAGTCACCAGAGTACGCACCAGGATTCACTCCACGGCAATATTACACTGGCACCTCTAGTGTGCCTCTAGCAGTTCCTCAACCAAGGCTCGTGACTCAGTCGGCGCCACCAGCAATGCCTGTTTTCATGGATCCGCCGCTACCTGAAGCTCCTACCTATGTTGTGTGTCCAACAACGGTGCTTCTTCGGTCTACTAGGAGCCAGTATTGGAGGTTTCAGATAGTCAGTATTATGCCCTGGAGCCTACTTTGAGAATAAATGAACCATATGGGTACACTCAGCCACCTCCATTTCCATTTTATACGGAGAAACCTATTGCAACAGTGGAATATGAGGTCATAACGCGGAAATTGAAAAGTTTGGAATAGGACATAAGGAATTTACGGGGAATCGGAGGTTATAAGAGTGTTTACTATAAAGAACTTTGCATGTTCCCAGTCGTCAACCTTCCCCTCGGTTTTAAAATGCCCAAGTTCGAGAAGTATGCTGGGCACGGTGATCCCGTGGCACACTTGAGACGTTATTGCAACCAATTGAGGGCTGCAGGGGGAAGAAAAGAGTTGATTATGGCTTTCTTTGGCAAGAGTCTTTTCGATCTGGCTTCAGAATGGTTTGTCAATCAAGATATCGACAAGTGGAACAACTGGGATGACTTAGCTTCTGAGTTTGTGCAATATTTTTAGTATAATGTTGACCTGATTCCTGATGAAAAATCCTTGGTCAACATGAAGAAGAAAAGCACTGAAGGCTTTAGGGAATACGCGATAAGGTGGTGTGAACAGTCTGTCAGGGTAAAGCCTCCAATGAAGGAGAGTAAGCTGGTAAAGGTCTTCATTCAAGCATAGGATGAGACCTATTTTCAATATTAACTTCCAGCAATGGGCAAGTCTTTTATTGAAGTTCTTAAAATGGGAGAGATAATCGAAGACGGAATCAAGACTGGCCGAATAGTGAGTTTTTCTGCGTTGAAAGCCACCACACAAGCAATTCAAGGTGGATCTGGCGCGTTCGGAGGTAAAAAGAAGAAAGAGGACGTGATGACCATTGTAGCTGGAACCCATTTCTATCCCAAAAGACCATCTCGCCCTTATCTCCAATCTGAAGCCCAAGTCTATGCCCAAGCTCCATATATTTCTCCCCACCATTACTACCCTCCACAAAACCCATTATATTTCATTCCACCACCCCCATACCCAGTATATAGCATACAACCATATGTCCAAACCCCTTCTTACCCGTAATAGCACGTGAAAGCTCCACAAAATCATCATCAACTCAACCAAATTACCAAAACCCCTCCAGACCCAGTTTCCAACCCAAGCTCGAGTACAAGAAAGAGAAGGCGTTCAAAAATTAGTTCACACCTGTTGGGGAGTCACATGCTAGCTTGTTTGATAGGTTGAGAAAGATAAAGGTCTTAATCCCAATTCAAGAAAGACTTTCAAATCCACCTCCAAGGAATCTCAATTATTCTCTAAGGTGTGTATATTGTTCTGACATGCCAGGCCATGATATCGAGAAATGCTAGTATTTAAAGAGAGCTGTCCAAGATTTAATTGATACAAATTAGATACTGGTCCAGGCCCCGGAGGTTCCAAATATTAACTAAAATCTGCTGCCAACCCATGCTGAAACCAATATGTTAGAATTAATATATGATGGGAAAGAGTCGTTAAGGTGTTATAATCCTATTATCAAGATAGAGACCAATGAGGAAAAATCGATAAATAAAGATGATTCGTTGAAAACAATGTCATTAAGCCAGGAAGTAATAAGAGAAGATAAAGTCAAAAAAAGTGCAAAGAGACCCGTGATCACGGTGAAAGAAGTCAGACAAACCGCTGGTTTAAGTCAAGATAAACCTAAGTTGACGGTGGTAGGAGCTTTGGGTAAGACTATCTTAATAGTGAAAGGAGCACTGATAGCGGGTATTGTCCTCAAACCGGTGACACAACCTTTGATAGTTAATACAAAAAAGGTTCCCTAGAACTATAAGTGAACTGTGATGACCTATAAGGGGAAGGAAGTAGTGGAAGATGTAGATGAGGTAGGGGGTTTGACTCGGTCAGGAAGATGCTTCGTGCTTGAAAGTTTATGGAAGTCCAAGCCAATTGTGAGTGGACCTTTATCTATCAAAAAGCTTGTCATCGAATAAGAAGTCGAGAAATTTTTAAAAGAGATGAAGTTGTCAGAGTATTCAATAATAGATCAGTTAAAGAAAACCCCTGCTCAAATTTCCCTCTTATCTTTGTTGTTGCATTCCAAGGAACATCATGATATTATATTGAAGGTATTAAATGAAGCATATGTTCCTAGGGAGTTTACAGTAAATCAACTTGAGAAAATGGTTGGAAAAATCTTTGAGGTTAATCAGATCAGCTTCTCTGACGATGAATTGCCTATTGAAGGTACGGGGCATAACCGGGGTCTTTACAATACAGTGAAATGCAAAGATTTTTACGTCACTCATGTCATGATTGATGGAGGTTCAAGTGCAAATATCTATCCTATTTCCACTTTGCAAAAGTTAAATATTGATGTTGAGAGGATCAGGCCCAACAATGTATGTGTCAGGGCTTTCAATGGTGCAAAATTAAACTCCATTGGCAAAATAGAACTAATGTTGATTATAGGGCCAGTTGAGTTCTCCATAGAGTTTCAAGTATTGAATATAAAATCCGCTTACAATCTGTTGTTGGGAAGACCTTGGATCAACAAGGCCAAGGCGGTTGTATCTACATTGCACCAAATGATCAAGTTTGAGCAGGACAGGTAAGAAGTGGTTATTCATGGTGAAGGGGATTTGTCCGCCTACGAAGATTCTTCCCTGTCCCTTATTGAAGCAAACAATGTAGAGAAAATATTTGTCTATAAAACTTTTGATACAGTATCGGTGAATCGTATCATTGAAGGGCAGGTTGTTCTAGGGCCACAATTGTCTCCCACTTCTTTCATGATGATAAATGAAATGTTAAAACATGGATTCGAGTTAGGAAAGGGTTTGGGAGTGTCTCTGCACGGTATGGTTCGTCCCATATGTCCAAATAAGAACACGGGCACTTGTGTTCTGGGATTTGAACCTACGGCTGAAGATTTGAAGAAGGTCAAGGGAAGAAAAAAGGAAACATGGTCACTCCCTCACCCAGTGCCCCTACTCAGCAAGTCATTCATCAAGAGCGGTGTCGTGGCACCTATAGAGTTTGGAACTGAATTGGTTGATGACGTCCAAAACCTACTGATCGAGGTTGACATGGTTGAAGTAGGAGAAGGTACCAGTAGGCCAGATGTACAAATCATAGGTCCAACTGTCCGGCTCAACAATTGGGAAGTCACTCCTCTCCCTGTCAGGAGGGAGTATTGGTAGTTTTTTTTGTTTTTCTTTCTGTTTATTCGAGTTATTTCAGGGTTGTAATTTGGGTTTTAGTTTGTTTATGTTATGTTGTCATTTGTGTTTAAACCCTCCTATCTTTCCCTTTTAATGAAATGCAATGTCCCTTTTTTCGTGTCTAATATATTTCATTTTTGTCTTTTTATTTATACAATTCTCTTTATGCTGATTCTAATGACATGACATACATGGGGAATTTTTAGCCTGATCCTAAAATCCAAAATAATCAAGATATAATGAAGCAAGAGGGGGAACATGATGAAGAAGAGGCATTAGAGAAAATAAGCAAAGAGTTGGAACAGTTTGAAGACAAGATGAATCCTAATTTGAATAAAACTGAGCCAATCTATCTAGGGAATCAAGAAGATGTTAGGGAAACTAAAATCAGTGTACATGCTTTGCCGTAGCTAAAAGTTGGAATGATTCAAGTATTAATTGATTATAAGGATATTTTTGCATGGTCTTATGATGATATGTTTGGTTTAAGCACTGAATTAGTGGATCATAAATTGCTCATTGATCCCACATTCCCCCCTATGAAATAGAAGTTGAGGAAGTTTAAAAATAATGTAAGTATCAAAATCAAAGAGGAAATCATGAAACAACTTGAAGCCAAAGTCATTCGATTGGCTCGTTATCCTACGTGGTTATTCAATGTTGTTCCTATCCCAAAGAAAGATGGAAAAATTTGAGTATGCATTGATTACCGTGATTTGAACAGAGCAAGTCCGAAGGATGATTTTTCATTGCCCAACATCCATATTTTGCTGGACAATTGTGGTAAACACGAGGTTGCCTTATTTGTGGATTGCTATGCCGGATACCACCAGATCATTATGGATGATGAAGACGTGGAAAAGACGTCTTTTATCACACCATAGGGGACTTATTACTATCGAGTGATACCATTTGGTTTGAAGAATGCTGGAGCAACATACATGAGAGCTATGACCACTATGTTTTATGATATGATGCATAAGGAGATTGAGGTCTATGTAGATGATGTGATTATTAAGTTAAAAAGTCAACCTGACCATGTTAAAGATTTAAGAAAGTTCTTTTAAAGGCCTCGCAGGTATAGTATCAAGATCAACCCAAAAAAATGTGTGTTTGGAGTTTTATCTGGAAAGCTGTTGGGGTTTGTAGTCAGCCGTCGGGGAATTGAATTGGATCCCTCAAAAATCAAATCCATTCAGGATTTGCCCTTACCCAAGAATAGGATAGAGGTGATGAGTTTTCTTGGTAGACTAAACTACATCAGTAGGTTTATTGCTCAACTCACAACCACGTGTGAGCCTATTTTTATGTTGCTGAAAAAGAGTGTTGCGATAGAGTAGACTGAAGAATGTCAGGAAACGTTCGACAAAATCAAAAGATATCTGTTAAATATGCCTATGCTAGTATCACCGGGGCCTGGTAGGCCTTTGATCTTATATTTATTGGTCATGGATAATTCTTTTGATTGTGTCCTGGGTCAACATAATGTCACGGGCAAAAAGGAGTAGGCTATTTATTATCTTAGCAAGAAGTTCACAATATATGAGGCCAGGTACACTCTTCTTGAAAGGAAGTGTTGTGCCCTAACTTGGGTAGCACAGAAGTTGAAGCATTATCTTTCGTCCTACACTACTTATCTCATCTCCCACTGGATCCTTTGAAGTAAATCTTTCAGAAGCCTATGCCGACCGGTCATTTGGCAAAGTGGAAAATATTGCTTACCGAGTTCGACATTGTATATGTGACTCAAACTGCCATGAAAGCCCAAGCCTTGGCAGATCATCTTGCTGAGAATCCCATTGATGAAGAGTACGATCCATTAAAGACATATTTTCCTAATGAAGAAGTGTTGTTTATCGATGAAGTCATTACAGATGCTGATCTAGGTTGGAAGTTGTTCTTCGATGGAGCTGTCAACATGAAAGGAGTCAGAATAGGTGCAGTTCTAATCTCTGAGGCAGGTTGAACTTATTACTTTTCTCTTTTCAGTCAGAAATTCAGATTGTGACCTACCGGTTACCGGCTCGGAGCAATCAAGCTCAGAGAGCACTACTAGGCGGTGGCTTATCGTCGTCAACATTTTTTGGTAACAGTACAACTTCAATTTTATTGTACCAATAACATGGCGAAATATGAAGGTTGCTTCTGGGTTTGAGGCTAGCTGTTGATATGGAAGTCCAAGAACTATTAGTATTGGGGTATTCATATTTGCTCGTCCATCAGATTCAAGGTGATTGAGAGACACGAGATTTAAAGCTAATACCGTATCGACAATGCTTGAAGGATCTATGTCAACGATTTATGTCTGTAAAGTTTAGGCATATCCCAAGAATTCGCAATGAGATTGCTGATGCTTTGGCCACTTTGTCTTCAATGGTCCAATACCCTGATAAGGCCTACATTGATCTAGTGCATATACAGAGTCATGATCAACACGCTTATTGTAATGTAGTTGAAGAAAAGCTCGATGGAGAATCTTGGTTCTTTGATAACAAGTAGTACATCCAGTCAGGAGAATACCCAACACATGCCACCAATGATTAAAAGAGGACTATTAGGTATTTGGCTAGTGGATTTTTCTTAAGTGGGGGAATCTTATACAAGAGAACCCCAAATCTGGAACTTTTGAGGTGTGTTGATGCAAAAAAAGCTTCGACAATCATGGTTAAGGTTCATTTTGGAGTATGCAGGCCTCATATGAACGGTTATGTCTTGTCTAAGAAGATTCTCTGAGCAGGTTATTATGGGCTTACTATGAAGAGGGATTCCATTCATTTTGTTTGAAAATATCATTAATGTTAGGTACACGGTGATCTTATATGTTCTCCTCTCGTTGAATTGCACGCAATATCTGCTCCATGGCCTTTCGTAACTTGGGGGATGGACGTGATTGGGCCGATTGAGCCAAAATCATTAAATGGGCATAGATTCATTTTGGTGGCCATTAATTACTTCACAAAATCGGTAGAAGCAGTAACTTTTAAGTCAGTGATAAAGAAGGCGGTTGTAGATTTTGTTTATGCCAACATTATTTGTAGGTTTGGAATTCCTACGATGATCATTACAGACAATGCTGCCAATCTCAATAGTCATTTGATGCAAGAAGTGTGTCAACAGTTTAAGATTGCACATCAAAATTTCACTCCATATCGTCCGAAGGCTAATGACGCTGTGGAAGCCGCCAATAAGAATATCAAGAAAATACTGCAGAAAATGGTACAAGGGTCTAGGCAATGAAACGAGAAGTTGCCGTTTACACTGCTAGGTTATCGCACTACTGTTCGCACTTCAATAGGGGCAACTCCATATTTATTTGTGTACGGGAGAGAAGCAGTCATTCCTACAGAAGTAGAAATTCCCTCTCTTCGAGTCATTATTGAAGCCGAGATTGACGATGATGAGTGGGTCAAAACTCGATTGGAACAGTTGAGCTTGATTGATGAAAAAAATTAACATCGGTATGTCATGGCTAGTTGTATCAGAAGAGAATGGCTCGAGCGTATAACAAAAAAGTCCGTCCTAGGAATTTTGAAGTTGTTCAGTTGGTATTGAAACGTGTCCTTCCTCATCAGGTTAAAGCGAAAGGCAAGTTCTCCCCAAATTGGCAAGGTCCTTTATTGTGAAGAAAGTGTTGCCCATGGGGCCTTATATTTGATAGATATTGAAGGCAAAATGACAGAAATGGCTATCAATGTTGATGCGGTAAAAAGATATTATGTATGATATTTTATACTTTGTTGATTTTCTTGCATGTTTAGTACTTGAATTTTGAAGATTGATATGATGGAAGAATTTTATTCTTCTATCCAAACATTGTGTCATCCTTTGTTTACCCGTTTGAGCTTAGTTTTATTTTTCTTTCATATCCAACTTTTGGAATCAAAATAGAGTCAAAGATAAATGTCAGGAAAATAAGAATAAAAGAAAAAGTTTGAAAATAACAAAAAAAAAAGAAAAAATCAAATCAAAACAAAGAACAAACTAATGGAACTACGTACGACCTGATTCTCCTCTCCTAGGAGTGAGATTCGTAGGCTGCCCCATTCGGGGCTCGGTCCAACCAAATAAAATTTTTAGAGTCACCTAGTCAACAAAAACTGGGGCATGAGTTAATGTTTGTTTGAGTCGATTCCAAAAGTTGTAAGTTTCACCCCACTTCAAGTGTCATTTGAGCCTCTTGCCATCCTTTTCTAACCTTATCCAAAAGCCAAGTTACAACCAAATAAAGTCCTTTGGATCAATTTTTGATAATTTTAAGCTAAGCATGCAATGGATATGATGATACATTATGGGGTACTACTTGTCTTCCTCAGCATAAGAAATCAGGAAAGAAATAAAAAAAAATGAGAGAGTCTTACTAGTGAAAACCCTCACGGGCACCATAAGGTGATGGGGAATTGAGAGATAAAAATGAGAGAGTCTTATTGGTGAAAACCCTCATGGGCACCGTAAGGCGATGGCGAGTTCGAGAGAAAAGTGAAAAAGAAAGAGATTTGTTGGTCAAAGTCTTTTAAGATGACGTTAATTGAATGAGATATATGAGTCCAATGGGTTTTGAAGAAGTGGCTCAGCGGAAAAGGCACAAACTTAACAACAGATGGAAAGTTTGGATAGGAAGATTAGGCATCTTAATCCAAAATGCATATCATAGTCAGACTGTCTGAAGTCTAAGGATCATGGATCGACTGAGAGTATTGTGAAAATACGACATGGCTCTAGGCATACAACTAATGTTTTGGGTACAAGTATCCCCAGGACTCGATAGAAGGAAACTGGCAAAGCATGGCTTACTTGAACACATAATAATCGCCATACTCCATCATTCATTTATTGAAGTATTTCATCAAACAGGTGATAAGCATAAACTTGTACATACATGGGGATTTCATGATATCATACTAGTTGGGCATTTTCCTCCAGCTAGGCATTTAATCAAAAACATGGTAGGCATAGTATGTGTAGACAACATTATATAACAATTAAACATCATGATTCAATTCTAAGTTCATCATTCGAGGGTTTAATCATAGGCTTACATGATCTACATCTATACTAATCAAATTCACATATAATTTATCACCCAATATGGAATAGAATTCAATTACTAATTGTCAACATGAACAAAAGCAGCCCAATCATGAAATTCATAGAGGAAATCCATAAACTTGAACTTAGAAAAGAGATTCTTGGACTTTATGGATGAAAGGAGTCCATGAATGAATACTATGCATACCTGGGTTGAGTTTTTTGAAGTTTTTGAACTTGAAGGATTGGAATCTCTTAGTTCTTGAAGAAGATTTGGAGTTTGTTCTTGGGGATTAATATTAGAGAGAAAACCCTAATTTTATTGTTATGAAGGAATAATGAATAAATAAGATGAGGTCAGATATAACTGGGTATATAAACGGGTGGTAAAAAATCAAAAAGCCCCTGTTAAAAAAATGACTTAAAATAAATGAGCAAGGCATGCGATGGTCCATCGCTAGGTCGATGATCCGTCGAACTCACCATCGAACTGGGACCAGAACTGGGACTTACTACCTTGGTGCGACGGTGGTGTGCGACGGTCCATCGCTAGCTCGACGGTGCGTTGGACCTCTCTATCACACTCATCCAGTGAGTGGACTCAATTCCTCGATGCGACGGTCGTGGTCGATGGTCAGTTGCTAGTCCGACGGTCTATCGGACTATACCATCGCATCTGGGTGATTTTTCTGCCTTTTGTATTTCAACTATAACTCTATCATCCGATACCGGATTTTGATGAAATTGGTATCAATGGAAATCTTATTCAATTTTTCATTGATAAAAAGTGAAAATCTGAAAAATACTATGTCTACAAAATTGAATTTATATTTCAAAGCAAGTTCTAACACCCTTTAGATGATTTCAAGATAGGAAAAATTACGGGGTATTACAACATCTCCCCCTTCAGAATATTCTCGAATGAGAATGAGTGAGGGGAAGAACATAAACTAAAGCACATACTAAACATGAATAAATGGAACACGATCTCATGGCTAACATGACTGATAAGTTAAACATATCATACTGAACATGCATATCTGATGTGTAGCTGATTCATGAATGTATGACTGAGTGTTTGAGGAACTAATGCATGACTGAGTGTTCTGAGGAACTAAGTTTCTCACAATGAGAGTTGATGTCTAATGCATAATTATATAACTGAACTTATACATGAATACATGACTTAATATGCAATGGTACTTGATACCAAGTTTGTGATAAACATTGAACATGAAACTGAGTGAGCTTAAGGAGAATTATTATCTTGAGCTTGATCTGAGTTGGCAGAGAAGAGGTAAGGATACTTGGTACACATATCTTCTTTTGCTTCCCTAGTTGCTCCCTCGACAGACTGATTTTTCCAAAGAACTTTAACTAGAGGGACTTCTTTGTTCCTCAACCTATGAGTCTAATAGTCTAGGATTTCAACTGGAATCTCTTCATAAGAGAGGTTGTTCTGAACATCAATGCTCTGAATAGGGACTACAAATGATAGGTCACCTATGAACTTCTTGTGCAAAGAGACATGGAATACTAGATGAACTGAAGCTAGATCTGAAGGCAACTAGAGCTCATAAGCTACCTTACCAAAATGATTGAGAATTTTGAAGGGACTGATATATCGAGGACTGAGCTATCCTTTTTTGCCGAACCGCTTCACTCTCTTCATGGGAGAGATCTTTAGATAGACATAGTTACTAATCTCAAACTCGAGATCTTTTCTACGCACATCTGCATAAGACTTCTGTCGGCTTTGAGCAGCCCAGAGTCTCTCTCTGATCAACTGGACTTTTCCTAAGGCATTGAATACTAAGTCAGACCCTATAACTGAGGCCTCACTAACTTCGAACCAACAAACTAGAGATCTATACCTCCTACCATAGAGAGCTTCAAATAGAGCCATCTTAATACTGGAATGATAGTTGTTATTGTATACAAACTCAATCAAAGGCAAGTGGTCATCCCAACTACCCTTGAAATAAATTGCACACGCTCATAGCATATCTTCTAAAGTATGAATGGTCCTTTCTGCTTGACCATCTGTGTGACGATGGAAGGTCGTACTAAGATGAACTTGGGTACCAAGACCCTTTTGGAACTCTTTCCAGAAATAAGAGATGAACTGGGTACCTCTGTCTGAGATAATAGATAGTGGGACACCGTGCAATCTAACCAACTCCTTGATGTAGAGTTTGGTGTAATCCTCGGCTGAATAAGAGGTATGAACTGGAAGGAAATGAGCTGATTTGGTCATTCTATCTACAATGACCCAAACTGAATCATGCTGATGACAAGTTCGAGGCAAACCCATCACGAAGTCCATGTTCACTTCTTCCCACTTCCAAGTAGGAATACTGACCTCCTGTATAGGACCACTAGGCTTCTGAAGCTCTAGCTTAACCTGCTAATATGTAGAGCACTTAGCCACAAGCTCTGCAACATCTCTCTTCATCCCACTCCACCAATAGATCTCCCGTAAGTCGTGGTACATCTTAGCGGGCCCTGGATGAATAGAGTAGCGCACACCATGCACTTCTGTAAGAATTTGCTGCCTTAAGTAATCTACACCTGGAACATAGAGACAAACCTGACAACGCAAAACACCATCTCCCCCTTTGGAGAAAACCTCTACTTTCTGATCCTAGAATGATTCTATTAACTTGACTAGACTGGGATCTCTATCTTGCATTTCTTTCACCTCGAAAATAAGAGAAAATTCTAAACTACTTAAACCCATATATCACCTTTTTCTGTATCGACTAAGCAAATGCCTAGTCTAGTAAGCTGATGGACTTCCTGAGCTAACTTCTTCTTACTATCCTCAACATGAGTAACACTACCCATATACAGTCTACTGAAAGTATCGAATACTACATTGTCCTTGCCCGGATGATAAAGGACACTCATATCATAATCTTTCAAGAGATCTAACCACCTTCTCTAATGAAGATTGAGATCTTTCTGAGAAAAGACATACTGAAGAATCTTATGATATGTGAAGACATCTACATGAACTCTGTAGAGATAATGCCTCTAAATCTTCAAGGCAAAGACTACGGCTGCTAACTCAAGATCATGAGTAGGATAATTCTTCTCATGGAGTTTAAGCTGTCTGGAGGCGTAGGCTATGACCATACCATGCTGCATGAAGACGTAACCCAAACCTACTCTAGATACATCACAATACACTACAAACCCATCTGAACCCTCTGGAAGAGCTAGAACTAGAGCTGAGAAGAGTCGAGTTTTCAACTCCTGCAAACTCTTCTCGCAAGGATCTGACCACTGAAACTTAACTTTCTTCTGAGTCAATCTGGACATAGGGGATGCAATAGAAAAAAATCCTTCAACAAACCATTTGTAATAGCCATCCAAACCTAATAAACTCCTAATATCTGATGGAGAGATAGGTCTGGGCCAGTTTATTACTGCTTTGATCTTTTGAGGATCTACTTTAATGCCATCACCGAAAATGATATGACTAAGGAATGCTACTGACCTTAGCTAAAACTCACACTGAATTTGGAGAACAATTGATGATATCTAAGGGTCTGAAGTACAATTCTGAGATGGTCTACATGATCTCGTGCACTGCGGGAATAGACCAGAATATCATCTATGAAGACTATGACAAACATGTCTAACTACTATTTAAACACGCAGTTCATCCAGTCCATAAAATCTTTTGGGAAATTGGTAAGACCAAAGAACATAGCTAAGAATTCAAAGTGACCATACCGAGTATGAAAAGCTATTTTTGGAATGTCACATTCTCTGACTCTTAGCTGATGATAGCCGAATCTGAGGTCTATCTTAGAGAAATAGTTGGCACATGGAGTTGGTCAAATAAGTCATCGATTCTGGGAAGAGGATACTTGTTCTTGACCGTGACCTTATTAAGTTGATGGTAGTCTATACACATTCTGAGAGAACTATCTTTCTTACACACGAAAAATACTGGTGTGCCCCACGGGGAAATGCTGGGCTTAATGAATCCCTTATCAAAGAGATCCTTCAATTGTTGTTTTAATTCTCTGAGTTCTGCTAGTGCCATTCTGTATAGTGGAATAGAGATATACTGAGTGTCTGGAGGAAGATCAATACCAAAGTCTATTTCCCTTTTGGGAGGAATTTCTGGAAGATCTTTGGGAAAGACATCTGAATATTCATTCACAACTGGAATAGATTCAAGACTGGGAGTCTCGAAGCTGGAATCCTTAGCATGAATAAGATGATAGACACATCCCTTAGATATAATTTTCCTTGCTCGAAGGTAGGAAATAAGCTAAACTCTGAAAGCGGATGCACTACCCTTCCACTCAAGGACGGGTTCATTCATAAACTAAAACTGGAATATTCTATTTTTACAGTCGACTGTGGTATAGCAGGAATGAAGCCAATCCATGTCGAGAATGACATCAAAATTAGTCATCTTAAATTTGACTAAGTCTGCTGAAGTGACTTTCTGAAATATCATAACCGGGTAGTTTCTGTATACCCGCTGAGCTATGATGGTTTTACCCACTGGAGTAGAGACTGAGAATGGCTGTGCTATAATTTTAGGACTAATTCCAAAATCAACTGCTATATAAAGAATGATAAAAGACAAAGAAACTCCTGGATCTAGCAAAGTGTAAATATGCACATGAATGATCTGTAACATAGCAGTAACCACATCAGAAGAATTTTCCTAATCTTATTGGGACTGGAGAGCATAGAGTCTATTTGGGCATTGCCCACTAGTAGCATTGGAGGTGGCACCCTTCTCATTTGGGTGATCGGACTAAGCTGAGGGCCAGAGATGACTCTGATAACCTGACTGAGGGCATTCTCTGACTCTGTGGCCTGGCTTGCCACAACCGAAATAGATATTGCTTCCATATCTGCACACACCCTTGTGGTTCTTACTATAAGTCTGTCAAAGAGGATTAGTTTGAGCACTGCTAACACTGCCTGAGACTTAGAGCCTGGTGCTCTATCTTTATTACCCTCTCTAAACTTAGGAACTGGAGTACTGGCTGAAAAAGGAGTTGGAACTGATGACTTAGGACAAAATTGAGAATGATTGCCTCCCTTTGACTTAGGCTGACTATCTATCCTATCTCTCTTATTCTGTTTCTCCCTCTGCTTAATCTTCTACTTCTCTATCTACAGAACATAAGTCATAACCCTGGCTAAAGTCATGTCACTATTCAGCATGGTGGATCTACATTCATTGACCACGCTATCATTCACCCTTGGCACGAACTTACTCATCTTGGCCCTGCTATCTGTAACCACATGAGGGGCATATCTAGCTGATTGAGTAAACTTAAAATAATACTCTTTCATGATCATGTTTCCCTGCCTGAGGTTGATGAATTCTAACACCTTAGATTCTCTAATCTCTAGGGGAAAGAATCTATTAAGGAGAGCAGAAACAAACTCCTCTCACTCAACTGACCCTGCATCAACTGCCCTCTCTAACTTTCACTGCTTGAACCAAATGTGAGCAACATCCTATAACTGATATGTAGCTAGCTTAGTACTCTCACTAGAAGTAACCCCCATTATGTTCGTAACCTCCTACACCTGATCTAGGAATTCCTAAAGGTCCTTATCTGACTTCGACCCCAGAAAGGATGGAGGATTCATTCGGGTGAAGTCCCGAATCTTGGATGCAGCTGAATTGGCCACTAATTTAGCTGGAACGATAGTTGGTCATTTATTTTGAGCAGTAACCGACTGAGCAAGAGTAATGAATGCGGCCCTGAACTCTATATGAGAAACTTGTTAGCCTAAAGGTTCTTCAGGCTGAGGGGCTGACTGATTCCCATTTCTTCTTTTAGGAGGCATGTTCTATAGAAGAAAGAGAGAAACAAATTAGACTGAGAGATTGACTTGAGATTATGCTCACTAGCACGACATGAATACTAAAATAAGGGAAACTGTTCCTAAAACATCCTATAGCCTCTTGCATATAAATGTGGCACGCAACACACCCACGTATAAGACTCTACTAGATACAGCTTTCAGACTTTCTAGGACTCTATTGAACCTCTATCTCTGATACCAAGTTTTTAATAACCCAAATCTAGTACCCAAAATGCTACCGGTGCTCATGACCCTGAAGGACCACAAGCTAACCCATGACTGATATCTGTACCTGTATACTGTTAACATACTATAAAATACGGACCATAAACTAAAAGGTCATAAGATTCAAAAATAATAAACATAAGATCTGACAAATCATAACATATGGATGGGGTATGAAATACCCAAAACAACTGAAATAACAAACTAAAATGACAGTCTGAAAAACCTCTAATTGACTGAACTGTCTGAATAAGGAGTTGATGGGACATGTCCCCAACAAACTCCAACTAATAAACTAATTAATAAGATAAATCAGAAATGATCATATCCTCGAAGGATGAGGAATCACTTCTAACGATATTTACGGATATCTGGGATCTAATAATACTCTAGAGCTTGTGTCTCTGAACCTATGGAATAAGACACCATAACACAAATGCGCCAGTACTTTAAATATAATTGTATGCATATGAGGTAGGATGAATGCATGAGGTTCACATGCATGAACAATACTGACTAACTAACTAATATGAACGTGAGAATACATGCATGCATACATAGTAACTATATCTGAAATTGTGATAACATGAATTTACTGATAACTAATATGACTAATAACTGAGTTCTGATAAATGATAACATGAGTGACTGTATCTGACAGTCCTAAATCTGATGGAACTAGCTGAGTTTTCTACTGTATCTGAGTTGACGTTATCTGACAGTCTTAAATTTTGTAGAACTATTTGAGTTCTATTACTGAGACTGGTTGACTGTATCTGACAGTCCTGATTCTATAACATGAAACTGTGGGAAGTAGTTATCTAACTGACATGCCCCTAATATGCCATTATAGCTGAGTTGGGGTCCAATCTGTAACCCCAATTAGAAGGGTGTCAATACCGCACCACTGGTAATGATAAGCTATGGGTGACCCTCATCTGATAGTGTCCCCTAAATAAGAATGGTGCTACCCTAATCTGACAGTGTTTATCCACCTCATCCGCCCTTATCGGATAGTGTTGATATCTCAACCTATGCTGGCTACATAGTTCTGGAATGCAAGGATGACTTCTAAGAATCACACCCTCATCTAACAATGTATATTCCCATCCTTGGGTTCACTCGGTGCTAATTCCTACTCCCATCTGAATAGATCTGGACATGATTAACTGAACTAAACTGGACTAAGTTAATTAAGTTCTGTTGACTGATGGAACGCTATTGATACCTGACAACTGACTGAATTCATGAGATTATTGAGATTTCCTGAGTCATAAGATTGTCTGAAGTCTAAGGATCATGGCTCGACTGAGAGTATTATGAAAATATGACATGGCTCTGGGTACACAACTAATGTTTCGGGTACAAGTACCCCTAGGACTCGATAGAAGGAAACTGACAAAGCATGGCTTACTTTAACACATAATAATCACCATACTCCATAATTCATTTATTGAAGCATTTCATCAAATAGGTGATAAGCATAAACTTGTACATACATGGGGATTTCATGATATCATACCAGTTGAGCATTTTCCTTCAGCTAGGCATTTAATCAAACACATGGTAGGCATAGTATATGTAGACAACATTATACAATAATTAAACATCATGATTCAATTCTAATTTCATCATTCAAGGGTTTAATCATAGGTTTACATTATCTACATCTATACTAATCAAATTCACGTACAATTTATCACCCAACATGGAATAGAATTTAATTACTCATTGTCAACATGAACAAGAGCAGCCCAATCATGAAATTCATAAAGGAAATCCAAAAACTTGAACTTAGAAAAGAGATTCTTGGACTACATGGATGAAAGGAGTCCATGAATGAACACTAATGCATACCTGAGTTGAGTTTCTTGAAGTTCTTGAACTTGAAGGATTGGAACTCTTAGTTCTTGAAGAAGATTTGGAGTTTGTTCTTGGGGATTAATCTTAGAGAGAAAACCCTAATTTTATTATTGTGAAGGAATAATGAACAAATAAGCTGAGGTCAAATATAACTGGGTATACAAACGTGTGGTAAGAGACCAAAAATTCGTTGTTAAAAAATGACTTTAAATAACTGAGCAGGATATGTGAAGGTGGGGTGCAATGGTCCGTCAGACTCACCGTCGAACTGGGGCTTACTGCCTTGGTGCGACATTGGTGTGTGATGGGCCATTGCTAGATGGTCCATCAGGCCTCTCCATCGCACTCATCCAGAGAATGGACTCACTATCTCGATGCGATGGTTGAGGTCGATGGTCCATCAGACTGTACTGTCACATCTGGATGATTTTTCTGCCTTCTGTATTTCGGCCATAACTCTCTCGCCCGATACCGAATTTTGATGAAATCCATGTGTACAAAAATGGATTCAAATTTCAAAGCAAGTTCTAACATCCTTGATATGATTTCAATCTTGGAAAAAGTACGGGGTATTACAACCAGTCATGGGTTAACTTGTTGTCCCTCAGGATTATGAGTACCACGTGGCATCCGGGGTATAGACTCGGGGCATTACAATCTTGGTATTAGAGCCTAAGGTTCAACAGAGTCCTAGGAAGTCTAAAAGCCACGTCCAGTAGAGTCTTGTGCGTGGGTGTGTAGCGCACCACACTTATGGATAGGAGGCTATTAGATGTTTCTAAAAAAAGTTTTCCTTCTCTCAGTAATCATGTCGTACGGGTGAGCACAAGCTTAAGTTAAACTCTCTGTCTAATCTAAGTTTCTCTTCCATTTATAAAATATGCCTCTAAAGAGGGCTAAGGGAAAAGGAATGAGAGACCAGCCAGCACCCCAGCCCATCAAGCCAGATCCCCTGGACGAACATATCTCCTACGCTGAATTCAGAGAAGCTTTTACCTCTCTAGCTCATTCTGTGGCAGCCCAAAATGAATGCCTAGCTATCGTTTGGGCTAACCCAGTAGCCAATACTACTGTAGTCAGGATTTAAGATTTCACCCGAATGAACCCTCTATCTTTTACCGGGTCAAAGTCAGATGAGGACCCATAGAAATTTCTTGATCAGGCACAGAAGGTTACATATATTATAGGGGTGACAACTAGTGAGAGTTTTGAGTTAGTTGCATATCAATTGCAGGATGTGGCTCACTCATGGTTCAAACAGTGAAAAGCAGAGAGGTCTCAGATGCAGGGCCCATAGAATGGGAGGAGTTTGCTATTACTTTTCTATATAGGTTCTTCCCGCTAGAGTTAAGGGAAGCAAAGATTTTGGAACTTATAAATTTGAAGTAGGGCAACATGACGATACAAGAGTATTCCTTCAAGTTTACTCAATTAGCCAGATATGCTCCTCATGTGGTAGTAAATAGCAGATCTAAGATAAATAAGTTTGTGTCTGGTGTGTCTAATAGTGTGGTTAAGGAGAGTAGGACCACAATGTTGATTAAGGAGATAGATATATCCAGGCTCATGGTCTATGCTCAGCAGATAGAGAAGGTTAAGAATAAAGAGAAGAAGAGGGAGAATAAGAGAGTTAGAACAGGTAGCTTCAACTTTACCCAACATAAGTCAGAGTGTGGTAATCGTTCTCAGTTCTGTCCAAAATCCTTAATCCCAGCTCTGTCTTTTGCCAGTGCCCCTATTTTAAAATTTAGAGATGGCAATAGAGATAGGACATCAGGCTATAAACCCCAGGGTAGTGTTAGAAGTATCCAAACAAATCCTCTCTTCTAAAAGTGTAACAAAAACTATTAGGGTATCTGCAGAGCTGGCAGTGACGTATGTTTTGGATGTGGGAATCCAGGCCACAGAGTCAGATAGTGTCCTCAAGTGGGTTTGCAAATTCAACATAACCGTCCCTCAACTCAGTTTGATCCCCCGAATCAGCAGGGTGCCACTTCCAGTGCCACCAGTGGGAAACGCCCAAATTGACTCTATGCACTTCAGTCTTAACAGGATCAGGAAAGTTCTCCTGATTTGGTCACTGGTATGTTACAAGTTTATTATTTGCATGTTTATGCTTTGCTAGATCCAGGAGTTTCTTTGTCTTTTGTAACTCCTTATATAGCTGTTGACTTCGGAGTCAATCTTGAAATTCTAGTAGAGCCTTTCTTAGTCTCTACCCCAGTGGGTAATCTATCATAGCCTGGCGGGTATACAATAACTGTCCAATTATGGTGTCTCAAAAATTCACTTCAGCAGACTTAGTCAAATTACAGATTATCGATTTTGATATCATTCTCGGCATGGATTGGCTTCATTCCTACTATGCCTCAGTTGATTGTAGATATAGAATTATCTAGTTTTAATTTTTGAATGAGCCCATCCTAGAGTGGAGGGGTAGTACTTCAACACTCAGGGGTCAGCTTGCGTCCTACCTAAGAGCAAAAAAAATGATATCTAAGGGATGTATCTACCATATCGTTCGAGTCCAAGAATCTAGTTCAAAAACCCCAACTCTTGAGTTAGTATCAATATCATGTGAATTCCTAGATATGTTTCTCGAAGATCTTCTCAGAGTTCCCCCCAAATGGGAAATTGACTTCGAAATTGACCTTTTTTCAGATACTCAGCCCATATCTATTTCACCATACAGGATGGCACCTGTAAAACTCAAGGAGTTATAAGAATATTTAAAAGATCTCTAAGATAAGGGATTCATCAGACCTAGTGTGTCCTCATGGGGTGCACCAGTTCTATTCATGCGTAAGAAAAATAGTTCTCTCAGAATGTGTATAGACTATCGTCAGTTAAATAAAGTCACAGTCAAGAACAAGGAAACCACTTCCCAGAATCGATGACTTATTTGACCAACTTCAGGGTGCCAGTTACTTTTCTAAGATATACCTCAGATCAGGATATCATCAGCTCAGAGTCAGAGAATATGACAATCCAAAGAAAGCTTTCAGAAATCAGTATGGTCACTTCGAATTCTTAGTTATGTCCTTTGGTCTTACCAATGCCTAGCAGCTTTCATAGACTTGATAAACTGCATTTTCAAGCATTACTTGGACCTATTCATCATAGTCTTCATAGATGATATCTTTGTTACTCCCACAGTGAGCATGATTATACAAACCATCTCAAAATAGTATTGCAGACTCTCAAAAACAATCATCTATTCGACAAATTCAGTAAGTACAAATTTTTGCTAAGGTCAGTCTCCTTCATCGTCCATATCATTTCCGATAATGGCATTAGAGTTGATCCTCAAAAGACTGAAGCTGTGAGAAACTGGCCCAAACCTATCTCTCCATCAGATATCCAGAGTTTCTTAGGTTTGGCTGGCTATTACTAATGGTTTGTTGAGGGATTTTCATCTATTGCATACCTTATGTACAGATTGGCTCTGAAGAAGGTAAAATTTCAGTGGTTAGACTCTTGTGAGAAGAGTTTTCAGGAGTTGAAGACTCGACTCAGTACAGCCCAAGTTTTGACTCTACCGGATAGTTCAAACGGATTTGTGGTATATTGTGATGCTTCCAAGGTTGGTTTGGGGTGTGCTTTGATGCAGAGAGGTAAGGTCATATCCTACGCCTCTACATAGCTCAAACCCTATAAAAAGAAATATCCTACTCATGATCTTGAGTTAGCAGTAGTAGTATTTTCCTTATAGATTTAGAAGTACTATTTGTATGGTGTGCATGTTGATGTGTTCATCAACCATAAGAGCCTACAATATGTGTTCTCTCAAAAAGACCTGATCCTCCATCAGAGAAGATGGTTGGATTTATTGAAGGACTACAACATGAGCATCTTATATCATCTGGTAAAGCCAATGTAGTGGTTGATTCTCTAAGTAGGATGTCTATGGGTAGTGTTGCTCATGTGGAAAATGATAAGAAGAAATTAGATCAGGAAGCTCATCAGCTTGCTCGACTAGGTGTTCGCTTAGTCGATTCAGTAGAAGGTAGTGTATGGATGCAGAGTAGTTCAGAATCATCTCTAATTTCTGAGGTGAAGAAAAAGCGGGATAGGGATCCCAGCCTAGTTAAGTTGAAAAAATCAGGTAGAGATTAGAAGATAGAGGTTTTCTCCCAAGGGGGAGATGGTGTATTGCGTTGTCAGGGTCGGGTATGTATGCCAGGTATAGATGACCTGAGACAGTAGATTCTTGTAGAAATGCATAGTGCATATTACTCTATTTATCTAGGGGCCACTAAGATGTACCATGATTTGTAGGAGATCTATTGGTGGAGTAGGATAAAGAGAGATATTACAGAGTTTATAGCTAAGTGCTAGACATATCAGCGGGTTAAGATTGAGCAGTAGAAACCTAGTGGTTCTATGCAGGAGATTAGTTTTCCCACTTGGAAGTGGGAAGAAGTGAACATAAATTTTATGATGGGTTTGCCTCGTACTCGTCGTCATCATGATTTAGTTTGGATTATTATAGATAGGATGACCAAGTCAACTCATTTCCTACGATTCCATATGTAATACCCCAACTTAGGAGAAGGAGTCCGGCTTTGGCAAAACAAAAAAGAGATGTTGGGTATATAAGTAAGTAAGCCTTCCTCCCTAGTGATACATTTTAAAGATGTGTGGGCCTGGGCCCAGAACGAATAATATCACTAGTGGGTTGGGGAGTTACGAGGGTCTCTCGGGCCTTGATGGTTCCAAATGCCCATCGCGGCCAGGGCCTCGGGTCGGGTCGTGACAAGAATGGTATCAAAGCCACTCCTGTGTTATCCCTGTCGATGTGGGACAGAGTTCAAACTGAGAGTAGGCGAATCCCAGTAAGTCAAACCTCAGCGAGGACACTGAGTCCATAAGGGGGTGTATGTGACGCCCCAACTTAGGAGAAGGAGTCCCACATTAGCAAAACACATGAGGGATGCTGGGTATATAAGTAAGAAAGTCTTACTCCCTAGTGATGCATTTTAAATTCGTACGGGCCTGGGTCCAGAGCGGATAATATCACTAGTGGGTTGGGGAGTTACGAGGGTCTCTCGGGCCTTGATGGTTTCGGATGCCCATCGCGGCCAGAGCCTCAGGTTAGGTCGTGACACCATACCTTTTATTCAATCGAAGACTATACTAAGCTCTATGTCAGAGAGTAGGTCAGATTACACAGAGTTTCATTATCTATTATCTCAGATAGAGGTACATAGTTCACCTCTTATTTTTGGAAAGCCTCCCAAAAGGGTCTTGGTACCCAAGTCCACCTCATTACAACCTTTCACCCTCTGACAGATGGTCAAGAAGAAAGTATCATTCAGACTTTAAAAGATAAGATAGTGTGTGCGATAAACTTTAAAGGTAGTTGGGATGATCACTTACCTTTGATTAAGTTTGTATATAACAACAACTATCATTCCAGCATTTAGAGGCTTTATTTAAGGCACTCTATGAGAGGAGATGTAGGTCTCCCATTGGTTGGTTTGATGTGGGAGAGGACGTAGTGGTAGGGACAGACTTAGTGTTTGACACCTTAAAAAAGGTTCAGTTGATCAGGGAAAGGCTTAAGATAGCTCAGAGCTGATAGAAATCGTACGTAGATATGCGAAGAAAGGTCTCGAATCTGAGATTGGTGATTATGTGTATTTGAAAATCTCTCCTATGAAAGGAGTGCAGAGGTTTGGCAAGAAGAAAAAGTTCAGTCCCCGATATGTCAGTCCTTACCAAATTCTCAGCAGTTTCAGAAAGGTAGCTTACGATCTTGGGTTTCCTTCAGACTTAGCTTCACTGCATCTAGTGTTCTATGTCTCCTTGCTTAAGAAGTGCATAGGTGACCTAGCAACCGTAGTCCATATAGAGGGCCTATATATTCAGAACAGTCATTCTTATGAAGAGGTTCCAGTCGAAATCCTTGATTATCAAATTCACATACTGAGGAACAAAGAGGTCCCTCTAGTCAAGGTTCTTTGGCGGAATCAGTCCGTTGAGGGAGCTACTTGGAAAGCATAAGTAGATAGCGGACCAAGCATCCTTACCTCTTCTCCGCAAACTTAGATTCGGCCTAAGGTAACAATTTTCCCTTGAACTTACTAAATTTCATGCTCAGATTTCCCTTATAGACTTGGTATCAGTTACCATTGCATTTTTCTATTATGTAATCATGCATCAGATATGCATGTTCAGTATGATAAACTCATCTTATCAGCAATTCCAGTCATGCATTCATGAATTATATGTAGCCATGTACTCATGCATCAGATATGTATATTCAGTCTAATATTTTAGCATATCAGTAGTGTCAGTCATGAAATCATCTTACAGTTGTGCATGTCCTGTATCTAAATCTAGTCTATCAGTATTCTCAGCTCAATCAAACTCATTTAAGGATGAATGTTCCCAAGGGAGAGATATTGTAAGACCCCGCAAAATTCTAAGCTTAACTTAGTCCTTTAAAGCTTGTTAAGGGGTCCCGGACTTAGAAAATTTTAGCTAAGTATTCAGAATTTATGTAATTTTATCCTTCATAGGTTGGTGACTCTATTTCACGACCCTCATGACCTTAAAGTAATGATTTTTAGGTTGAATCATGATCAGAAATGTCAGTGGGTTTTCTCGGACAAGTTTTGGATTTTTTGAATTTTGTTTGGATCACATTTGAAAGCTCAAACCAGTGGATCGACGCGATCTCGATGCGCCGCATCGCCCATCGCATCGATGAAATGTTTTTCTCCAGCTCCCAGGTCCATACACTACACTTGGACTACACTCCATAGGCGCCTTTCGTCTTCCCTTCATTAAGGGCTTTTTGGATATTTCACTTATGTTGTAATAAGTCTATAAATAGGCTAGTATTAGGTCTTTATTTCTTTAGTTGTTTATTGATATTGAAAGTTGTAACACTTAAAACAATCTCTCTCTAGTGTGAGGAGTGTACTACCTTAGTTTAGGGCTTGAAAAAGCCATCAAATCCGAAATGAGGGTGATGCTAGGGTGGAATCGCTAGTATTGCCAAACATTGTTAGAAACCTTGGCGCTTGAGTGGTTCACGCCCTCTTGTGTCATTGTAAGAGTTTTGGTGTTGCCAATTACAAGTATTAAGGGTCTTAGTGTGTGACATACACTTAGGTTCTTAGTTTTTGTAAGAGTTGATGTCTCACTTCCTATCCTTACACTTCTTGTAATCGTGTTTGTGTTCTTTTTCTAGTAAAGTCGTGTATTGTTGTTATCTTATTGTTGTTGTCTTATCATCTCGTGTTCATCTTGTTGTTGGCTGTTTTTTGGTGTAAATTACACCTTGTATCATCTTGTTCTTATGGTATTATTGTTGGCCGAGACTTGTTCCCCTTTTAGTCCTCGGTTTGTCTTGTGTTTTGTGTTGTGTTTCCATATTGTAGGTTAATTCCATTATCATTTGGTATCAGAGCTTGTGGTTGATTTTGTTCCAACAAAATCAATCTTGGGCTTGCTAGAAAAATCAAAAATAAAAAGAAAAAGAAGTGTTTTTGTTCTTGTTCTTATTTTTGTTCTTGTTCATGGCCGAGAAACTTGTAGTGCTCTTGTTGTAGTCTTGGCCGAAACTTGCAGAGTCTAGGTCTAGAATTTCTTAGTTGTTATTGTTGTTTCTTGATTCACTAACACTAAAGGTATCTAGATCTATATTTGAGCTTAAAAACTTGTTAAAGTTGTGTTGTGAACAAAGACCTAGACTGAAATTTGTGGAGGTTGGAGTGGGCGTTGAAGGTGTTGTTATTGTTGTTCTTGAAAAGTTTTTGTGTTCTTGTTGTTTTTATCACCTCTCTTATCTTGACCAACTTAAAGTAGTTAATAGATCTATAAAAGGTGAAGATAAAGTTGGAAGACTTGTTGGTGAAAGGACTAGCTCATAGCACTCTTGACTTGACAACAACTTTTTCAACCACTTTCCTTGTTTCTAGGAGCCTTGTTTTGTGGAAACTAGTACAAGTCTAATCTCACCTTTTTGAGTTGAATTTGAAAAGAGTTACAAGACTTGTGTTTTCCCCTCCAAATACTAATTGTCTTCCATTCCAAAAGTATAAGGACTAAAAATTTCAAGAATGGTGATTAAAACTTGTGTGGACCCATGATCAATTAGGGGGTGACACATCACCAATTACTATTCACACGACAAATTTTAAGCTCAAATTTGATCGTCTAGTTTCATTTTGTTGTTTTTTTTGTTGATTACAATACTAACTTACAAGCTAGTAACCACTTACTAGATTGTGATTTGGTTTGAAACCGTTCTTTGTGTTTACGTCCTTGTGTATTTTTTTTTTATTTTGGAGTTGTTGTAAACATTGCAATTCACCTCTCAACACCTCACGGAGTACAAGCAAGCATACAACACTTTTGATATTAAGTGTGAGAAATCTAAGAACAAAGAAATAAAGAGAGAGTGTGAGGACCTTTCTTTTACAACTAACCCATTTGTTGTTTTGTAGTGAAACTTCTTGACTAAACTCAATTGAGCCGGATGAGATTGAACGAAAATCTCAAGATGAAGAGGAAGCCAAGGTACAAAATGAAGATGTTGGCCGAGACTTGAAATTGTTGTGTTCTCGGCTTCTTCTTATTTTGTGGACTATTTTGGAGTCATTTTCATTTGGCTAGTGCCATGAATTTGAGGTCAAATTCCTCTCAAGATGGAGAGGATGATACAAGCACGATAATGAAGATGAACGTTTTTGAGTATTTTGGATGTAACCTCGGAGGTGTACGAGTTGAAGTGTTAAAAAGGGCTCCAAACCGCCCCTAAAACACTTCATGGGTGCCTATTTGCCTACTTGGTCATTAAAGGGCCTTTTTGTCATTTTATCTTTTTATTTGTAAAGTACTATAAATAGAACAATATAGGATTTTAGTTCATTAGTTTTTGTTGAATATTGTTGAAAGAACACATATCTTGAGAGAGAGGGTCTCTAGGCCTAAACTAGGACATGAACAAGTGTGGATTCACTTGTGATTGTGTATTGCTTGGAAACGTTGGTGCTTGAGCGGTGGAATCCCTCTTGTGTCACGTAAGAGTGTGGTGTTGCTATTGTAAGTGTTAGGGTTCCTTAGATTTAATACATCTTTGGGTTCTTAACCTTGCAATAGTGTATGTCTCACTTCCTATCTTTCCATATCATGTACTAGTAGTGTATTCTAGTGAACCGTTTGGTTCTTGTTGTTCTTGTAATCTTGTAACCGTTGGATTGTTGTTATTTTAGTGTTGTTCCTCTCGTTATTGTTGTTTATCTCTTTTTATTGTTAGTGCTTTTGGTGTCATTTACACCTTGTTTCTTGATGTTGTTGGAACCGAGATTTGGTGTTTGTTGAGCTCTCGGGTTTTCCGTTGTTTGTGGACTATTTTTGGCTTGTTTTTGATACGTATCAAATTTGTATCTTATCAAGTTTTGTGCGGTGTATATGGAGATATTGGAACATCACCTATGTATGTGAACTCAAGCACATTCATCAATGGAATCAAACACGAAGATGACATAATTAGGCCTCTCCATCATCCTTATTGCTCTCGTCAAATATGTCTTCATCGTTCTTCGAGCCACTTAGAATGAATATGGTAATTGTTTTTTCTACTTATGTTGAACCAAATTAAGTATAATGCATCAAGTGATCAGTACTCACTAGCTACAACATTACAATGGAGGTGGTGCATTTATGTTATATTCTTTGATATGTCGACATGCAAATGTGAACTTAATTTCTAGTCTAGAAGCAGAAGATGGAAACAAATTTTCGACTTCAACCCAAGATGATCACAATTCTTTTGTTGTCAGACTCAAAAATAAGCTCGAAACAGCAAATCTTGT
The DNA here is from genome assembly GCF_002878395.1 of Capsicum annuum. Lineage (NCBI taxonomy): Eukaryota > Viridiplantae > Streptophyta > Magnoliopsida > Solanales > Solanaceae > Capsicum > Capsicum annuum. The sequence continues at coordinate 217,992,465 of NC_061117.1, read as the reverse complement.
AAGTTGTTTCTTCTCTTTCCACAATGCTTTGTTCTTGTATGGTTATTGGGAACAGTGTCCTAAGTTCCTGCATTTCAGGCATGATTAATACCCTCTTTTTCAATTTTCACTTTTACCATGTTGGTGTATTTGCAAAAAAGGCACCAGATATTCATTTTTTAATTTTACTAGTGGCTAACCTAACTAGGTTAATTTATCGATATTTATTACTCCTCTGTCAATTTTTAATTTGTTTACTATAATAAAATTAATGTTAATTTATGTATTCAACTTAAAAAAATTAATAGATAATTTGTTATTTTGTTCATAATTTACCTCTATTAATAACTGTAATTATTTCTCAATGCAATTTTTCAACGAATTAGTTTTATTATATTCAAATGAAAATAAAAAAAGTCACCTAATTGATTTACTTTTCTTCCCTGTTTTTTTTACTAGTCTTATGTCAATCTATTTATGTTTTAATTTTACAATTATTAATTTCTAACAAGTTCTGTAATTTCAAGATTTATATTTACATTAATTTATATGTAGCATATTTGTGGAGACGTACGTCATCTCCCAAGGACAGAATATGTTGTCATTTTTTAGCAAAAATATATTTGAGTTTTTTTTTTTTGTGGATATTTGAAATCTACATTGAGCCAAATGAATAATACAAAACTATATAGTAATTATTATTCTGCTGTTTTATCCTGATTATTGAAGCTTTATTAAAGAATGTTATAGTGTAAAATAGAACGAGATGAATAATTTTTCCTTTTATGTGAGATTTAACTATGCTCCATACCCACTCTTGTGTGTGGTCACAATGGGTATATGTTATTCCCACATTAGTTTTTGTTTTAATAAATTAAAATTATTTATTAATTTCACTTAATAAATAATTGTTAATTTAAAATATCATCTTTTTTTATTCAACAAATCTTTTTAAAAAATTATTTTAATATTTTAATATTTCACAAGCAGTATCAGAGCATAATTTAAGTTTCAAAAAAACTTATGCCCGTTAGACATAATTCAATTATTAAAGACAAAAAAAATCAACTCATTTAAGAAACAAAAGTTAAAAAATTAACCATTTAAAGGCTGAAACATTAGACTTTATTATACGGTCAGTTAATTTACAAACGCCTATTATCTGTTGACCTTGATATAGAGAATAAATCTCACACTCAAAACTGTATTTTCAAATAGAAGTAAAATATTTTTTTTATCCATTAAAACTAATCATTACCATCACAAAAGAGGTAAAATTTGGATGAGAAAAAATGAATCATCAACTTTTAATGTCCATGTTATATCTTAAGACAAGTGCATATTAGCTTGCCATTATTACTTGCTTTAATTCATATTTTTTGCATTGTTGAGAATTTTCATAGTCCAAATACGTAAATTTTAAATAGTATAAAATTATAAATAGTTCTTTTTTTCTAAAAAAAAAAAAAAAGATTATAAAAACCATTTAACCTTACAAAAACATTCAAAAAAGGGCAAAAAAATTAATCAAAATGCCCCTCTTTGAACATGATTTGTTTGGACGTTTAACAATCCCCATATGAAATTTAGAATTAGGTATTCCTAACTTAATTAACGTCAGTCCCAAATATGAGAAATGTGAAACACAAAGTTTGGCCAATATGAATGGCATATGCTAAATAAAACAGAAATATGCTGTTTTCGAGTATTATTTTGAGAAATTATTCTTACCTTAAATTTTATGATGTTCCAATTATGACAAAATTTCTATAATATTTTTCCTTTGCCAACCTTTAAAAATACTAGTATTAATATCTGCATAATGCACAAATTATTTAAAATATAATTCTATTGCTCTTTATCGTACTTTACACAAAGAACTAATTTTTAAAATATATTTTTTACTATCAAAGTATTTTCCCCATTTCTTTTTAAGTGGTCTATCTAGGATGTGTTTGTATTCCTTTTTAAGTTCTCATTTAATCTTTTAAAAATAATTTGATTAAAATCTTTCTACTGTTTAAATTATCAAGACCATTAATTGAGAAGAGATCAGGAGTGTGCTCAATCAAAATTTAATTAGGGGTGTATTAGTTAAAGTATTTTAAATTTTATAGTAATAAGAGATTTATTAAGGGGTGTGCCCAATCTGAATAGAACACTTAAAGAGAAATGAAGGTATACAACATACAATTTTTGAACACAATAATTGTATAACATTGCAGTGCCTCATAATAATTAATAGGTCCATCTACCCTTCATTTTTTAAGATAATTATTTATTTTCATATGGTTGTACACAAATGGTAAAACTGCAAATCATGTTTTTTTGGTCAGAATAATGTGACGGTTGAGTTGTCACAATGAGGGTTATTTTTCCATTATTTTTTGGATGGCCAAAAAAACTAATAGTTTTAAGTAAAATATAATATATGTGTTTATTATTAGCTTCATCTCTAAATATGAAGGTATATTTTTGAGATGCTTGTAAGTCCTTTTTATGTGTCAGGTCAACGTCGTAAATTGAAATTTGAACTATGAATATCGTCAATAACGTCATGGAAGCTCTACAATAACAACAACAATTGATGATGGAGGAAGTTCCTCAACAAACTTTACCGGAGGCTTTTGTTCTTGAAATAGAGTCGGTTGGTACCTCCACCAAGGTTTGCTAATTAATTTAATTTAATTAGTCTGGTAATTAATCACCCCCGCAGTGTGTAAATTGTATTTTTTTTTACTTGTATAAGTAAATCTTTAAAGTACGTTTATGACATGACATGCAGGGCCAAGCTAGGTAGGTTCTCAATAAAATATTCTACTACATTACGTACCATGAATGAAATAACACGACTATAAATCAATAAAATAATGGCCACAAATGAATTCTAGATTTGTTATTTTTATCCTTTATAAATAAACAAATAAATGACTTCAATATTTCTAAGTTCCTTACATCATGATGAATAGGAGTATATAGTTAAAGCAGTCCAATGTTATTAAAGTCAGTCTTTACACAGTAGAGATCGAAATTGAATCATTTCTTGTATCCGACAAGAACTTTTGGCTGGCTAAGTAGGAATGAAGATTGACCGCAATATATAATAATAATTTATGATGGATCGATATGGACATCAACAGCTTCGAATGGATCTTACACTGTGATATCGACTACACACGTATATATAGAACTTTAATTAAGTCTACTAAGTTTAATTAGATAGTAGTTTCATAAATATGATAATTTCATCTTAAATATTAAGCAATTTTCATCATAACGCAGTGCTTTATTTTATGTACCTTTATATATTAGGCTGAAGCAAAGTGGTGGGTGATATAGTTACAAATGGCCATCCAGAGTATGGTACTATTGTATGGAGATGTTGGAACTGCATTCAAGAGTTTAGGTGTGGTGGAGATATTGGAACTCCGCCTATATATGTGTACTCAAGCACATTCATCAATGGAATCAAATATGAAAATGACATAATTGGGGTCCACTCCATCACCTTCTACTCCATCACCCTTATTGCTCTCGTCAAATATGTCTTCATCATTATTCGAGCCACTTACAATGGAGATGATAATTATTTTTTCTACTCACATGTTGAAACAAATTAAGTACAATGCATCAAATAATCCGTAGTCACTATAGCTACAACATTATATTTACAGGAGGTACATTTGCTTTATATATTCTGTGATATGTCGACATGTAAATGTGAGCTTAATTTCAAGTTCAGAAGCAAAAGATGGAGACAACTTATCGACTTCCACCCAAGATGATCACAATCCTCTTCTTTCCAGACTAGAAAATAAACTTGGAAACATTAAATCTTGCAAGTTGCTTCGTCTTTTTGCAACAATGCTTGGTACTTGTGTGATTATTGGGGACAGTGTCCTAACTCCCTGCATTTCAGGCATGATTAATTTCTTCTTTTTTAATTTTCACTTTTATCATGTTGGTCTATTTGCAAAAAAGTCGGGTATTTTAATTTCATTATTTGAATTAAAAAATAATTTGTGCAGTATTATCTGTTGTATGGGGAATTAAAAAAGCAAGTCCAACCATCATGAAAGGTAATTTACAAGTTTCTCTACAAGAAACTAAAAATTATTCAGAACATATTCTCACCTATTTAAAATTTTTATTTTTACGAGATGCAAATGGGGTTATTTGGGTATTCATAGCAATTTTGGTACCTCTGTTCGCGGCACAGAGACTTGGAACTGATAATGTGGGGTGCATTTTTGCCCCTATATTACTTGTCTCTGGTTTGCATTCATTGGGGCTATTGACATCTATTAACTAGATATATTACGTGCATCTTATGTGCATTTCATGCACCATACGTGCATTTCAGTTTTGAAACTTAGTTTTGAAATCTAATTTTGTTTCAACTAGGTTTTCAAAACTGAATGCATGCATGGTGTAGTTTCATTGAATTTTTCTAGAGTAGCACCTTAAAGAAAAGATAGTAATGATAGCTTTGGCTTTGAAGGATTTAAATAAGCAAAGAGTGTGTGCACTTGGATAAATCATCAAATGCACAACTATTTATAGCCGCTAAATGGAAGGCCAAGTTGGTAGGATTTTTTGTTTTTGTTTTCCACGATTGGCATGTAGTAGATCTCAAACTAAATTTAGATATTTGCATCTCAAGTTTCATAATGAGGTAAAACACTCCATAATAGTAAAATAGATGTTAATTTGTATTAATGGAGTTATCTATCAGTTGAGTTACTTTTCCAGCTGCAATATAGTGGCTTTTGATGTTAAAACGGAAACTTTCAAAACGATAGGATTGTGGATTAATGGCAGACATGATAAGAGAGCATCGTATTACACGCTGATATATAGAAGTTAGGGGAAAATTAGGAATCATAGATTATGGAAACAAGTTTGGTGATGACATTGACTTGTGGCAACTTCAAGAAGGACGCTAGGAAAGGCATATTACTGCCTTTCCATTACAATATTGGAATGCAGATAGACAAGTGGAAATTTTAACTTGTTGCTTGAAGGGGAGATTGTGTTTTCTGCTGAGATGATGAACAAAGCCAATGAAGAATGTTCATATTTATGTTATGATATAACCAAAAAAAATTGGAGAGATGTTAAATAGTAAAATAAATGTTATGCTAGTAATACAAAGGCATTAATTTTTAATTTTTTTATTATAGTGAAATAGATGTTAATCTATTTATTCAGTTTGAAAAATTCATAGATAATTTATCACTTTATTTATGATTTACCTTTATTAATAACTATTATTATTCCCTAGTGCAATTTTCCTAAGACTTGATTTTATTATATTCAAATAAAAATGAAAAAGTCACCTAATAGATTTAGTTTTCTTTCCTATTTTTTACTAGTCTTATGTCAATCTCTCAAGTTTAGATTTTACAATTCAATTTCTAATACAAGTTTTGTAATTTCAAGATTTATATTTATATTAAGTTATATGTAGCATCCTTTGTGGAGCCGTAAACACCATCTCTCAAGGAAAAAATATTTTTTCATTTTTCAGCAAAGATATATTTGATCTTTTTTTTTTCATGGATATTTGAAATCTACATTGAGATAAATGAATAAGACAAAATTATATAGTAATTATTATTATATTTTTTATCCTCATTAGTAAAGAATGTTATAGCGCAAAATAGAATGAGATGGATATTTTTTCCTTTTACATGAGATTTGACTTCGCTTCATATCCACTCTCGTGTCAGGTAAAAATGGGTATATATTATTCACACATTACTTTTTGTTTTAATAACTTAAAATTATTTGTTAATTTCACTCAATCAATAATTGTTAATTTAGGATATCATCCCTTTTTATTGAAGAATTTTTTAAAAAAAATATTTATTTTAGTATTTTAATATTTCACAAGCAGTATCAGAGCACAATTTAAGTTTCAAAAAACCTTACATCCATTAGACATTAGTCAATTACTAAAGACCAAAAAAATCAACTCATTTAAGAAACAAAAGTTAAAAGATTAATCATTTAAAGATGCAACTTTATTATTCGGTAAGTTAATTTACAAACACCTACTGTTGTTTGATGACCTTGATCTAGAGAATAAATCTCACAAACTCGAAGTTGTATGTTCAAATAGGAGCCAAATTTAAAAGAAAAAAATATTATCCATCAAAACTAGTTGTTATCGTCACAAAAGAGAGCAAATTTGGATGAGAAAAGAATGAATCCTCTGTTATAAAAATGAATGCCTCATGTGGCAAAATGGAATTCCGTGTGGCATGCACTTAAATTGGTTCATTACCAACTATTTACCTACTTCTTCAATTGGATATGTCCCACCACTTCAAATTTTGGCTATAAATAGCCTTAATGATATTATTGGATGTAGGTGTGTGGAATAGACACTACTTGTTATAACAGAATAGATATTGCTTCTTGTTATTTGGTTACTAGTTCTGCTTCTTGTTATTTGGTTACTAGTTAAATTTATAACACGTTATCAGCACGAGACTTTGTCAAACAAGGTGAAATTATAAATCTAAAGGATTTTAAGGTTGGTAATTTCTTATGTTATTTGTTTCGGTGAACATCCACCAAAAGGTGGGATATGGAGTTTCACCGTAAAGTTTAACTCTAACAATTTAATTAAGTTTGAAGGATTCAAATATATGGTTGTGCAAAGGTATAATCAAAGAATTGATTAAGTACGTAAGGTAGGTATCAAAAGTCATAATTTCCTATATATGTTTGTCTTTAAAGATGCTTATCTATTTACAAATTTTATGTATTTTGTTTGTTTAAAGGAAAGAGTATTTAAAGGTCGGTTATGAATTTTGTTGTATAATTTGACATATTATGTCATTGATTATAAGACTGTGGATTCAAATTTCATCTCATTAAGGGATAAAATATTGGGTTAGAATCCTGATGAGCCATGATAAAATATTGGGTTTAAGTCCCATCAATTTATACCTAAGATGCTTTTATATGGATAAAACATTGAGATTGGATCTCAATGCACCATATTGATGATATTATGATGGCTAAGGCAAAATAATGTGTATTTCATGAAAATTCATGAAACATGTACCATTAAATATGCTCCATTCTCTGAACTGAATGTGGTAGCATGCAGTGCATAGTATGTCTGAAAGAAGACATGTGATTGAATTTATGAATATGAATATAGGCGTAACAATGGCAAAACATTTCGTTACATTATATGTACGCCTCGACTTTCTCATGAAGGAGCAATATCTTGAATGAAATTCTAAGCTATCATAATTTGATAGGCTTACAACATCATTATTTTTCATTCCTGGGGAATAAGAATTTTGATTATTAAAACTACATATCCATTCCCTGGGGTGAATGTGATAGGAGTAACACCTCCATAAGAGGTAGAATAATTGAGATGAAATATTATGAAATATACTCCAAAATAGCAAACTTAAAAAAAGTTATTCATGTTCTATAAATCTAAAATTTACTAAGTAAAACTCATATGACATGGTAAACTTGGAGTTTACTAGTACAAATAAGTTCATAAGTTAAAATGAACGATGTTTGAATATTGAGTATTACACAACATATATATTAAAGAATTAGAAGGTTATATTCTTCGAAGAACATTATGAGTTCTCAAATGATACTTCAAAAGCTGAAGGTAATTTTTGCCACTAATGAGCATGATATGAAAGGTCATTGAACACGTGATTGCCATGCGACCTAATTTGATATAAGTTTTATAAATCCTCCATCAAAACAAAGGAATAAAGTGATGACACACTTGACCTTTCAAAATGATGTTGAGGTTTGTCATGTAAATATAATAAATTTCATGATGTGAGAATGAACTTTTAATGAAAATTTATGAAGCATGTACACATGATTATAATTCATTCCTTGAAGAGAATGATATTTGTGACAAGCATTGTTGATGCTCGATCATTCTTGATATGAATATGTTAAGATGAGACAAAAATTATGAAAAAGGACATGCTCATGCATGATTGGATAAATGTCACAGCTCACCTCTGCGGAAGGTTTGAGAAAAATAAAGAAAATTTTATTTTGACATAAACGATCATTGATTGTGTACTTGTAGTATGGCATAAATATTTTTGATATGTTTATCATGAATTGTCGGTAAAAGCAAGAAACAAGTCTTGTCTATATAATGTCTTAAGATTATGGTCGTACTTATACGATTTTCTCCTTGAAGGAGCTGTTCACCATATGAATGGTGTGTGAAATATGTGTAGTACATGAAATTAATTGAGAGCTCCAAAAGAGCTTAAGTGTTATTATCTGGAGGAATGAAATTATTCATAATATTGAGATTGTTGTAAGTCTCAAAAGAAACTTAATAAGTTTCAAATATTTTGTCAAAAATAAATTATATTAAGACTATAATTAATGGAAAGATGTTATATCTTTAATTACTACAATCGGCGCGGCTGAGGCTATTCGCATTTTTCCTCTTATTGTAATACACACATATGTGCATGATAACAGAATCACATGCAATAGTAAATTAAAATTTTACTTAAAAAAAATCAGTTGGCATGACGATTGACCATCCCGGTTCAAATATGATGCAAAAATAATTGAGAATTCATGTGGTCACATATTGAAGAAATAAAAGATTCTTCACGAATTTTCTTATGATGCTTGTTCTCACAATGAATTGATCATTGTACCGGCCAAGCTTGGGATGTATTCCCTAAATTTTCTGAATCATATAAAAAGGTGAATATACGCCCGTTCGCCTACCATGCGGACCGATTGCTATTATAGTGTTTAATAAATGCATCTATAGTATGGTCACGTGTGCTTTTCTATTAACTTGCAATTTGATTTTTGTAAAGTTGTTTACTGAAATTATTAAATTAAGAGCACAGTTCCAAACTACAAATTATGTTGATAATACTGATTGGTTTAGTAGAAATTATATGCCTCCAATTCTAGCTAAATCATTGATTATGAGAACAAATCTCCCAATAAAAATCTGATATGAAATATGTCATTCAAAATATAGCAGCATTCATATACATCAAGCCAACAAAGCTCCCTTATTACTATTGGTTCAAGGTCAAGAACCAGATTAATTTCATTCAAAAATTTTGGTGGGTTACATATGATGCAATGCACAAATATGAATCTCAAGATAAAGTTGAAAATAAATGTTAGATTTCCTAACATTAAGGGGAGAGTTGGATAACAGTTGAAAATTATGCCTAAAATAAATTATCTAGATCCTCATAAAAAAATGTGTATATATGAACTTGGAGTTCAAGAGATAATTCATTTGCAAAATATTGCAAACTAATTGTCAGATAAGTTTGCTACCTCTATATGATAATTCAACTGTATAATGCTCCAATAAAAGGTTCGTAAAAGGACAGAGTCTATGAAATGCTTGAAACGTGATAGATCAATCGATTCCAAAGATAAAATTCCTTGAAGAAGGAAAGGAGCAAATGATCATAATGGTCATGATAATAAGGCAAGTGCTTTAGCATCGACATAACACTTCATAAAATCTTGACAAAGGTTCAGGTACCTGAATAAGTAATGAAAATGAAGAGATATTCATTAAGTTATATCTTGTTGGAACCGATATCAAACAATCATCGATGATATCTTTTGATATAATATAGCGCTCAACATTATAAATAGCATTGAGAATCTTGGATACAAAATCTGTCAAAGAATATGGACAGACAAATTATTGGCCAAATAAGTATGTAATTCAAGTAGTTTATTTCACTTGAAAAGTGAATATTTGAACTCATAATTCAAAGATCAGGGGTATAATGCAATGGGGTACAAATGATTTACAATGCAAAAGTAAAATTCTTTAGATATAAAGTATGACTTGTGCCTTGGGGCATAAAAATTTCACAAAGTTCCTGGCGTTATTATAGGAGAATTGTTCTCCTATGGTGGATGAAATGAAGTTCGTTACAGTCTGACAATATTGAAAAGCTTGAATACATATAATAAATTATTGTCATGTCTAGCTAGATGACAAAAGTTATATGAAAATCCTTGAAGGATTTAAAATGTTATAAAGTGATTCTATTGGATACCCCATGATCATAAAGATTGCTTAACTTGAAAACAGATCAATTTTGATCTCATGAAAATGATTAGTAAGTACTATATTTTAGTGCAGTTGGTGCACTTATGAATTGTGGAGCATTATTTATAAGAAGAAAGTGTGTTTTAAATTGATGAACATACATTGAAAAACATAAAAGGATATATCTTGATAAGTATAACACTTATTTGATTTGCAGTCCATACACTTGAAGATGTCACAGATGATATGCTGATTATTGTCACTTGACCAAATTTACATGAAAACTTGTTAAGAATTCAAAATTTTTGAATCATATAAAAGTTTCTGGAAAACTTATCTAGAATCCTTATATTGCATGAATCTATAACTTGAAAATTATTGAAACTTTTGGAGAGTTTTCAAAAGTAATAGATTATTTGCTGACATGATAAATATGCCAAAATGAATTGATTATGAAGTACCATATCTTAGTGCAATTGATGTACTAATGTATTCTGTAAATACTATAAAATCTGATATAGCCCTTTTCGATTAATTTATTAGCAAGGTATAATTTTGCTCCTACTAGGAAACATCGAAATGGGATCAAACACATAATCTTATTTTATTCTGAAGATTGTAGTCCCGATCTTGTTGATTATATTGATGTTGGGTATTTAATTAACCCACATAAATTTCGATCTCAAACATGCAATATGTTGACATGTGGGGATACTGTCATATCTTGAAAATATACAAAGCAGTCTATCTAGCACTTCATCAAATCATACGGAGATAATAACTATTCATGAAGCAAGTTGTGAATATGTGTGGTTGAGATCCATGATATATCTCATTCGAAAAAAATGTGGTCTGAAATGCAACAAAGTACCCACGATTTTATATGAAGATAATGCAGCGTGCATAGCGCAGTTAAAGGGTGGATTCATAAAGGGAGATAAAACGAAGCACATTTTGCCAAAACTTTTCTACACACATGAACTTCAGAAGAATGGTGATATTGATGTGTAGCAGATCCATTCCAGTGACAATCTTGCAGATTTGTTCACCAAATCTTTACCAACTTCAACCTTCGAGAAGATGGTACATAAGATTGGAATGCGAATATTGAATAAGTTGAATCGAGGTCCTCTTCAGGGGGAGTAAGAATACGCGTTGCACTCTTTTTTCCTTAACCAAGGTTTTTATCCCACTGAATTTTTCCTGATAAGGTTTTAACGAGGCAGCACTCAAATATGTATTCAGTAAAAAAAATTTCTTTACATAGGCATTCAAGAGGGAGTGTTATGAAAATGAATGCCTCAGTGGTAAAATGGGATGCTGTGTCGCATGCACTTAAATTGGCCCATTACCAACTATTTACCCACTTCTTCAATTAGATATGTCCCACCACTTCAAATTTTGGTTATAAATAGCCTTAATGATATTGTTGAATGTAGGTGTGTGGAATAGACACTACTTGTTTTAACAGAATAGATACTGCTTCTTGTTATTTGGTTACTAGTTCTGCTTCTTGTTATTAGGTTACTAGTTAAATTTATAACATCCTCAACCTATAATGTTCATGTTATATCTAATGATTAGTGCAGTTTAGCTTGCCATTAAAGATTACTTGCTTTAATTCATATTAATTGCATTCTCGAGAATTTTCACAGTACATTTACTTAAATTTTAAATAGTTTAAAATAGTTCTTTTTTTCTCTTAAAAAAAAAAGGATGAGTATAAAAATCATTTAACTTTAGAGAAACATTCGAAAAAGGGTAAAAAAAAAAGATAATCAAAATGCCCCTCTTTGAGTTTGATCTATTTGGACGTTTAACAATCCCCATATGAAAATTAGGCATTCCTAACTTAATTAACGTCATCCCAAATATGAGAAATGTGAAACACAAAGTTTTTCCAATATGAATGACATGTGCTAAATAAAACATAAATATTCTGTTTCCGAGTATTGTTTTGAGAAATTATTCTTACCTTCCTTAAATTTTACGACGATTCCAATGAAAAAATTGCTATAATATTTTACCTTTTCCAACCTTTAAAAAAATTAGCATTAATATCCACACAATGCACAAATTATTTAAAACATAATTCTACTTGTTCTTTGTTGTACTTTACACAAAGAACTAATTTAAAAGATATACTTTTTATTATAAAAGTATTTCCTTGATTTCTTTTTAAGTGGTCCATCTAGATTGTGTTTGTATTCCTTTTTAAGTTCTCACTTAGTTTTTCAAAAATAATTTGATTAAAATCTTCCTACTATTCAAATTATCAAAATCATTAATTGAGAAGAGATTTAGAGCGTGCTCAATCTAAATTTAATTAAAGGTATATTAGTAAAAATATTTTAAATTTTATAGTAATAAGAGATTTATAAAGGTGTATACCCAATCTAAATAGAACACTTAAAAAAATGAAAGGAATAATATATACAATTTTTGAATACAATGATTGTATAACATTGCAGTGACTCATAATTAATACGTCCATCTATCCTTCATTTTGCAAGATAATTACTTCTTTTCATGTTGTTGTACACATATGGTAAAAATGCAAATCACGTTTTGCTTCTGACATATTTTAAATGATCTCTTTGAAGCAAATGCCACATATATTTTTTTAGGGTGTTATTAAAACAGCTGACTAACAGAATCTTTTTTAGTGTCATTTTTCTATCCTGTCTAATGTCACACAACTCATAATAAACATCTTAATTCTTAAGGAAGACGATTTTCTGAAAATTGAAAAAGTGAACTCAAAATTATAGGCAAAGATCATAACAAAATTGTACAGACCCTAAAGTTCAAGACACATTAATCAAGCTACTTGACTTTAGACTTAATTTTTGATCGGTTGACAACTTTGAGTAGGGGTGTCAAATGAGCGAGTTAGGTTGAGATTGAAGATATTAAATGAGTAGAATTGAATGTTGGGTTGGGTCATGAACCACTCAAATTTACTTTGAATAAAAATGAGTTGAGTTGAAATGGACTAAAAATCAAACTAAATCTTGACCTGCCCAATTTGACCCCCTTAGTTTAAGATGGGAGTTGAGATAAGAAATTTTTTTTAATACTATTTTTTTTTTGAAAAATAATTTTTTGGGAAAGAGATACGCCATGGAGGTGGGGGGTTGGGGGTGATGGAGATTGAGGTAAGAGAAAAAATATGTTTTTAAAAAATAATTATTTTTCTTAATAAAAATGATAATTTGGGAGGGAGATAGGAAGGGATGGGGATTGAGTTAAGAGTTTTTTTTAAAACAAATTAATTTTTTAAAATAAAATTTGTTTTGCAGGGAGGGAATATGTCGTATAGGAAAAGGGGTGCAGGGGTAGGGAGAGATGATGGTTGGGTGAAAAAAATATATTTATTTATTTTTAAAATTTATTTTAAAAAAATGAGAGTGGTAGGGCATGTTGGAAGGGGATTAGGCTTTTGACAGTGGGATAAGAAAATTTTCTTATTTAACTTTTTAAGAAATAATTATTTGGGGTGGGGGTAGAGGTAGAGGTTTGGGGTAGGGAGAAGGATGGGGATGAGGTGAGGTAGGGGCAAGAAAAAAATTTATAAAAAATTTTTTAAGAAATAAAAATAATTTATTCAATGAAGGCAGGGTGAGTATGGGGTAGACTGAAGGTGTAGTGGGCTTGGGGTGAGGTGAGTGATTTTGAGAATGGGAGGGCACGTTGTTACTTATTTTGTCACGACCCAGAATAGAATCATGACTGGCACTAAGGAGTTTAGGACTCCAAAGCAAGTCTCGTCAGAATTCTACAAAAAATCGGACAAAGTTTTCTCTGTTTTTGGGCCTAAAAAGAAAATTACCTGTCTCAACTCAACAGTATCACAACCAAAACATCAATAACACCAACATAATCTACCACAAACGATCAACAAGTCACCAACACCACTAAATAATAACATGAAATTCATCTCCAAAACATGAGAAGAAGTTCAATACTCCACATGTCTAAAATAACAAAATAATACTCAAAACTCTAAAGACATGACTATGAAATGACTCTAAGAATTTTGAAGAAACAGAACATAACAAATAAATAAACTCGTGCCCACGCGGACAAATGTGGGGCTCACCAAGAATATGTACCTCGATCTCTTTACCTAATGTAATTCTTACCGTCAACTGCATTCTCTGTAAGAATAATAGCGAGGGACTCTAGCTCAGTGAGTAATAACACTTAACCACAACCATTTTAATGGGAACAAGTCATAAAACATCATGAAATAAATGTTCTTTCAGAAAACAATAACAATAAACAATATAATTTGTTTCATTTAAGCAAAGTGAATCAATAGTTCAGTAATAAACTCAAAAAGCATCATATCATATCAAATATTACATATTTGGGAGGTTTCCAAGAATGAATCATGTAATCAGTGTGACATTCTTCAACAAGAATAGCCCATAACAGTGGATCCCTCATAAAGGAGTCAAACATCATATCAATAGGTTCCTACTCGAGGAAGATCAGTAACAGTTTACTAGTTCTACCTTCCCACTAGCGAGGGCTGTAACAGTCATCAGTAAATACAAGGTGTACCAGGTTTAACGATCCCGCCGTTAGCTACGGGATTCAAATCAAGGTCTACTCTCATTTATAAATTCTTTGTAAACAACAGGATATTTATATGAAAGCTTTTTTCAGAATAGTACATATCATTTAAAGTTTATATCAAATCATGTTACATGCAAACTTAAATAAAAACACATGTCAAAATACATATTTCTCATGTAAGTGAAAAATATTCACAGTAATAATATCGTATCTCAAATAAACTTGCCCCACGTGCAATTTCAAAACAGTTTATAGCTCATTGTTTCATCAAAATCAGGTATAAAATATGCAAGTTAACAAACACAAGTTATGATAAGATTACTACTTACAGTACACTTGTCAAAATACCAAACTTGTCTTCCCGAACGATTCCTATCACTTTCTTCGATCAAATCTATAATCACGTTATATCAATATCGGGTTAATTCTCTTATTTTAGGCTAAAACATAGTAAAATTAGACTATCCAACCCTCAAGGTTTCATGATAACCTTCAATTTCACCAAACTCTATATTCAAGACAACCCTTATTGTCCATAGTTCTTGTATTAGCAATTAAATTTCAATACCCAAAATAAATTTTCTAAACTTCAAAATTACAATAAAGATGTAGGAGTCGATTTACCTTAAACCCAAAAGAATCTCTCAAAAAATTTTCCTTTGTTTCTTTTTCTTTTTTTTCCCGTGATTCCCTTTGTAGCAGATAGGAAAATTTTCTTTCAATTCTTATGTTTTGCCTAAACGTGAAGCTGACGGCAATTATGATCCTTTTCCATTATATCCTTTTTCTTTCTAAAAATTACATAAATACACAACTTATGCTTCCAATATTACAAAAAATCTCAACTTCCTAAACATATTACAAAAATCCCAACATATACATAGAATGCTATGTGTATGTCGTCTATATTATGTATATTAATAGAAAGAGAGAGTAAAGTAATTACAAAAAGTGAAAGAGAGTAATTACTTCCAAAAGGGTTGGTATGTATGTTATTTATACTTTTTCTTTTAGGACAAATGAATGGGCTAAAGCCCTTAATATTTTCTTATTCATCTTGGTTTGTAAATGGACGACCCATTTTCCTCTTTTCCTATTTCCTATTGGTTTAGGTATTATAGATAGCCCACTTCTCTTTTCTTTTTCCTTTTCTTTCTCTCAATTTAACAAATACTCATTATATAAAAGAAATATGGTATCAGATATTACATGTTTTCCCCCACTTTAATTTAAAAAGTTATTTTTCTATTAAATGGGTTGAAGTGGAGATTAATGAATCCAATTTAAAAATGAATTGAGACTTAATGGATTAAGAATTATCTACTCATAAATTATCTTGAACCCGACCCATTAAGTGTTGAACAGATTGAGTGGGTCATCTCAATTTAGGTTCATTTTGACACTTCTAACTTTGAGTAACAGCTGTCTAAAAAAAATGCTATACATCTTGCTATGTTTAACCAAACACTTAGAATCGAGTTCTCCAATCTAAGAGAGGTTGGAAAAATATAGCAAGAGAGCACGAAATTGCTAAAGCATTTCAACTTTCGGTACACTTGACCACTCTTTTATGCATGACTCAATTGTAGAGTTAAATTCTGATATCTCTTTCAAAGACAACCACATGCATTTAAGAGGAAAAGACATGTGCATCAATGTAGCGTCAATGTTTGTATTACGTACACAGAAATCATCTCAATATATAATTTATTTGTAGGCATCTCTGATTAAGGATCAGTCTTAACCAGAGTATATTTTCATTTCATATATATTGTGTAATAATTGCTTATCAAAAATTAATTTGCCATTTATACAATTTGATTGTGTTATGACATTCTTTCAATAAAAATAGCATAATAATATGTAAATAATTATTAGTTGTAATATAAAAATATTTATTTTTTAACACAATCAAATGAATATTTTAAAGATACTTTATTTTTCACATATATGTTGTATGGTCATGATAATCAAAATATTCAGTTACTATGGGTTAATCAAACATTCATTTACCATCTCTATATAGTTGCTAATTAAATATTTATTTACCATATGTATATAACTGCTAATTATGATTACCTGCAATATTCATATAGCATTATAACTGTGTGTAAGTTATAGCTAACGATTAGCTGTAATATTGAATTTCACCACATAATTGTGGCATAGTTTAAGAATACTTTTATTATTTATTTTCATATATATATATATATGGGAAAATGACAAAAATAACACGTAAAACTAAAATAATTCTACAAAACTAGCACCTAAATTTAAAAATTCGGCAAATAGCCACTAAGGGATGGGCCCTTTCCGTTTTGGGTATATCCACGTAATCATTAACTTTCGGCACAATACAATTCATTTCTTTCCATTTTCATCTTTAATGACCCATGCTTTTTTTGGCTTGTTTTTTCCTTTTTTTTAAAAGACTTTAGTCTTTTTTATATCTCACATTTACTTTTACCTTAGAATTGTCTTTTTAGCTGAGCTTTTAAAAGTAGTTACAATTATAAATGTCTTTTAATTATATTAATCTAATTATATTAATTACAAATGTGACAAATTAATATTAGATTGAACAAAGCGATGTAATATAGGCCAAGGATACTGGAACAAATCTTTGTTCAACTTAAACTATACACATGTTTTAGACAATAGATGAGGTGTTTCACCTCCATAGTTTGATACAATAAACCAAAAGAGTAACTATATAATACAATTGTTAAAGATATATATTTATATATAATAATGATACAATTTTTATATATATACATATTCTATATAATAATTATATACTTTAATATAATATAATTGTTAAAGATATATATTTATATATAATAACGATACAGTTTCTATATATATAAATATTCTATATAATAATTATAGCATTTTTATACACATTCTATACAATTTTTAACTACAATTATTATTTAGATACATATTTTATGCGACTTTATATATTTTTTATATGCATTCTAAAAATGTATCCATTTAGTATAAGAGAGTATCAATTGAGTATATGAACACTGTAAGTGTATCAATGTAGTATAAAAGTATATTAATGTGGTATAAAAGAGTATCAATTGGGTATAAGGACTGCATGTACTTGCATAAAATTTTCTTTCTCTTTTTTTAAAATGTGTATTAATATAGTATAAAAGTGTATCAATCTGGTACAAAAATGTATCAATTGAGTATAGAGATTATATGTGCTCAATTGGGCCAAATGGCTAAAAAAGAAAATTATTTTAACCGACTGCCTACAACATATCCAACTTTTCAATTATGGGCCATTTTTTTTTAAATGGTCATCTCATGTCCTTTTCCCTATATATATATATATATATATATATATATATTCACAATAAGTTAAAAATACTACAATCAAGTAAAATGTATAATCATATTATATTATAATATTTCCTTGTCAAGCTCAACTGATTTAAAATATTTCAATAATATTACTACAAGTAATATTAATTATTGATTTCTCTTCAACCATTAGTATTAAATACTAATCTTTTAACATACAAATGAAGAAGCCTTCTTAATATATTTTATGAAATAGCAAATA
Organism: Capsicum annuum; assembly: GCF_002878395.1. Taxonomy (NCBI): domain Eukaryota; kingdom Viridiplantae; phylum Streptophyta; class Magnoliopsida; order Solanales; family Solanaceae; genus Capsicum; species Capsicum annuum. The sequence goes on along the minus strand of NC_061117.1, from coordinate 217,974,250 downwards.
ATATATTATAATTTTTATTTAAATAGGAATTAATTTTAATTGATTTTTATCATAGTATGAAGAATTTGGAATATTAAATAATATTAATATGAAATAGTACAAAAGTTAAAAGTGAGAAGAGAATAATACAATACCTATAACGGCGTTTATAAGGACAAATAATGAATCTATTACTTATCCAAGTATTAGGTATGCTTGCACTAATTATGATGAGATTATTTCTTATGCAATGTTTGATTTGGTATGTTAAAAATAACTTTCATGACATATTTTTAAATAAAAAAATTATTTATGAAAATATCCTCCACAAATATAAAGAAAATGATGTGGAAAGGATTTTGAGGGACTATTATGTTTTGCTTATGTTTTTTTTTTTAGTTTTTCACCCGGTATCTGTATCACGCCCCTAAGCCTAAATAGAGAGGACAAGAACCGTTTAAGCATATGCTATACTAGTGACATATATTCTAAGTAGAATAGTTATTATTCCTAACTAATTATGAGGGCCTATAGAAATGCATAAGTTTAGCCCATCGAACCCATCTGCTAGATACAAGTGAGAAATTACAACCACATGAGATAATTTAATTTAATACTATCTACAAAACCTCTATTAGAATTTATATTCATACAGTGGAATATAGCTGGGACTTGATCCCTAACATACCCAAATTATAACTACAAACATGACTAAAGAGTATTAAACCTCTGTTAGCACCAGATGAACGAACTTTGCAAAATGTGGGACGAGTGCCTAGTATGAGAGTCTGTTTATCGTCATATATGATCCTGTGTTACAGAGATGTTGTGTCCCGGACGAAGGGACGTCGGCACATATAAAACATGTATTGGTATGTAAAGCAGATAAAATAACAAGTAACGAGTATGAATGCTCATATGGATCAGATATCAAGGCGAAATACCTATGAGCAAGTGAGCAACTGTTATGCAATATGAAACGATGATTACTGCACTAGTCTAACTAGCATTTCATAATTCAAGTATTAAGAATGAGTAATTATGGATCAATATTTTCTAGGAACTATAGTATAACTTATGTAGGCAACCTTATTAGTTTATATATGTCTCCTCAAATATTTATTTTCATAAGACACCTAACAATTTGCCTAGGTGATGTCCCATGCCGATATCAAATACAAATGATCATAAGATGGTCTACCGAAGGCGTTTTGTGTCACATGTATGTGGCAATGTTGCCTCATATCTATGTATGATTTTGTTACTGGATCGTAGTCTGTTGTAGGGTGCGCCCCTTCTTAAGGGCTCACTATAAGGGTCTGTCCGCTGTCCATATATGCCACATATTGGCTTGAGTCAGGGGCATCCCAGCTGACTCCAAATGCAAATGATGCCACAAAGACAGGTACAGCTCACTATAATGGTCTGGTCTCGATCCTGTGCACAGAATCATCTCGAGCGATATGCCAAGCTAAACCTATGTATCCTACCGTCGTTAACTTTACAAGCAGTGCCTTATAGGCCTATGCAAGTGCATCGTGATAAATACTATTCAGCCATTAATGTAATGCTTTCCGTATTTCACTAATTTCTTTACTAGTATCGAGCTACTCAAACGCTAGTTCTTATTTTATTTTACAACTATATTGTTATGTGATCCAATATACAAATGCGACTATAGTATGATCATTTATTCTAAACATATTGTATGTGATAGACATAATTTATAAACTCTAAAAATTTCCAACACACACAAATACAATCATGTGTTGCTCTATAGATACTTGACTCAAGAAGAGTAAAATGAATACTGCAACCCTAATAAATAGATGCATGAAGGATGAAGACAAGTAATTTAAAATGAGAAGGGGAACAAGAATATTTTGGCGATATTAGGCATATAGTCACGTGTTAGACGTATAGAAGGTGAAAGATTTGTTCTTGTATATCAAGTAAACCACATTGACTCTGCTATGAGAAACAAATGACTATAAGTTGTGCCTTAACGGCGAATGAGGGTTTAGCTTTATATACCTTTAGTACTTTCCTAGCTAGCGGCAATATCATGATCCTCGAATAACTAAATATACGGGGATATAAGCTTTATGCGACCAAGCTCAGACATTGGGGGAAGCTACTAAAGCAAAGGCTTTACGCCCAAAATATTTGGGGCCTCATTTTCTTATCCAATGTTAGATATTTATATTACAGCTCAATTAATTTAAATTTTCGCACTTAAGGACCATTAAAGATGAAAGCACGATAGATATTTTTTTTTTTCATTCTAGATCTCAAACCCAAGAGTTTCTATGAGAGAAAATGAAACTCAATGTTTACCTACAATAGATTTATAGATTTAGTATTTGTTTTTAAAAATATTACGTATTTAAAAATAAAAAAGTACTTATTTTATAACAAAGAATTTATAATGTGCATTCTTTTTATCTTTTTGTATTTTTTCTTGTTTAAAGCATTAAGATAATTATATTGAAATATAAAAAAAAAAATTAATATCAAGTTGTCAACTTTTTTTAATAAGGCTTCCGTTAAGCACTTAGCTTTAAGCCTCAAAACTTATTGAGCCGCCCCTGTATGCGACTAATCATAAGCTTCCACCGTTCAATTAGCGAGCAAGCAATCAACCACCACTAACTATATACACAATACATATATATCATTAATACCCGATAGGTTGCCACATCAAGCTATTTCAATACCCTTTTACCTATGCCCGAAGTTAAAAAAGTTTCTTAACAATCACTAGGGATAATTCCTTAATTTTTTAACTTAGGTAATTCAAAACTAAATCTGATCAATTGATGGAAATTTTCAAAAAATTCATTTTTAGCAAAATTTCATTTTTTCCTCCTTTTCATGAACCCTAATTATAAAACCTATTTCAATTAAAATAAAATTTCAATCAATCATCCCAAATTACTTATCCATAATCATATTTAAAAGAAGGGATAGAGAATTTATCTCTTAGGATTCACTTTAACTAAAGTTTTTAAATCAATTTATTGATGTTGAAAGAAGAGGAAGAGGAAACGGAAGAGCGAAGTACATATTAGTAGTATCGTTGATTCTTGAGAAGTAAAAGAGGGAATCCCTTATTTATTTTTGATACTTGTTGCAAGAATAAAGATAGAAACGAGGATTAGGGCCAAGCACTGCTACAGGTACGTTTCTTCGCTTGATGAAGCAAAAGTGAAAATGCTAAAGGTTTCTATTTTTTTCCCATTAAATACTCTATTAAAAAAAATATAAGGTGGCCCCTACCTATTCAAATATTAATAACTAAATAAGGGGATATCATTTTATTATTCTATACCAATAAACAACAATTATGGTGATAAATAATTACACATATACTATCATTATTTTTCCTCAAAATATGTTCACCGTGTAACTCTTTATAAATTTCAAGTTATACTCATCTACAGTATCAAATTTAGATTCAAAATCTTTCGAGGTGTTACAGTCCGGTGCCCGCATTGATGTCCCAACTAATTTGAATCGCACGTTGCAGGGTCGATTCTTGGGGTAGTACTCCCAACAGGATTTTCTTTATACCCAGGACTCGAATTCGAGACCGTTAATTAAGGATGAAACAGTTCCACCACTACCCCACAATCCATGTTGGTTTGTTTTTACATATGCTAATGCATACATTAAAGTTCATTGCATTGCTAATACCAAAGGTTTTCCATGTATTAGTTATACATAGCATAATACAAAATAGAATGTATAACTACATAGGTTGAACAAGTGTACCAAACAAGGTATTAAAAATACACAGAGTTAATGCATGCATTATTTTTCTAATGCATCCTAGCAAACGACTTGTAAACTCGACTACGTATATATTAAGAGTACTAGATGCAGACTCCGTGTCGAGCCCAACAAATGTTATTTTTTCTGTACTAATTAATGTGCCATGAATATTATTATTATATATTTTATAAACATTTTAAGTTGTTATCCCCCCCCCCCCTATCAATTTGTGTGGCATATTTTGCTTCTCGAAATTTAAACATATCTATGTTTGAATTTTACATAATTTTTATATATGTTTCAAATATTTTAAAAAATTAATTATTATAACTTGTAGTACTTTTTATATTGTTTTAAGTATACAAATTCCATTTCACCATTGAAGATTTTATGTCTAAATTAATGATCAAACTTACATTATTTGTATCTTGAAAAGCAAAATATGTATGTAAATTGAGACAAAAAAATAATTATTATAATTTTTAGTACTTTTATGTAATTACATCTTTTGTCTGACTTCATATGAGACCGGTGAAAATTGAGAGAATTAAATTTCTTACAACGTTTTTAAATATTTTACATTATTAATTATTGTAATTTAACAAAAACAGGAATACTTCTATTTATCTCCACATACTAATATTATTATATATTAAAAAAAGGGAATAAAACATAGGAAAATGAGGAAAAGCTAAAGAGGAAAAGTAAATGGGCATGCATAAGAAATTGGGTAAAACATTTCGGCCGGAGATAAAAGTTAAAAAAAATACTTTGTTGACCAAATGACAAAATACAGCCATAAAGCAGGCAAGTACAACATGTTTAAACATCACAACAATATAATACTTTTTAAAATTTCAAAATTATAAGCAGACACGTCGACGAAGAGCTGTATTCTTCAAACCACTTATATATAGTAGTAATATTTTAAAGGAGTATATTGAAAATTATTATCTTGCAATTATATGTCTTCCAAACTTTTAGTGTTTTTCTTTTCTAAATAGATAGTGTTTTTCTTTTCGAAATAGATCCCTGTTAAAGAAAGATAAAAAGTTCCATATTGGTGGTTAATGAGATTAGTGGTCTCTTTATAAGGTTTGCACAATCCTTCTCCCTCATGAGCTAGCTTTTAGGTGTGAGTTAGGCCCAAAATCTAATTTTACATGGTATCATAGCAATATCTAATTTTACATGGTATCAGAGCAATACAAGATTAATTTCGATATTGTATCAATTTTTCGTGTTTTTTTCAATAGGAGGAAACACTTTTCAACTTTCATATTCACTATATTTGAAACATGTCAACTAACTTGGTCCTTTCATGGCGGTTGCACTCGCCAATTTCATCAATTATCAAAATCATCATCAATTCTTTTCTCCCTTTAATTTTTTTTTTAATCTGAAGATTCATTCATTTGCTTGTATTTCTCCTTTTACAATTTCATATTTTATAATTTTTGATATTATTTTCTTGTTAGATTGTATTTTGAATCATTACATTTTTGATATTTGAAGTTTTGGACAAAATACATGGTTTGACGTCATATTTGATCCGAAACAAATTTGGTGATCCATGGAACAAGTAGCACTAAACAATTTGTGAGTAAATTACCTTAGCCCTTGAGTACTTTATTCATTCAAAGTTAATGGTGGTCAAAAACAAACCTAAAGTATTTTTGTATTTTGAGTTTCATATTTGAACTATTACTTGTTCGCTTTTCTACCTGAAAATTCAAGTATGGAACTCAAACGATTAATAATTGAGGTGTGTTTTGATAAATAGTTGCTCATAGCATAAGTAGAGAACTCGAACGCCTGATAGTTTAGGTAAAAAGAAATTCAAAAAACAGAAAAACTTTAAGTGTGTTTTAATTTCATCCTTCATTCGTTAATATATACTATTAGTGTAAGGAATTCTTTACCCTATAAGATCATGTTTTCCTGTTGTAGCAAGTAACAAGTTTGTACATATCTTTTGGTAACCTAATCGCTTAATATATTTTTTTACATTGACAGTGTATATAACTTAAACTCATCAAAGCTAAAGCGAGTCTAAACCGACAATTTTCTTTTCCACGGAATTTCAAGGAGATGAAAGAACAGACGGATCACAACATGTCAAACCTTGCTACAAGAGTTACTGTAAGTTGTCCAAAGAAGAGAGATACTATAGGGGAAATTGTATTACTTACACATAGCTTTCAAGAGCTGCTACATATTGGTTACAAAATATATGGGATCAAGCAGCCCAAAATTATGACCAAAGATTGGGCTGAAATTGATAACTTTGAGTTGATTAGAGATGATGATCGTTTAATTTTTGTCACTGAACAACTGAATGATGGACCTAACAACTAAATATTGATAACCTAAAATAGTAAATAAAAGTATTTCTATATCACTATTCCATTCTTGATATTTAGACCTTTACCTTACTGAGATTGTTGCTTTTGGCGAATTTTCTTGATCATCTTTTTATCAAAGCTAAAAAACGAACCAAATACAAAGAAAATGGAACCAAATGGAAATCATTTGTAGTAGTTCTATTTCGGTTACAAATATTGACAAATCGAAAATTGAAAAATCTATCGCATTGATCGTTGCTTTAGAATATGTTGATCATGTATGTAAAATTTGACCATGTTGTATAGAACAATTTTAAAAATAGTTTTTGGTTCAAATATCCTTGGACGTGTAGGGATGAAATAAACTTGGATCTGCAATGCCCATTGTAAAGTAACATCTTCCATTCGATGTAAAATTCAAAAATAACTGTTTTCTAGCTAATTTCACAAGTGAAACTTTGTGATAAATAGTGTCAAAAGCAATCCACAAATGTTATCTTCACTCCCCTGACTCTTACAAGGAAGAGAAAAGAAATTCTAAGGGAAAAAGGGCCTATAATGCATATTAATTCGCTATTGAGTCTTCAATACGAATATCGAACAATAAAAAAAAATCAAATATTGGAGCTCAGCCCATCTTTGAGTATAGACATTAACATAAGAGTAAAAATAAATATTGAACGAAAATATAAATATTTAATATCGAAAAAAAATATATTAAACTCGAGGAGGGTCAAAAATTATGTGTCTACATTTTGCCCCTCTTTGTGTGAAATCTCGAAGAGTTTTCATACAAAGAAGTAGACAAAGAGGTGATTTTCGATCCTCCAATTATTCTAAAAGTGAGGATAAAAGAAAATAAAAAAATGTGATTGAGTCCTAGTTTTGAACCACCTACGTATCCCAGGTTATAAAGTAATCAGATCATGTGTAGTTGAAAGGTAAAATGGTGAGAGAATGAGTTAGAGGTCGAGTGAGGTTCCGTTGAATTTCCGGTTCACGACTTCTGCTTTTTACATCCAAATGACTAACAAAAAATAAAATGAAGATACAAGGAAAAAATCCTATCTATGTTGCTTTTCTGGAATCTTTTCTTGAATCTTCATGACTTCTCAAATGGTGAGATAGTCGTTATTCTGAGTTGAACTTAAAACACGAAATGTTTCTTCTCATTGGCTTTTGTCATTACAGAGGAACTTGATAATTGATTTATTCTTCAAACTTTCCTCTGAATTGAACTTGACAATCTTCACCCTATTCTTCAGGTAGGCTCCTGAACTTGCAACTGATAATGTTCACCCTATTCTTCAGGAGGGCTCCTGATCTGCTCTTTCTTCACCCTGTTCTTCAGGTGGGCTTCTGACTTGCTATTTCTTCACCCTCTTCTTCAGGCGGGCTCCTGATTTGTTATTTCTTCACCATGTTCTTCAGGCGAGCTTCTGAACTAAAAATAAAAGGTGAACGAGAAAAGAAAAGTTCCATTATCCAGGAAGGTCCTGAGCAAAAATAAAAATTCAATAAACACAAATAAAATTTTTGCCCCAGTTTGTACTAGAAAATTGTGTGAGTTTCATTAGATCACAACTTTTGAAAATTACAGTAAAAAGGGTGAATCAAGGCCTTGTTAAAGAAATGTGTCTCTTCAGAGTAAAATTAATGACCAAAATTAGAAAGTGCATCTCCCAACACATGAAACTCAAATTACCCAAACAAGAAAGTGCGTCTCCTAGGGGATAAATGAAATGATTCAACTAGAAAGTGCGTCTTCTAGGAGTGCAGGTTCAAGTTAGGAAGTACGTCACCTAATCAAGTGAAATTCAAATTACCCAGACGAGGAAGTGCGTCTCCTAGGGATTAAATGAAATGACTCAACTAGAAAGTACATCTACATCTTCTAGAAATTAAGGGGAATACTTGAATAAAAGGTACGTCTTATACGAATCAAGGGGAATGACTCGACTAAAAGGTACATCTTATACGAATCAAGGGGAATGATTTTACTAAAAGGTACGTTTTATAGAAATCAAGGGAAATGACTCGACTAAAAGGTACGTCTTATAGGAATCAAGGGGAATGACTCTACTAAAAGGTACGTTTTCTAGGAATCAAGATTCAATTTAAGAAGTATATCACCTAGCAATTGAAAACTGAAATACCTAGACAAAGAAGTATGCCTCCGAGGGATATAGGATGATGAATTTTTACCATAATTTGATTATCAAACCTGTGCAGCAATATTATTTCCTGCATTTGTGGAAATGAGGCATTGCATCCCTTGATATTTATGCTCGGAAGTCCTTGATTTGAAGGTAACATATTTCCTGTTTCATCAAAGGAAACTTGCGAGTTCAAAAACATGGTGGCAGGTTTGTGGCTTTAGCTTCCGTGGAAATGACACTTGCCCTTGTCACATTTAACCTTGCTTCCAAACATTAGCATCTGTCACTGACTTGCTGCATCATTGACCAAAACTCAGATTATTAGAAGTGAATCTAAAACAAACACAGTATCTCTGCTTTGCCATGCTCCTCAAATAAACCCTTTGAACCTTGGTATTTTCATGAATTCCCAGACTCGACTGTTGACAAAACTTTCTGCATGCCTTATTTCGACTCACAATCATGTCTCTTTCATGTGTTGGCTTTTTGTCTTGATTTGTGCAATTGAAGAAGCTGGTAGCCAGTTTTGAAATCTTTTCTCACTTGTTATGACACGGACTTGACTCAAAGATACGAGAAAAATGACAATGATAATTTTTTTTTGAATAACTAACTCATGAAAACAAAGATATAAAGAAGAAATAAAAGGAAAATGAATGTCCCCATTTGAAACAAAGAAATAAAAAATTCATCTAAAAATGACAGTCAACTCTAATGATTATGCCATGCATTTTTGGATTAGGCTGCCTGATCTTTTCATCTAAACTTTCCCCTAATTGTTGTTGAGTTAATGACCCTGAAAATGAGTTGTTCCCTAGGTCAATTATACTTATAGATCCCATTCAGCTAGTGACTTGTTGAAGGGTTTTCGCCAACAAGTCTTTCTCATTTTCTTTCTCTCAACTCATCATTGCCCTATGGTGTTTGTGAGGATTTTCACCAATGAGACTCTTTTATTCTCATTTTTTCAATTCACAATCGTCTTACGGTGCCCGTGAGTATTTTCACCAATAAGACTCTATCATTTTATTTTCCTCAACTCACCATTGTCTTACGGTGCCCGTGAGGATTTTAATCAATAAGACTCTCTCATTTTTATTTCTCTCCTAACTCCTTATGCTGAGGAAGACAAATAGTTCCCAAAATGTGGTATCATATGCATTGTATCCGTAGCCTTAACACTCTCAAAAATTGATCTGAAGGTCTTTCTTTGATTGTAACTTGGCTTTTGGATAAAGTTAGAAATAAAGGATGGGATGGGGCTTAAACAATACTTAAAGTGGGGTGGGACTTATAACTTTTGGAATCAACTCAAACAATGAAAACTAACCCATGCTCCAGTTTTTTTAACTGAGTAATTCTAAATTGTGTATTTGGTTGGACCGAGCCCAGAGTAGGGTAGCCTACGTATCTCACCCTCGAGAGGGGAGAATCAGGTCACACGTAGTTTCGATAACTTGTTCTTTTGCTTAATTCTATTTTTTTCAATTGTTATTGACTCTTTTTCTTTTTTATTTCTTTTTGCCACATTTTCTTCACTTTTTTTTAAAACTTTTCTGACTCAAGTCTTTTGCTCGACACTTTTCTTTTGAGCTTTGCTGACTCTATCTTGATTCCAAAAGAGGAGTATGAAAAAAAATAAGACTAAAGCTCAAATGAGGTATGTAAACACCTAATTTTTGACCAAACCTAATGTTTTTATGTCATTTTAGTGTTCAATTTATTTTTATTTTTTTTAGGTCTAAATTAGATATTTTAAGTTAATCTTATTTTACATGGTTTGTTTAAAAGTTTTGAAAATTACAAAAATAGAGTCACATTTTTAACTAAGTTTTTATTTTATTGTTGATTTATTTATTTATTTATTTATTTTTAGAAAAAAAAATTCTAAATTATATTTGTTTTCTTCTTTCAACTTTTAATAAAGAATTTAGTGATATTAATATTTCTTAATCATATTTCTAAGACTAGCTTGTTAACTTATTTTGTATTTTATAAGTTTTGAATAGATTTTATCATTTTTTATTTTATTTAAAATACTAATTAAAAGGAAAAAAAGAAAAAAAAAAAAAAAGGAAAATTTTATCCTAAACCACCCATTCCCATAACCTACACCCATTACCCCATTTTCCCACAATCCTCTCCTCCATGCACACACACGTAACACAACGCCCTCACACAACACTATATATATTACACATACACGGACAGTGAGAAGGGCTACAAGAGAAGACAACAATATTGAAAAACATCAAGCCATAGAAAGAAAAAAAAAAAGGAAAAACAAAGTTCACGAGAGAGGAAAAGTGAAAGTTTCAAGGTTTTCATTCACGGTTTCATGGCCGTGGCTCCACTACAAGAAATCTAATTTTTAGTGGCGAAAAAAGTCGCCACTAAAGGATGAAATGTCGCCACTAAAGACTTTTGGTTGCGACAAATATGGCGTTGGTAGTACTTCCAAAACTAAAGGCTATTTGCAACGACAAAGTAACGTCACCACAATAGAAAAGTATTTGTGGCGAGTATTATCGCCACAAAAGGTAGACAATTTCGCTACAAATTGTATTTTGACAAAACACATATTGGTTAGGTCGCCACTGATATACAAGAATTAGCAGCGACTTTACCACTGCAAATTCACCATCATCTGCGACGACATATTTCTCGCCACAAAATCTCAATCATCTGTGACGACTTATTTCTCGCCACAAAAACCTATCTATTATCCGGGACGACTTATTACTTGCCATAAAATCACCATTATTTGTGATGACTCATTTCTCGCTTGAAAACCCTTGCTATTAACTGTGACGACTTATTTCTCGCTACAAAATCACCATCATCAGTGATGACTTTTTCCTCGCCGCAAAAATTTTTTATTAGCAGCAACCTTTGTTGCCATAAAATTAGTATCACTAGTGACCACATATTTATATTAGTAGCAATCCATGTCGCTCCTATATCTTTAAATATTAGTGGCGACTCTTATATCTTGTTGCTAAAAATAAACTTATAATAGCAAAATCATTGCCACATATCTACTTAATCATTAGTGGCAAGTCTCATTTTGCCACTAGATTAAATTTTGTGCTCAAATAAAAATATTATTTTCATCAACCAAAGAATTGAATTTATTCAATAACTACATTAGACAAAATTGACAACAAATTTAAGAACTACATATAATATTAGCTATTAAAAGTATCCCATAGCATTTTACAAAATTATTCTCCGACTAAATATTACAAGTACTTCAATTACTAAGAAATCAACGATACATACATTAATAATGATATATATAGTACTTCAGTTTTATCATATTCATACATATGATCAAAAATCTAACATGTATTCTACGCCTTCATGCTCTTGTTTAAGAACGCCCCTGCCATTAAAACACACTAAGTCACTTTATGATTATAGAAAAAAAAATGCATACATATACTGAATGAACTAAAAGGCAGTGGTGAAGATTTCATTAACGAGGTGACAAATTCTCCCCTGAAATGATTAATTCCAACAACACCCTTGAAAAGATTAAAGTGTACGTAAATCTTGTAAACTTTTTAGACCAGAAAATGGTACTTCTAATATAATATCTCAATAGATCAATTTCCAATCTAATATCTCAATAGATTGTAAACTTTTTAGACCAAAAAATGGTACTTCCAAATTCAAACAAACCTGTAGCTAGCAATTAGTCAATACATTCCAATTCAGACAAACCTGCTGCTCTTCCCTACACAGCATTATACACCCTAGCTCTTAGTGGTCAGACCAATTTGACCCATCAAATCCAAAGGAAAACAAGTCCATGATATACTTTTTCAATAGGTTCTATAACCTATACATCTTAACAAGCAAAAGATATGCTTTTTCAACAGTTTCTATAACCTATACATCTTAACAAGAAAATCCTATACCTTCTGTATATTTTTTTTTTTAATTTGATCTTTTCCGATGCAAATCTCAAGCTTTAAGCAATTTCATAGTTTGACAAAGATTCTAGAAATACCATGCAAATGTATCCCCACTTGAACTAGCTTTCAGAAAATTATCTCAATAATAAGAGGGAAAATGATAGGGTGGATCAATATATTCATACCATCATATAAGATAGACAGATTATTACATTCAAGAGATCTAAGGGGAGTGGATAGAATTACACTGACAAACAATCACCAAAGAGAGTAAAAGAAGCAAGAAACAAAGCTAAAAAGAATGTCGATGGCTAGTTTTACTACAAAGCACCAATCACAGGAAATTACACTGACAACCAATCATCCTTTGTTTTCTTTCTTTGGTAATATTTCCAGAATTTCATTGTCCTTAGCCTATTTTCACATTTTCATTTGTAAATAATGAATTTGTATTTGTGACTTGCAGAAAAAAGAATGTCAAAGTGCTGATGGTTCTTTTCTGGACAATGAGTTGGACAAGAAAGTACCTGATGCATTCCAGCCATGAGAGCAGCTATTTTTTATTAAAATATTTTTTCTACTTCTCCTTTCATGTGTTCACGCTCCTCTTTCAGTTTCTTTTGCAAATCCTGATCCATATCTCTTTTCAAATCGGTAGCCATTTGTTCACGCTCTTCTTGCAACTTTCTTTCCATGTCAAGTTGCATCTCATGACGCATACTTTCTACCGCTGAAGACACGCTAGCCTCTATGTTTGCCTGTTGTGTTTGATTCTTTTTAGGAGGCTTCTTACCATGTCCTTTTTCTCAAACATATCCCGATCTCTCACCAAGAACTGAAGATAAAATCTCATCTCCGGTCATGCGAAGCTCGATCTCTTCGGACTGTTGTTCAACAACAAGTTGCTGGAGTTGTCCCTATAATGATAACCATTTACAACCATTGGTTAATATATTGAGAGTAACTTATAGTACATCAAAAAGGTAATATAGTAGTGATTTCAGAAAATTACATGAATCTATTTAGATTGAGGATCCAGCCATACACGTTCTCCATTAACATTCTTACGTGTGTGTTGGATCTCCCAGATTTTATCTGGTGTATCTTTTTCTCCTGTTAAAGGATTTCTCTACAATATCAAAAGGAAAAATATGTTTACATAACCAAAAAATTATATAGAATTATATAAATATCAAAGAAGTATATGTAATAATAAGGGACAAATATGATGTATCTTAACCGTAGATTCCTCTACTTCTGCAAATGATCTTGAACCACAACAATGTTTAGCTATTTGTTTTTCTCGATTTCTTTTGTTTCTCTCGCTGACGACCTGCACTTACGTGAACAGATAGAAGTCAGGCTATAAGATAGAAACATCAAGTTGCAGGTTCACCATTCTGCATTTGAAATACGCTAGTCTAAGAAACTGTAAAAAAGGTGCTATTACTTGGCTTGCCGTTAACAAAACTTGATGTGATAAGAAAAACATCTAGGTTTGAAGGTGTATAGCAGTTATATTTGAAGGTACAAACCTATATTTTCTCAAACCAAATTTCAATTATGTGTTCATTACCTTGAATTTATCACTGCCAAAATGTTCCACTAAGTGCTTCCAGTCATCCAACTCAACATCCTCCAGACGATATGACAATATATCTTTATCATTGCTATATCTAGAGTAGATAACATGTAATCGAGCTTTTCCTGCTCTAAAAAGTAGTTGCATAGTGCTTACCACAAAACCTTGCAACTTATGCTCTAGCAGCTCATTTCTAACTTCAAATTTATCCTGCACATTTGTTAAACAAACAGAAACTGAGAAATACTATTTGGCGTTAAAGAATAATATTAAAATACTGTTTGGTCTGCAAGATTCACTTCCAAGAACATAACCTTAGAAGTCAACTTCCAAGCTCAGATTCTGTTTTTTGTTAACATAAAAGAGAAAGAAACCAACATGTCATGGCTGCAGACAATTAAGGTTTGCAAATGCTATACCAGGTCGCCCCCGTAAGATACGGGTAATATTTCTCCACACAGTAATGTAGATTGCACGAAAAGAAGCATTCATCATCACAGCCCATTTTTTGGCAATTTGTGAAGATCCCGTGACTTGTTATCCTCATTGATAACTAAATAGAGATTTTATCCAGAAAAAAAATTTCAATCATACAAAGACACGTTAACTAGTCAATCGAACACACAACACAGTTTACTAAAGCTCACAGACCATGTAAGATGTTTTCCATATAGAATTTGATACAGTAACAGTCAAGTAAGATGCTTTCCAAGCTCAGATTTTGCTTTTTTTTATGAACATAAAAGAGAAAGAAACCAACATGTCATGGTTGTAGACAATAGAAAAAGTATTTTCAATCATACAAAGACACCGTAACAAGTCAACCGAACACATAACTCTATTTACTAAAGCTCACAGAACATATAAGATGTTTTCCATAGAGAATATGATACAGTAATAGCCAAACAAGAGAAAGAAACCAATACAATATTAAGAGTCATTACCTTGACCCTATACCACATTGCTTCTCCATGTTTTAGAACTATCTTCTACCAAATTCCAACTCGAAATGAGACAGTGGTTCTCATGATCCAACCACAGTAACTGATAATGTCTTTAGCTCCAGAACCCACGGGTCTATCAATGTCATCTGGAATCATTATTTTAATTTTTCCTCCATGTTTAAACTTAAAATCCACAGTTTTGGATTTGTATTTCCCTCTCCCTTTCTTTTTATTGATGTGGGAAACTGCAAACCAAAAGAATATATTATTATAAAATAAAATGTATATTTAGATTAACCCAATAAAGTGAACTAACCTGCACCAGTGTTAGCCTCTACACTAAGGTGTACACTTTCATCTAGATTTCTTGGTGATTGTGTCTCTACGGATGTCCTTTGGATAGGGCCTGTTTGCATTTGCTGTGTTTGTAGAGGTCCTTTGCTTGGATTAGATGATTGTCCAGTATCTAAACAAGTCCCAACAAATCCTATTGGTTGTATTTGTGGTTGAGATATTGTATCAGAACTAAAATGTTCTGGAAAACTGCCACGGCCGCGTCCACGTCCCGCACCTTCTCTTCCACTTCTACCTCGTCCCGTTCCTCTCATTTTCTAATTTAACATTGGTCTTCTTCTTCATAATATTTTTTAGTCATATGTCTAAAATTCTTGAAGTTATTAATGTGGATCTATCATCCTTAGAGAATAAGGACGCATATTTATCATTCTTGGAAAATTCAAGGCTCAGATTTTGCTTTTTTATGAACATGAAAGAGAAAGAAACCAACATGTCATGTTGCAGACAATGTTTACAAATGAATGTTATACCAGGTTGCCCCCCAAGACACGAGTAAGATTTCTCCACACAGTTATGTAGACTTTCCAGAAAGCAGCATTCATCATCACAACCTATTTTAAGGCAATTTATGAACATCACGTCACTTGTTATCCTCATTGATAACTTAATACAAATTTTATCTAGAAAAAGCATTTTCAATCATACAAAGACACCGTAACTAGTCAACCGAACACACATCACAATTTAGTGGAGCTCACAAACCATGGAAGATGATTTCCATAGAGAATATGATAAAGTAATAACAAATAGAAACTTATCACAAATGAATGTTCTGGCCAAACTAAAAAATAAAGTATACAATATGATTTTAAATTATTATAGTTTCCTATACGCAGGTGCGAGGGGAAAAGAATCAAACATGCATTCATTAACATTTTGAAGAGTACAATCAAGTTAGTGTAGTGATTAGGCTAGCAGTACAGGGATGATCAGAAAAAATACTGGTGTGACAATTGTAGTGTAGTGAATGGGGATATCAGTGATGTAGTTAGAATTTACCAGAATGCATAGAAGTTCTAGTCTCAGAGATCGTGCCCCCAACTTTTGAACCAAATGTAACTGCCTCAACCTCCACCAAAGCTAGAGTCATGATCTATAGACCCTATAAAAAATGACCAGCGAGTTTGAGGGGCCGTCAACGTATTCGGTCATAGCAAAACGATTTGAGGCTCAGATAAGTGATTAACTCAAGCAATGAGTTCTTTGACACTACCATGGCTGAAAACTCGAGAATACGGGCTGCCCCGCCAAGATACAGTCCTGAAACAACAATGCCAGGTTCCAGATTCTCAATAACAATCAATCATCACAGCCCTATCATTTTCAACCATACAAAGACACCGTAACTAGTCAACCGAACACACATCACAATTTTGGTAAAGCTCACAAACCATACAAGCTGATTTAAATAGAGCATATGATACAGTAATAGTCAAACAAATAGAAACTAATCACTAAAGTAATGTTCTGGATAAACTAAAAAATGAAGTAAGCAATGTGATTTTAAATTATTATAGTTTCCCATACGCAGGTGTAGGGGAAAAAGAATCAAATATGTACTCATTAACATTTTGAAGAGTACGAGCAAATTAGTGGAGAGATTAGGCTAGCAGTACAGGGATGGTGAGAAAAATACTGGTGTGATGCACAGGAAGCCATAGATGTTTTAATCTTAGGGATTGTGCCCCCAACCTTTGAACCAAAGGCAACTACCTCAACCTCCACCAAACCTAGAGTCATGATATATAGACCTCCTAAAAAATGATCAGCAAGTTTGAAGGGTCGTCAATGTATTTGGTCATAGCAAAATACTTGAGGCTCGGATAAGTTATTAACCCAGGCAATGAGTTTTCTGACACTGCCATGACTGCAAACCCGATAATATGAGTTGCCCCACCAAGATACAAGCCTGAAACAACAATGCCAGGTTCTATTTCTTAATAACAACCAATCATCACAGCCCTATTATTTTCTTTTCATTCCATTGTTATATGGTTCTGTTGTTGCTTTGCCAACGCAGTCTTTGAGAAATAGAGGACTCTCAAACTCTTAAGATTCACTTCTAAGCACACAACCTGTGAAGTCAACTCCCAACAGTACCTATGTTTTCTTCTGTTAATTAATTTTCTAATTAAATATCAGTCTTCTTCTCTATAATATTTTTTAGTCATATGTATGAAATTATTAAAGTTATTAATATGGATCTATCATCCTTAGAGAATAATGAGGCATATTTATCATTCTTGGAAAATTCAAGGCTCAGATTTTGCTTTTTTATGAACATGAAAGAGAAAGAAACCAACATGTCATGGTTGCAGACAATGTTTGCAAATGAATGCTATCCCAGGTCGCCCCCCAAGACACGAGTACGTAAGATTTCTCCACACAGTGATGTAGATTTTCCAAAAAGAAGCATTCATAATCACTGCTTATTTTAAGGTGATTTGTGAAGATCACGTCACTTGTTATCCTCATTGATAACTTAATACAGATTTTATTCAAAAAAATTATTTTCAACCATACAAAGACACTGTAACTGGTCAATCAAATATACAACACAACCTTCTGATCTGGAGTCAGATGCACTACCATTACGGCATGGATGACAAAAGAAAGAATTTGAGACTTGGGTAAAATGAGAGAATGAAGACAGTATCATGGATGTAAATCCTATCGATGTTGTAAGACAAACTGCGAGAAGAGAAGCAATTGTATCTCGACTTCTTTGTACTTATAGTCAAGATTACTCATCTATAACAAAGACTGCAAAATTGGGTGGGCAAAGATAACACAAATCCCATGTTGGGGGAACGGTCCCTTAGACAAGAACTTCTATGGCTTTCAGTGTAACTCTAACTACAACACTAATATCCTCATTCACTACACTAATTGTCACACCAATTTTTGCCTCCTCATCCCTGTACTGCAAGCCTAGTAACCTATTAAACATTAAACTATAAAATTTTCTCTGCAACAATACCAAAAGGTCTAGAAATTCAAAAATGAACTTTCAACTTACAAAAATAAAGATAACAATAACTCGCTGACAATTTTTAAAATCAAAAAATAACAAAATACAAAAAATGAATTAGTGAAAAACATAAATTGTACCTTCATCTCTAACCTCAAGAATTTTGAACTCGATTCCTTCGCCCTTCGACCTTACAAAATTCTGTTCCTACAGATTTTCAAATAGATTAAAGAAATTGCACATGTAATCTAAAAAATTACATATATACCGAAAAGGGTTTTGACCACATACCTTGGAGCACCAACTTTGAAAACCTTATTTGAGAAAAAATAAAAAAATTTAGCAAAGAGATACCCTGTTCCTGTAAAAAATTGAGTTAATAGAAATGCATGTGAAAATAAAAAATGCCTATACGCCAACAAATCAATTTAAGAAATAACTTTAGAAAACCCTATTTCAGTAAACAGGAAATTTTTTAGGCATTTCATCTAACAAATTAAGCTAACTCATTTAGGAAATTTGAGATTTGAGAAAAGTTTTAACCAACAAACCTAACAAATTTCAGCTAACCCATTTAGAGAATTTTGTTTCTTCAATGGGTTTGAGATCTTTCTTGAAAGACGATGAAGGTTGAGCAAAGCTAGCTTGACTTTCAGCAGAGAGAGACGATGAAAGAGCAGCTTGAGCTTTAGCAGAGAAAGGGACTATGAAAGAGAAATGAACTCTTCTTTCTTTTCTAATTATCTAAAAAGTCCTTAATTATATACATACCAGAAGCTTCCTATTATTAAAATTTTTAAAAATAAAATAATTTACTTTTAGTGGCGACGTTGTCGCCACAAAATTAATTCAGAGGCGACATTTTATTAGTCGTCACTAAAAAAATGGAGCGAAAATTTTATTATTAGCGGAAACTGAAATTTTTATTATAGTGACAACTATTAGAGGCGACAAAAATTATCCGACGCTAAAAGATAATGTATTGCAGCGATAATAAATGTCACCACTAAATACTATGTTTTTGCAGCAACATATTGACTCGCCACTAATTGTCGCAACTAAAAACCAGATTTCTTGTAGTACCCCTAAATCAGTAAATTACATTGACTTTGTTTGTGAGTTATCTTTTCAAGAGGTAAACCTCAATTCTTCTTTGTACAATGTAACATCGTGATTATGCGAGATTTGATTCTCATGTTACGAAGTTGTTCATTTTTATATACGATGTTTCAATATAAGGCATATTTCCTTTTTATGTGGATAATTTAAAGTAAGTTGTTGGGTATAATGACATGCATAAAATCCAATTATCACCTTGCTTTGAATAATTCGTTAGATGTTGTATTATACGTTATGCAATTAATTGAAGTTTGGGTGAGATTTTTATTTTATTTTTTTTCTAAATGTTTCTGTATTATTTTTTGCAATACATATAAGATGGCGAGTGCTTCTTATCTTGGGTTAGTTATTGGATTTATTTTCTCCTATAGTGATTAATCTTTAAGATAACATCAATGTGTTAGATGTATGTGCTAGATTTTGTCTTATAACATCACATTCAATTGATATGCAATCGACGTAGCTGTGTTATAAACTATAAGTTATGACTCATGCATGCATGCATGCAACAAAAAGAAAAAAGAAGTTTTAATTAGAAAAAGAAAAAAAAAACGCACAACGCTCGCACTCAGATTGTAAAATGAGAAGAGGAAATCATTAGGAAAAAAAAGGGTTGAAACACAGAACACAAAAAGGGGTTAAAGAAAGTGGGGTGGAACGAAAAGAGACCTGGGGGAGAGAGATTAGAAAAAAAGAAAGACAAGATTTAAAAAAAAAGGGGAAGAGAAAGAAAGAAAAGGGAAAATACAGTAATATGGTATAGATGAAATTCCAAATGTATTTACGAATAATTTATTAAATTAGTGGTCCTTTAAATTTGTCTCTGCTATTTTTTTTTTTATAATATTTCATTCAATTTTCCTTATTATTTTATTGCATGTATTTATTTAAATTTTGTGTTACCTTGATAATATTTATCGTATAAATTGGGTGATGAATATATGAAATTTATGACGAATGAACTCGGATTTTATTCTTGAGATTTTCATTACTTTGTAATCTAATTGAATCATTAGGAGTATGATTAGGTCGATAATAATAATAGACAAATATAGTTGGTTTAAGAAATTATAAAAGTATGTAAGTGAGAGAATAATTATTAAAAGAATAAGTTCCGTTTCTTGACCGAAAGAAAATTTAAAACGTTTAATATGAGTGAAAGTTAATGATGAAGTGGGAAAGCTCTGCTACCGACAATTCGTTATAATTTAATATATCATTTGAAGTCGTTTCAACTGGGTTGGGTAGATTCTAAACCTGTTAGGTGCTTATCTTGACTTGAAAAAATGGGACGATCCATAAAGGCCTCAAAGGCGCGAGAAATGTATCAAAACTTGTGGTATAACCAGAAAGTACTGCTACTGGCAAGCCACACATTAATATAATTAAAGAATTTAAAATAAATTCAAAGTAGGATGTAAGTAACTTTTAGGTTAACAAATATTATGTATCCAAGAGATTAATTTAAGCCAGACGTAAGTCATGAAAGCGAACGTGCTAGAACCATGGAACTCGAGGGGTGCCTAACACCTTCCCCTCGGTCAACAAAATTTCTTATCCGGATTTCTAGTTCGGAGATCAAAAATAAAGAGTCATTTTCTTTTGAAAAGGGATTCAATAAGGTGACTTGGAACACCCAAACTCAATTTCGAGTGGTGACTCTGTAAATAAAATAATCCCTATTCAAAACGTCACTTTAATTGGAAAAACTCATTTTCTCCAGAACCAACTTTTCTAGCGGGGTCGAATGCGGTAAAAATAGAGGTGTGACAGATGGCGACTCCACTGGGGATAACCAGAATTCGAGCTTATATATTGACTTGTTTGGCTTCTTTTAATTTTGATATTGTATATTGTTGGCCTAAATGAGTTATTTGCCTACATGTTTAACTGGGTTGATATTATTTGAATTGCAATATAAATTGTCTTCTCTCGCATACCCATCTGAGTCTTCTGAGATACTTTATATTCGGAGATGCGGTATACGCTCCGAGCCTTGAGATACTAGAGATGTGGCAACGCTCTTGGGAAGGATTCTATAGTCATACATGTTTTAGGATGGGAAGGACCAATGGTGAGGCCGGAAAGCACTGCTACTGGTAAGCTGTCCCTGCCTGACTCGAGTTGTCCGCTCGTTTTATAGCCAGTCTAGACACCTACCTCCATCAGGTTAAACCTAGTGGAACCGAATCTTAGACATAATTATCCCTATTAGATTCTGTTTTATTTGCATCACATGCATTTTTGACTTAGTGGAGGCTCGACAAAGGTTTGAATGTCTAAAAGTACCCTCTTTTAAGACTATCCATTTTCTATGCAACTAGTTGCATTAACTATCAAGCTGTTTCGAATGTTGATCGACTTTAGAAACCATTAACGTAAGAGAGACTGAAAATTGCTCTCTAAAACCTATTCTTTTTTGAAACCCAAATGAGGTGCGAGATTTGCTTTTACAATAAAAGAAGAAAAATAATTTTCTAAATTATCAAATTTGTCCCTAGTTGCACGAACTACGCACACCTGATTCTCATCTCAGTGAGATACGTAGGCAACCTTTCTTAGGTTCGGTGATCCTCTTTCAATTTAAAAAAAAAGGAATGTTAGTCTTCTTCAAAAAAAAAATCCTTAGCCAAAGTAGAAAAAAAAGAAAAGAATGAAAGTGTTTATTGAGATTTAAAAAAGAAAAAAAAATCCTCTTTATTCAAAATTAGAAAAAAAAAAGTTCTTGCTTCATATTTTAAGCTTCCTGAACTACGTTTGACCTTATTCTTGTTTCAACAAGATACGTAGGCAACTCTTCTTTTGAGTTTGGTCTCATCTAAAAAAATAAATCTTGACCGAATAATTGGTACCAACATACTTAAAAATATGAAAAAAAAAATTAAATGTAGTATGAGATACGATAGAGTGGACCAACTTGATTGTGAACTATAGATTCTTATGGTACCTCTAATTATACTAAAGTTGCACTTGTAAAGTTTTCTTGCTCTAAGTCAGGTTTAAAATAAATCTTACCTCATTGTTTCATGTGCTTTAGATTGAAAATTAAAAGACATCGCTCTGTTGATCGCTTGAATGTTTGTTGAGGCAAAATTTTGAGATACACTTGGTTTGGGAAAGGATTGTAGACCTTCTTTGATCCGATTGTGCATTCCAAAATCCACCGAATGACATTAATTCCTAGCACTTCCCCCTTTGAGCCTTAAACCTTTTCCTTGGATAACCACATCTGAGCCTATACATTTCGAGTGCTTATATACACTATCTCTCTTTTGGCCTACCTCATTGAGCGCACTAACTACGTACAAGCTGCGAATGAAGATTCAAGATCAAAGGCGCCAAAGACAAAGAACGTATAGCCCCAGGAGAACAAAAATAAAAGACGACTTCAAAGAAGAAGGAGCAAAAACTCCAATAAAGATGGGGAATCTTCATAAAAAAAATTAATTTTTTTAAAAAATACTTTTATCGAAAAGAAAAAGGGAAAAACTCTAGCACAAGATTCAAACAAAGTCAAAGAAAATACACAACAAGGGGCAAAGAAGCACAACAAAGAAGATCGGGCATCAAACCGCAACAAAAGCACGAAAACAGTGTAGTGCGCATTGAGAAATTAGTCACTTACATCCCAAATGAATATCCTACCCATCCCTAAGCTAACACTACAAGCCAATAACAAGTCCTACTTGATTTTATTCTGATTGTTCTCACATTAGTGGATACTTACATGATGGCCAAGCTTATGGTATCTCATTGAATGCATTGAATACCTTTTTGAGTGTGAGTGCTTCTTGAACGTCCTAAAATCTAAACTCTTTTAGGGTGAGTGAATTAGGACTTTATTTGTGGTAAGGGCACTAGAAACATAAGAATAAGAGCAATTTAAATGCTTGATTTAGAGAAAGACATATACAACAACAACAACAAACCCAGTGTATTCCCACCTAGTGGGGTCTGGGGGGGGTAAGATGTACGCGGTCCATACCTCTACCTCTGATGAAGTAGAAAGGCTGTTTCCGATAGACCCCCGGCTCAAGGCACGAGATACCACACAAACACATAGTGTAGCACAGAAGCAGATTACATAACATAAATACGGCACCCATAAGTAATATAAAGCAGAGGAAAGCAGGGGAAAGCACACAGATTCGTAATACAACATGGAACACGGAACACGGAATCATGACAAGAATAAAACCCCCACAAAGTAATT
>NC_061117.1:217930372-217947887 GCF_002878395.1 Capsicum annuum | reverse complement strand
GGGGGGGGGGGGGGGGGGGGGGGGGGGGGGGACCGGCTTGGAACCGGTACTATAGTGATTACTTTTGAGTTGACCTCGGTGTCTTAGTTGAAAGTAATTTGAGGTGACTCCTATGCATAATTCTAATTTTTGGTACCAATTGAAGTCAAGAAATGAATTAATTTCATTCTTTCATTCTCCAGATATTTACAAAGCACATACTTTCAAAAAAAAAAAAAATATTATATTCTTGTGAACTACGTTAGACCTGATTCTTGCTACGCAAAATACGTAGGCAATCCTATAATAGAGTTCGGTCTCGCTGAATAAAAGTTTTTACATCCCTGAAAAGTATAACACTGCGGCATTACAAAAAAGAAAAAAATCAAAGTTCCTTTCATCCAAAACTAGGGCATATTTTTTATAAAAATAAATTAATTATAATAATAAAAAAATAATAAAATAAAAAATAAAAAAAATCTCACTTACCTCAACAGGTAAAACATCTCCTGAGTACTCTTTAGGGAACAAAACTCCCTAAATCTTATTCGTCTTCATAGGGCGTCATCCCCTAGTGGACATCTTATTCGTCTTCATAGAGCGTCATCCTCTAGTTGACATCTTATCTCGTCTTCATAGAGCGTCATCCCCTAGTTGACATCTTATTCATCTTCATAGGGCGCCATCCCCTAGTTGACATCTTATCTCATCTTCATAGGGCTTCATCCTCTAGTTGACATCTTATCTTGTCTTCATAGGGCGTCATCCCCTAGTTGACATCTTATTCGTCTTCATAGGGCGGCATCCCCTAGTTGACATCTTATTTCGTTGTCATAGGGTGCTATCCCCTAGTGACATCTTACTCGTCTTCATAGCGCGTCATCCCCTAGTTGACATCTTATTCGTCTTCATAGGGCGTCATCCCCTAGTTGACATCTTATCTCATGTTGATAGAGCGTCATCCCCTGGTTGACATCTTATTCGTCTTTATATGGCGTCATCCCCTAGTTGACATCTTAGGAAACACCATTTCCTAATTTTTCTTATTCGTCTTCATAGGGCGTCATCCCCTAGTTGACATCTTATTCACCTTCATAGGGCGCCTTCCCCTAGTTGATATCTTAGGAAACACCATTTTCTAATTTTTCTTATTCATCTTCATAGGGCGACATCCCCTAGTTGATATCTTATTCGTCTTCATAGGGTGCCATCCCCTAGTTGACATTTTATCTCATCTTTATAGGGCGCCATCCCCTAGTTGACATCTTATTCGTCTTCATAGGGCGACATCCCCTAGTTGACATCTTATTCATCTTCATAGGGTATCATCCCCTAGTTGACATCTTATCTCGTCTTCATAGGGCGGCATCCCCTAGTTGACTCTTATTCGTCTTCATAGGGCGTCATCCCCTAGTTGAAATCTTATCTCGTCTTCATAGTTGACATCTTATCCATCTTCATAGGGTGTCATCCCCTAGTTGACATTTTATTTTGTCTTCATAGGGCGCCATCCCCTAGTTGACATCTTAGGAAACACTATTTCCTAATTTTTCTTATCCGTCTTCATAGGGTGCCATCCCCTAGTTAATATTTTATTTCGTCTTCATAGGGCGTCATCCCCTAGTGATACGAGAATGACAATGGAAACACGAAACACACTTCAAATAGTCCACAAATCACAACAAACCGTGGACTAAATGGAGACCTATCTCGGATTCGCTACAACTACACAATAACGACATAGAAAGGGGTGTTTTCAACACCAAATCAGCCAACCCAAACTATGATTAATAACAAGAATATGAAGAACAAGATGAACTTAAAAATGGGAATAACAACAACACAAACGGGTACAATATAAGATACAAACATTACAAGATTGCAAGAATAGAAAGGATAGATAAAGTGACATACACTATCTCATGAACTAAGAACCTAAGTGTATTCAAGCACCTAGACCCTTAATACAATGATAATAGGAACACCTACTCTCTTCGGTGAGCACAAGAGAGACCTCAACCTTCTCTAGCACCCAACATCTAAGCAAAAATGCAACACTAGTGATTCTACCCTAGTATCACCCTAGTTACAAGTTTTGGATTTGTGCCTCAAGGAGAGAGGACTTTTCTTTCAATGTTATACAACATTCATTATCATCAAAGTCTAATAAATGAAACCCTAAAAGGTTCTATTTATAGATCTTACAAAAATAGTGTGAAATATCCATAATACCCCTCAAGGGTGAGGTGCCCATCAAGTGCAAGAAGTGGGTTGATTTTGGTGTGTTTAGGCCCTCTTTTACACTTCACTTGTGCACTTTCTTGGATGGATTCATTATGTAGTCATTCACATTCATACTCGTGGTCGTACTTATATCATCCTCCCCTTCTTGAAAAGGATTCGACCTCAAATCCGTACCTCGCAAAATCAAGAGAAGACAACAAGCACACATCCTCAAGATATGAGGGGTTAGAGTTAGAAAAATACACACATCCATGCCGAGGGAGGGAAAAACTTGGAGTATATCCACAGGTCCTTTGTGTTGAACATTAAAAGCTTAGTAAAATAGACAAAAAGAAAACGGTCATCATCCACAAAAAGAGATACGGAAGAACTTTGTCTTACTTCATTAGCACCCACAACCAAAAATTGCTTGTCATCTTGACCAAGCATTAAGTGGGGAGTGTAGAGATTTCCACATTCCAAGAGGGTGCCAGGATCAAATGGAAAAATTAGCCAAGGCTATCCCTTCCTTCCCCTAGAATGTCACTCCCACATTCACACACAAAAACATTTTCATACACATAGTATCTATGAACAAAACTAATTGCAATGCTTTTACCACACATGATGTTCAAAGAGTCATGTGCATTATCAAGATTAATTCTATAGAATTATCACTAACTTGAGAATTTTTAAGCACACTATTCACATGCTCAAGTAGTGAACTACATTTAAGAGTAAATTGTCCATCATGCACACCAAGAGTAATACCAAGAGTGCTCATTTTCAAGACTACAGATTCCTTGCCTATAAGAGTACTCTCATTTTCCAAGAAGAGATTTTCATCTTTAGGAGGAATGTTGTCACACCATAGTGGGTTAGCATATCGGCTATAGCCTTCAACGCAAGCTATACCATCATTTTCACCAGTAGGTTCATTAGGAGTGTTTATATCATCTTCAAATAAGACATTAAACCTAAAGAGAGCATGATCTATCTCACGGACAGATTTGAAACTAGCAAGTGTTTCGCTCTCTGTAAGTTCACTATCACATACCAAAGATGTTTCAATCTCGTCTTTACCTTGGTGTGGGTCGAGGTATCCCACCTCTTCCTTCTGGAATATCTCGTCACAAGGTGTTTGGACAAGGGAAGTTAGATTTTGTGGGATAAGTTTAGGTAGCAATTGGCATAGCCTTTCCACGTGCCATTTTATTTCTTCAATATAGTCGATGATGCGGTCAAACGTGGTATCGAGATTGGTGGCAGCCATGGTACCTAAAAGAAAAGACAACAACTAACAATAAAACAAACAAACTTGTTAGCTCAAAAATGTCTCACCACACTCTTACTCTCGATTTGTACCTCACACTTGGTTTCACAAGTGTTGAAAACTAGCTTGTACTTTGTGAGTGATTGAGGGATGAGTCTATCTTTGCCCAGAATAGATTTTTGTTTGAGTTGACTCAAAAGAAAATTTATTTACGGACTTGAACCAACAAGACATAACGAATTCACAAAAGAGAGAAGCACACAACAAACGCTTAACACAAATGAACGAACGCAAACACTAACTAACAATCTAGTAGATGAGTACTAGTTTGCCTATTAGTAGTGGAACCAACTAAATTGAAACTAAGAAACAACAAAAGGAAACTAAGAAATCTGAAATTTGAGCCAAAATTAGATGTGTGAACAGTAACTTGATGACATGGCAGCCACATATTGGTTGTGGTTTCTACAAAAAAAAATTTCCAAAGTTCAAGTTTGAACTAATTTTAATTTGGATTGGTGGAATTTGTTTTAAGGAGGGAAGAATAAGTCTTGGAGCCTTTTTTCAAGTTTCAAATTTCAAGACTTGACTTTTGTAGTACTTTTCCTTAAAACATGGACCCTTGTTTCATCGGAAAGTGGTTGTGAAGTGATGTAAAGTCTTTTGGTCGTTGGGGGTCTTTCAAGACTAATAATTACTTACACCTCTTTCCTTCACCTTTTAGGATCTATCATTTACTTTATGTTCTAAGTAATATGAAGGAAGGTGAAGAATTTAAAGAACAACAACAACCACACAAAGAACAATAACAACAATCTTCAAGAACAACAACAATTCCAACGGCCAACTCCAATCCACAATAACAAACGGCCAAGTCTCTTTAGTGTTGTGTCTTCAGTTTTAACAAGAGATGAAGGTTGTGAAGAACTTCAAGAACAACAACAACATTCACCAAGAATAACAACAACAACACTCCTTTCAACAACAATCAAACACACGGCCAATCAAATTTCTCAACAACAATGCCTACCACAACAATGTTTAACAACAATGGATCAAGCTTATGTTCACAATAACAACATCAAAACACAAGCTCAAATCAAGATATAGACTCAATGTGTTAGTGAGGAACAAAACTAACACTTAGAGACAATAAAGACAAGTAAAAAACTCGGCCAAGCCACAACAAAAACATAATTTTTTGCCAAGAACACAAAATGGACAGATTGTTCTTTTTCTGAAATTTTCAGATTTCAATTTTATTTTTTCAAGTGAGCTAGCCTAAGATTTGATCTTGTAGGAACAAGATCAAGCCATGCTATGATACCAAATGATACGAGAATGACAATGGAAACATGAAACACACTCCAAGCAGTTCACAAATCATAACAAATCGTGGACTAAATGGAGACCTCTCTCGGATTCGCTATAACTACACAATAACGACATAGAAAGGGGTGTTTTCAACACCAAATCAGCCAACCCAAGCTATGATTAACAACAAGAATGTGAAGAACAAGATGAACTTAACAATGGGAACAATAACAACACAAACGGGTACAATACGAGATACAAACATTACAAGATTGCAAGAATAGAAAGGATAGACAGAGTGACATACACTATCTCATAAACTAAGAACCTAAGTGTATTCAAGCACCTAGACCCTTAATATAATGCTAATAGGAACACCTACTCTCTTCGGTGAGCACAAGAGAGACCTCAACCTCCTCTAGCACCCAACATTCTAAGCAAGAATGCAACACTAGTGATTCCACCCTAGTATCACCCTAGTTACAAGTTTTGGATTTGTGCCTCAAGGAGAGAGGACTTGTCTTTCAATGTTATACAACATTCATTATCATCAAAGTCTAATTAATAAAACCCTAAAAGGTTCTATTTATAGATATTACAAAAATAGTGTGAAATATCCATAATACCCCTCAAGGGTGAGGTGCCCATCAAGTGCAAGAAGTGGGCTGATTTTAGTGTGTTTAGGCCCTCTTTTACACTTCACTTGTGCACTTCCTTGGACAGATTCATTATACACTCATTCACATCCATCCTTGTGGTCTTACATGTATCACCTAGTTGATATTTTAGGAAACAAACCTTCCTATTTTTCTTCTTTATGTCTTCATAGGGTACGACAATCCCTAGTCGCATTTTAAGAAGTAAATATTCTAACTCCTTTTTATGCATTCATAAGGCATAACTTCCTTTGGCTGCATTATTGAGAATAGGAATCTTATTTTATCGCGTACCTAGCCTAAATTTTTATCATTTTCATTTATTCATTTTATTTATTTATTTTAATTAGTTTATAGTTTTTTTTATAACTCACAAAATTTTCTAGTGCAAACTGGGGCAGAAAATTTTGCTCGCTTTGTTTTGTTTTTCTTTGATGGCTTGCAGGTTTTTCTGCAAAGTACATGTTTGATGCTGAGAATGAAACTTCGCCTCCGGTCAGAACATAGAAGAATGACCAGTTTGAAGATAGTTAGAGTCCGCTTTGCATCTGTAGCTGCCTAACATCTCAGGAGTCATCTTCATGTCTTCTGATCAAGAAAACAAACATGCAAAGTATTCTATAAACTATCCTTTGGTAGAGTGTCAATGACTCAATCCAAGTTTCATGTTCAAGTCTCAAATCCTAACTTCAAGATTAAAATCTGAGATCAAGGTACCCACCAGAAAAAGGTGAGGCGATAACTGAAGATCCAAGAGGAAGATCTGAAGCAAGACAATCAAGACAATAGAATAGATAAGATCGTGTATCTCCTTTCTAGTTTCATTTTTCTTTTCTGATGTAATAAAAGGAGCCACGGACCGAAAAATCGACGAACTCGACTCTCCAACTCACCCATTCATTCCTACACCCACTTGAACTATATGTGACCTGATCCTCTTGTAACCCGAGATATGTAAGTTACCCAAAGCTAGGGCTCAGTCACATTGCTTTCTAACTTACGTATTACTTTTGAATAAATGGTTGGGCCAAAAAATTAGTCATGTTTACTTCTTTGCTAAAATTAGTCATGTTTACTTCTTTGCTTGAAAATTCTCCATATTTTCAAGCAAAGAGGGGCATTCTGTAAACACCTAATTTTTTACCAAACCTAACATTTTTATGTCATTTTAGTGTTCAATTTATTTTTATTTTTTTAGGTCTACATTAGATATTTTAAGTTTATCTTATTTTACAAGGTTTGTTTAAAAGTTTTGAAAACTACAAAAATAGAGTCACATTTTTAACTAAATTTTTATTTTATTATTTATTTATTTATTTTTAGAAAAAAATTCTAAATTATATTTGTTTTCTTCTTTCAACTTTTAATAAAGAATTTAGTGATATTAATATTTCTTAATCATATTTCTAAGACTAACTTGTTAACTTATTTTGTATTTTATAAGTTTTGAATAGATTTTATCATTTTTTATTTTATTTAAAATACTAATTAAAAGGAAAAAAAATAAAAAAAAAGGAAAAATTTATCCTAAACTACCCATTCCCATAACCAACACCCATTACCCCATTTTCCCACAATTTTCTCCTCCATGCACACACACTTAACACAACTCCCTCACCCAACACTATTTATATTACACATACACGGACAGTGAGAAAGGCTACAAGAGAAGACAACACTATTGAAAAACATCAAGCCATAGAAAGAAAAACAAAAGGGGGGGAAAATAGTTCACCAGAAAGGAAAAGTGAAAGTTTCGAGGTTTTAATTCACGGTTTCATGGTCGTGGCTCCTAAATCAGTAAATTACATTGACTTTGTTTGTGAGTTATCTTTTCTAGAGGTAAACCTCAATTCTTCTTTGTACAATGTAACATCGTGATTAGGCGAGATTTGATTCCCATGTTAAGTTGTTCATTTTTATATACAATGTTTCAACATAAGGAATATTCCCTTTTTATGTGGATAAATTTAAAGTAAGTTGTTTGGTATAATGACATGCATAAAATCCAATTGTCACCTTAGCTTTGAATAATTCGTGAGATGTTGTATTATACGTTATGGAATTAATTGAAGGTTGGGTGAGATTTTTTTTTTCTAAATGTTTCTATATTATTTTTTGCAATACGTATGAGATGGCGAGTGCTTCTTATCTTGGGTTAGTTATTGGATTTCTTTTCTCCTATAGTGATTAATCTTTAAGATAATATTAATGTATTAGATGTATGTGCTAGATTTTTTCTTACAACATCACATTCAGTTGATATGCAATCGACGTAGTTGTGTTATAAACTATAAGTTATGACTCATGCATGCATGCATGCAACAAAAAGAAAAAAAAGTTTTAATTAGAAAAAGAAAAAAAGCGCATAACGCTCGCACTCGGATTGTAAAATGAAAAGAAGAAATCGTCAGAAAAAAAAAGGTGGAAACACAGAACACAAAAAGAGGTTAAAGAAAGTGGGGTGGAACGAAAAGAGACCTGGTGGAGAGAGATTAGAAAAAAAGAAAGAAAAGATTTTTAAAAAAAGGGAAAGAGAAAGAAAGAAAAGGGAAAATACAGGATGAAATTCCAAATGGGTTTACGAATAATTTATTAAATTAGTGGTCCTTTGAATTTGTCTCTGCTATTTTTTTTTTTATAATATTTCATTCAATTTTCCTTATTATTTTATTGGATGTATCTATTTAAAGTTTGTGTTACCTTGATAATATTTATAATTTATTAAACCATTTATATTTGTCTACTATTATTATCGACCTTGATAATATTTATCGTATAAATTGGATGATGAATATATGAAATTGATGACGAATGAAGTCGGATTTTATTCTTGAGATCCTCATTACTTTGTAATCTAATTGAATCATTAGGAGTATGATTTGGTCGATAATAATAATAATAATAGACAAATATAAATGGTTTAAGAAATTATAAAATTGTATGTAAATGAGAGAATAATTATTAAAAGAATAAGTTCAATTTCTTGACCGAAAGGAAATTTAAAAAGTTTAATATGAGTGAAAGTTAACGATGAAGTTGGAAAGCCCTGCTACCGACAATTTGTTATAATTCAATATATCATTTGAAGCCGTTTGAACTGAGTTGGGTAGATTCTAAACCTGTTAGGTGCTTATCTAAACTTGAAAAAATGGGACGATCCATAAAGGCCTCAAAGGCGCGAGAAATGTATCAAAACTTGTGGTATGACCAGAAAGTACTGCTACTGGCAAACCACGCATTAATATAATTAAATAATTTAAAATAAATTCAAAGTAGGACGTAAGTAACTTTTAGACTAACAAATATTATGTATCCAAGAGATTAATTTAAGCCAGACGTAAGTCATTAAAGCGACCGTTCTAGAACCACGAAACTCGAGGGGTGCCTAACACCTTTTCCTCGGTCAACAGAATTTCTTATCTGAATTTCTAGTTTCCAGACCAAAAATAAAGAGTCATTTCCTTTTGAACAGTGATTCAATAAGGTGACTTGGAACACCCAAAGTCAATTCCAAGTGGCGACTCTGTAAATAAAATAATCCCTATTCAAAACGTCACTTTAATTGGAAAAATTCATTTTTTCTAAAATCAAATTTCCTAGCGGGGTTGGATGCGGTGAAAAATAGGGGTGTGACAAGGTAAACAAAGGATGACAAAATATTTGGATAGCAGAATAAAATGTCTTCGTCATATCAATCCTTGAAAATATAAGTACATAACATGCAATATGAAAGTGGGAGATGAAGATCATGTATGACACTTTAACAACACTAACTTTAACTGAGCATGTGTGCCACTTCGTCTTTTACACTTGTCAAACCTACAACTCCACCTTTGTTGTACATCCCTTATATTGAATGACTCATGCTTTCGTGGAGCTGATTAACTTTCTATTTCTCTTGAATAAGGATCTCGCATCTACTATTTGACCTAATTGAGACATGTCTTTCAATTAATGACCAAGTTATTCTTGTGATTCTCAAAATAATTGCATTAATTTTTAAAGAAGGCTTCAACATGGTCACCAAATGTCTTAATAATCTACCTATTTTTCATGTCTTTTTCTTTTAATTTTAGCCCTTTAATTCAATGTTTCATGATTAAACTGAATTTTATGATCTGGCTGAAAATTTTACATGCATGTTATAGCACTAGAATCAATATAAAATGAATTGCATAAAAAAATACAAACAAACTTAAAATAAGGCAAAACAGTAAGGGACACCACATTTCACAGAAAGAAAAAATAAAAAGGTTTAAACAAAGACGACAAAGAAGCAAAACAAAATAGATTCAGAACTACAATCTTGAAATGATTCAAAAAACATAAAGGAAAACAAAACAAACTACTAAACATTCATTCTAGCAAGGAGAGGAGTGACTTCCCAATTGCTGAGCTTGACATCTTAGCCACTGGTTTGCATATCAGCATGACTAGAGCTTTCCTCACTGTCAATGTTCTACACCATAATTGATTTATCTTGAATCATATTTTCAATTTCTCTTTTCAAATCTCGACATTCTTCAGTACTATAACCCTGAATATCAGAATGATACGCACATCGTACATTAGGATCAAAATTTTTTGAACGCCGATTAGGAGTGTACCCAATAAGAGGAGTGATCATGCCCCACTGTACCAATCTCTGAAATAATTTGGCATATGACTCTCCAATTGGTGTGAAACTATCCCTCGACTTCTGCCTTATTTCATTGTTTGGTTTGAATAAAAAATCAGGCCTAGAAAGGCTTTGGTATATTTGTGGAATTAGAGGATGACTCTAAGGAGTTAGTGCATGTCATTGTGGGTAAGATGGGGATTTAACATGTGGTTGTGCGTTATATACTGGATATGGAGGTGGGGCAATGGAGTATACTGGATTTTGGGAGTGATTATGTGGAGCTTGGGCATGAACTTGGGATTGAGACTAAGGGTAACGGCGACGTGGTCTTCTTTGACGTGAACGTTGTTTAGCTACAATAGCAGCTACATTTTCCTCATTCTTCTTCCCTCCAATATTTCATGAAC
This sequence comes from Capsicum annuum, assembly GCF_002878395.1. Classification (NCBI taxonomy): domain Eukaryota; kingdom Viridiplantae; phylum Streptophyta; class Magnoliopsida; order Solanales; family Solanaceae; genus Capsicum; species Capsicum annuum. Next base: position 217,937,411 of record NC_061117.1, on the reverse strand, counting down.
CCTTCTGAATTGCTTGAGTGGTCGCTTTCAATGTTGTAAAACTCACAATGCGACCAGTCTTAATTCTATCCTCTATCATTTCTCCCATTCAGAAGACCTCAATAAATAATTTGCCTAATGCAGGTAACAAGTGTTGATAGTATGTTTCATCTTTCATTGGCGATTTCACCCTAGCAGCTTGTTCATGCCATCTAATCGCATACTCTCTGAAATTTTCATTGTTCTTCTTCTTCTTCATATTAGTCAGGGATTTCTCATCAGGAATCAGCTTCAAATTGTACTGAAATTGTTGCACGAATTCGTTAGCCAAGTCATCCCAATTACTCCACTTGTTGATGTCCTGATTCATAAACCACTTTGAGGCTAGACTCGAAAGGCTCTCACCTAAATAAGCCATGAGTAATTCTTCTTTAATTTCGGCACCTCTTAATTGGTTACAATAACGCCTCAAGTATGCCACTGGATTACCGTGCCCTTCGTACTTGTCAAACTTTGGTATTTTAAACCCTAGCGGCAAATGAACGTCAGAAAACATAAATAAATCTTTGTATGAAACACTTTTTGGTCCTCCTAATCCTTGCATATTTCTCATACTCTGCTCTAAGCTTCTTACTTTTTTGGCCATCTCTTCCTGCTCTTCACTTTTAACAATCTTCTCAATCACGATAGGAGAATCATGTTGATGAGCATGATAATGTGGATTTGGGGGTTTGAAAGTCATTTAAAGAGGATATAATTGATCTTGACTTAGTCCACCCATATTCTTTTGTACTGTCAATTGAGGACCCGCAGTAGCTGGTGCTACAGGAGTAAAAATGGGTTGTTTGAGACATATGAATTTAGTGGGTGCATGATAGAAGTACCAGCAGCACCAGACACATTAGCATATGGGCTGAATCCAGGTGGGAAAAATGGATTGCCAGTTTGAGCTTAGGCGGAATTTGGATTATTCGTATTCGAAAGTCTAGGGATTGAGGAAAGCGCGGTTTGTCCATTCGACCAAGCTTGGTACATCTCTTCTATCTGTTGTTTCAATAACTTATTTTCTTCCATTGATGCTAATTCTTGCGAAATCAACTGATTTTTCTCTTACTCACTATCAGACCCCACACACTCTTTGCGGGTCATCTTTCTCTTTTCTTTGAACCTCTGTAGCATGGATGAAAAGTCAACTTAGCCACAAACCAACCATCGTAATACTATTTTGATTTTGGAGAAAATTAATGTGTCAGAGTTTAATTTTTTTCAAGACCACCGAATCTAGAAGGACTGCCTACGTATCTCATTAGGATGAGAATCAGGTGTGTGTAGTTCGTGATATATATGTCATACAAAACTCAGTCTCAAGACCCCTAAAGGTTCAGGGCTGTTGAGATTTATATATATTTTTATTTTGTAAAAACTTAGCATCATGATCCTTAAAGATTTAGGGCTATTAAGATATATAAAAATTGGACTTGAAGATTAGAAAAATAGTTATGAAAGTAATCATATTTTTAAAATATTTTTCATTAAATCTATGAATTATTTTTCAAAAGATAGGGTTGTACCCCGAAAAAGGGTTTCCTACATATCCCGCTAAATAGTGAGAATCAGACCTTTGTAGTTCATGAAGACCTTAAAAACTATATGAATTTTTAAATTCCTTTGAAAAATGATTTATTAGATTTGAGGAAAAAAATATTTTCTTGCATTTTGCCAAGTTGCCTATAAGCCGGTCAAAAATCAAATGACCTTTCAAATAAATGTTAAAGAGCACGTAGAATGCACATGTTGGTCATTATAAAGAGGGACACCTGTCCTAGACAGACCCGGCCACTATGCCGAATCTCGCTAAATCAAATGCATATGATGCAAATAAAGCAAAACTTAATAGGGATAACCAAATTCTGAGTTTCAGTTCTTCTAAGTTTAGCTTAATAGGGATAGGTGTCTAGACTGGCTTACTCGAGCGAACACTGGAGGCGCGGAGGGACAACTTATTGGTAGCAGTGCTACTCCACCTTCATTACCGATTCGAACCCTGCCTAACATGTGTGACTATAATCCTTCACCAGGTGTCTTGACACTTCGGTTATCTCAAAAAGAAAGTAAGGTGTGTACACTGCATTCCTTCTATCCTATTTCAGAGACTAAGAGGAGGATGCGCGAAAGAAGATAATTTATAATACAATTCAATAATATCAAAGTAGTAAATAAGTGACAAGTAGCACATAAGGCGAACAAACACAATATAAATAATTAAAGCAAGTATAAGTCAATATTAAAAGCTCGAATTCTTATTAGTCCCCAGCAGAGTCGTTAGAGATGTCACACCTCTTTTTCGCCGATGGGTAGAAGTCGAAGGGTTTTCCAATTAAAGTGACGATTTTGAATAGGGATTATTTTTATCATTTTCAGAGTTGTTACTTGAAATTGAGTTATGGTGTTCCAAGTCACCTAATTGAATCCCTAATCAAAAGGAAATGACAATTATTTGGTCTGCGAAAACAGAAGACTGGGTAAGGAATTCTGTTGAGCGAGGGGAAGGTGTGAGGCACCTCTCGAGTCCCATGGTTCTAGCACGATCGTTTTTATTGACTTATCTTGATTTAAATTATTTTGATAAATTTTGTTAAGGCCTAAATTTGCTCATTTTTATTATATCAAAAACTTGTCTATTATCTTATATTAAGTAAATCGATGAAAGTTAATTTTAGAAAAATATTTGCCAAGGTGCATTATTATATTCTTGAATTATTTTAAATATCTCAGAAAAATGCGTATGCCGCATTCTTAATTAAGATGAATATTTTAAACGTGTCTAAAATTAGCTTAGCGTTAAAGGCGTTGGTTTGCTGCTTATAGATTTGAAAATAATTTTATCTATTCGAAAATGCCATTTAAACTTAATAATAAAAATTTAGCAAAAAAAATTTTAAAGTGATATTAGTCTACAAATAATTATTAACCTTAATTAGTGACAAAAATAAAAATAAAAATAAAAATAAAAATAAAAATAAAAATAAAAATAGAATAAGATAAAAGTAACAAAATAATATAAATATACACACCAGAACTAATTATATTTATTTTTAATTTTATTATAATTACCAAATTGATATATTTTTTATTTAAAATCAAATCAAGTAAGCCAACTTAAATATAAAACCTAAAATAAACAATACATAAAGTTTAAGAATATAAAAATAAACACAATTAAAATCAGTTTCATAAGTTTAACGACTGTTGTTGGTAGCGGCAGTGCTGTTTGCTCCGAAGGTGGCCATGGTTGGCCGGAATTCATGAGAAAGAGAGAGGGGTAGGGGGGACGGCGGTGGTGGCCTGTGAAGGGTGGTGTCGCTGGCGTGGGTGTTTCCGGCTGGCGGAGCAGCGATGACAAATTGGGAAAAGGTGATCGGATTCGATGGATTTTCCGACAAGGAAAGGTTGGATCTGGTGGTCCTTGCCGGATCTGGAGCAAAAGGGGGTCCTTCAGTGGCGATTCCGGTGAGAATCGGACAAAATTGACCCAAAAATGGGTCGATTTTTTGGGTCGATTTTGATGGGTGATGATTTTTGGTGGTTTCTCGATCTGATTTAGGAAACAGATGCCACATTCCGGAGAGGGAACAGTTCCGGCAAGGGTGATTGCACGACAGATTTTTTATTTTTATATTTTTTTTATTTCTCTCTTGCTGACTTTTCTGTTTAATTTCTTTTCACTGTTTTACTCTTTTTGTTCATGCCTGTGTAGTGTGAAAGGAAGGAACAAAAAAATGTGTGTATTTGTGAAGAGAAAAATACAGTGTAAATAGTGAGTGCAGTGTATTTGTGCTGTAAATATAACAAATTAACATATAAGCAATATTTTACTCTGTTTTTGTTGTCATGTACAGATGAAAAATAAGATATTTCATTCATAATATTAGTTTCTTTTCATTGTTACAATATATACAAGATACAAACATTACAACAAACTCATTCAATATCAATTCATGAAACCACTAAAAAATAATCATGTTATGGTTCAATTTATAACAAAACTGATAAAATAAAATACAGGATTTAAAAGGAACCTGCGATGAAAATGAAGCAGAAACTTTGAATATCGCTTTCGGAAATTTGAATGTGACCCAAACTCGACTTCACTGATATTCATTCTCTGTTTTATTTTTGTTTGATGATTTTACTGATATTCTCTCTGTCTGGTGTTCACTCTGTTTTTCTTTTATCTAATACAGTGTAGGCAGTAATAGTACGTTTGTTTTTTTTTCTGGGTTGTATGGAGTAAGAAGAGCCCTTAAATAAGAAAAATTTGAGGAAAAAGTTACATCAGATAAGGGAGGGGTTTAAATTATTTTTTTTATAAAAGATAATAATAATAAGAGATAAATAAAAATAAATAAATAAAATAATAATAAATAAATATAATAATAACTAATTAATTTTTATATTTAATAAAATACAATAATAGTTTATAAATAGCTAAAAATAAATATAATTAAGATAGTACTAAAAATACTAGCTTATTTATTTAAAATTTAAAAGGAAAAAAATATGTTTGAAATTTTTGTATTATTTTTAAAATAAAAAAAAATATCCTAAAATTAACTTCATTTAGTTATTTATTTTTTAACTTAAAAAAATTATTAAAAATGATATAAGAGTAAAAATAAATATTGGACGAAAATATAAATATTTAATATCAATATATATATATATAATAAATAAATAAATAAGTAATTTTACTATATCATTCTTTTGATATAATAATTTTTTTGCTTTGAAAAATATAATTAGTGATGTATTGTACTTAATATTTAAGAGTAAAATAAAAAAAAATTATCTTTTAATTTTTTAAATTGAACAAATATTTTTAGATATTTTAAAATAAAAAAAGTGAACGTATAAAGATGAATGGAAGAAGTATATAATATTGTCCTTTTTCGCTTGATTCAATGTAGATTTCAAATATGGACAAGACAAAAAAAAAATCAAACATATCATTGCTGAAAAATGAAAATATATTTTGCCCTCTGGAAGATGGTGTTTACGGCTCCACAAAGATGCTACATATAAATTAATATAAATATAATTCTTGAAATTACAGAACTTATATTAGAAATTGAATTGTAAAACCAAAACTTAAAAAAATTGACATAAGATTAGTAAAAAACAGGGAAGAAAAATAAGTCAATTAGGTGATTTTTTTTATATTTTTATTTAACTATAATAAAATCAATTCTTTGGAAAATTGCATTGAGGAACAATTACTGTTATTAATAAGGGTAAGTTATGAACAAAGTGACAAATTATTTGTTGAATAAATTAAGATCTATTTTACTATAGTAAATAAATAAATTAAAAATTGACGGAAGAATTCATGCGAGGTAAAAATAGATTGAAGAAATATTGAAGGGAGGTGACTAGGCATGGCATTAAATAACTTTAACTTACTTAGGACATGACCCTAGATAGGAAGGTGTGGAGAAGACGGATCAGGTTAGGAGGATAGTAGGAGGTAGTGCATCAGTGCTAGTAGGTAGGAAGATTTTGTTATCCGTATTATTGGCTATAGTATTAGTATCAGTTCAGAATTTTATATCATTTGTTGTATTACTTGATGAATCTTATCTGTAATATTATTGGTGTGGTAATTTTTATTGTATCTTATTCTTTTACTATTCCTTATCTAAATTGAGAAATAGCTTGTCTATCTTATATATGAGATAGTAATATGAGTTGTATACACTTACCCTCCTCAAATTCATTTAGTGAGAATATACTGAATTTGATGTTATCACTGATGTTGAGTAATAAATATCAATAAATTAAACTAGTTAGGCTAGCCACTAGTAAAGGAATTTATTCTAAGCTGCACATCCAACTCAGGCATTGAACATGTTTTTGTATTTCATGACATCATTGTGAAATGTGAATTATATGTTGTATTAATTTTTCATGATGTTTATTTTTTATGTACACTAAATTATGAGAATTCTATTTTTGCTTGTTTCACCTTTTTATATGATAAAGTCAGCTTTTCTTAAGTGTTTGAGATCAACGTTCTATCTTACTCTCTCCTTTTATTTTTATTTTTCTCATATAGTACTTTTGGGTCTAAAAATAATTATCTAATTTTATTTATGTGATTTAAAAATTAGGAGATAATTTAAAGAATTTATTTTAAGCTGCACATCCAACACAGGCACTGAACATTTCATGGACGTCATTATGAAATGTGAATTATTGTTGTATTAATTTTTCATGGATATTGTGTTTTATTTCACTAAATTATGAGAATTCTATTTTGGCTTGTTTTACTTTTTCATATGATAAAGCCACCTTTTCTTAACTGTTTTCGATCAATCTTTTATCTTATTCTCTCCATTTATTTTATTTGTCTCGTATATAATACTTTTTTTGTCTAAAAAAATGTCTAATTTTATTTATGTAACTTAAAAATTAAGAGATAATTTAAAGAATCTATTATAAGCTCCACATTCAACTCAGGCACTGAACATGTTTTTATATTAAGCTAATACATAAAAATGACCCTAAATTTGACATCAAATTATAACTTTGACCTTAAACTTTGATAGTGCACAAATAGAACCTTTAACTATTCAAAACCTGAACAAATATAACCTCCGATTTTGCAACCCCATGCGTGAGTCTCACTCGCGCCTTTGTGGAAAGATAATCCAATCACACGGTGCCACATCGTTAAAAGGGATGACTTGGAGAGAGGTCATATTTGTGCAATTTTAAATAGTTAAAGGTTATATTTGTGCACTGTCAAAGTTTTACTTTTTATTTCAAAACGACGTCGTTATTAGTATTGTTGTTGTGGTTGTTGTTGTTGTGGTTGTTGCTGTTGTTGTTGCTATTGTTGTTGTTGTTGTTGTTGCTGCTGGTGTTGCTGCTGCTGTTGCTGCTGTTGCTGCTGCTGCTGCTGCTGCTACTGCTGCTGCTGCTGCTGGTGTTGCTGTTGCTGCTGGTGTTGTTGGTGTTGTTCTTGTTATTGTTCTTGTTGGTGTTGGTGTTGTTGGTGTTG
>NC_061117.1:217911143-217929476 GCF_002878395.1 Capsicum annuum | reverse complement strand
TGTTGTTGTTGCTGTTGGTGTTGTTATTGCTGTTGCTGTGGTGTTGTTGTTGCTGTTGCTGTTGCTATTGCTGTTGGTGTTGTTGTTGTTGTTGCTGTTGCTGTTGTTGTTGTTGTTGTTGCTGTTGCTGTTGTTGTTGCTTTGCTATTGGTGTTGCTTTGTTGTTGCTGTTGCTGTTGTTGTTGCTGTTGTTGTTGTTGCTGTTGTTGTTGTTGTTGTTGTTTTTGTTGTCGTCGTTGTTATTTTTATAATAATAATAATAATTTCTTCATTTATTTCTATAGTAACAACACCTAACTTTTATTTATTTTAAAATTAGTATTATTATTTTTAATATTTTCTTTATTTTATAGCAGCACCTAACTTTTTTTTAATTAAAAAAAAAACAGTCACTAGCAGGGATCGAACCTTCACAATAGGCTGAAAGAAGCGCCCAAGAAGAGCAAATAACACCACTGGGCTATCTAAGTGTCTTGTTTCATGTTGTTCAACATTAATATACGTACATAAATATACATTTTCTATCTTATATATATACAACGTAATTTTTTTACCGGAGGGAGGGGGGGTTCGGGTGAACCCCATGGCAACCACGTAGGTCCGCCTCGCGTTAATTTAATAACGTTTTAATAACATTAATTTAATAACTTACGTTAATTTGATAACGTTAATTTAATATAATACTACTACTATCCTTAATAACATTAATGCAATAACATTTTATTAAAACTATAATTTTTTTATTATTAGTATAGTTTCATCTTTAATTTAATATTTAAATAAATAATATTTAGATATATTATATAATTTAAATTCGTCCTCTGCTTTATAATATATATACATACCCGCTCGATTTTTTCATATGAGGCTGACCCGCCTAATTAATAAATCTTCAATATTGCTCTTTTTTTGCAATGACAAAAGAAATTAGATGTCATTTTCATCTTTGAGCCAAAAATAATGAAAAAATAATAGTGAAGAGTCATTTAAAGGTCATATTTGTGCAGTTTTGAATAGTTAAAGGTCATATTTGTGCACTGTCAAAGTTTAAGGTCATATTTATGTATTATGCCCTTAGATTTTAAGCTAGATGCGTTCAGATTTGCGTATTGAACATGCGTTTTGCCACGTAGGATTGGAGGTCATATTTGTGCAGTTTTAAATAGTTAAAGGTCATATTTGTGTACTGTCAAAGTTTAAGGTCAAAGTTATAATTTGGTGTCAAGTTTAGGGTCATTTTTTATGTATTAACTCTTTTATATTTCATGGACATCATTGTGGAATGTAAATTGCATGTTGTATCAATTCTTCATGGCGTTGTTTTTTATGCGCACTAAATTATGAGAATTCTATTTTTGCTTGTTTCACTTTTTCATATGATAAAGCCACCTTTCCTTAAGTGTTTGAGATCATTATTCTATCTTACTCTCTTCATTTATTTTTATTTGTCTCTATAATATTTTTTGTCTAAAAATAATTGTCTAATTTTATTTATGTAATTTAAAAAATTAATAGATAATTTAAAGAATCTATTCTAAGCAGAGGCGGAGCCAGCTTTCTTTAGGGTGTTCGTCCGAACCTCCTTCGACGGAAAAATATACTATTTATACATGATTAAAATTATTTTTTATGTGGTTATAGTAGGTGTTGAACCCTCTTCGACTTAGTTTTCTTTGAATATTGCTGTTGCTATTGCTGTTGTTGCTGTTGCTGTTGCTGTTGCTGTTGTTGTTGCTGTTGTTGTTGTTGATATTGTTGTTGTTGTTATTGTTGTTGTTGTTGTTGTTGCTGCTGTTGTTGCTGTTGTTGCTGTTGTTGTTGCTGTTGTAGTTGCTGTTGTTATTGCTGTTGTTGTTGCTGTTGTTGTTGCTGTTGTTGTTGTTGTTGTTGTTGTTGTTGCTGTTGTTGTTGCTGTTGTTGTTGTTGTTGGTGGTGGTGGTGGTAGTGTAGTGGGGGGGTGAGGTCAGGGTATGGGGTGAGTAAGAAAAAAAATTTTGAATTTTTTAAAAATACATTAAAAAAATTGTGGGGGAGAGGGCGGATAAGGAGTGAGGGTGGAGTAAGAAATTTTTTTTGAATATTTTTTAAAAAGTAAGAAAATTGGTGTTGGTAGGTGGAGCAGGAGAGTGGGGGTGAGGTTGGAGTAAGAAAAAGTTTTAAATTTTTTTTTTTAAATAATTATTTAAAAAATAGGTTGGGCATAGTAGGGTCGGAGTAGGCCGGGGTGGGATAAGAATAAATTTTAAAATTTTCTAAAATAAATTTTTTTGGGGTGGAGGTGGGGGCTGGTGGGGTGGGGGGAGTCGGGCTAGGAGGTGGAGTTAAACAATAGAGGGTCAAGGATAAAATAATATTATATAATATTAAATAAGGGTATAATTGGAGAAAAGAATAAGGAAATTATGGGATACCATCAAATTGGTAGTTACATAAAGTGAGGTTTTCATGATTTTCAAATCATAAAATTAAATCATATCATACCATACATTTTAAAAACAATCAAAACAAACATGATTCTCCTAATAACCATACCATGAAAAAACGCCATCCAAACATTGTGTAAGTGTTTGAGATCATTATTCTATCTTACTCTCCATTTATTTTTATTTCTCTCGTATAGTAATTTTTCATCTAAAAATAATTATCTAATTTTGCATATGTAACTTAAAAAATTAATAGATAATTTAAAGAATCTATTCTAAGCTGCACATGCAACTTGCTGAACATGTTTTTGCATTTCATGGACATCATTGTGGAATGTAAATTGCATGTTGTATTAATTCTTCATGGCGTTTTGCTTTTTATGTGCACTAAATTATGAGAATTCTATTTTTGCTTGCTTCACTTTTTCATATGATAAAGCCATCTTTCTTTAAGTGCTTGAAATCATTATTCTATCTTTCTCTTCATTTATTTTTATTTGTCTCGTATTGTACTTTTTTTCTAAATAATTGTCTAATTTTATATATGTAATTTAAAAAATTAACAGATAATTTAAAGAATCTATTCTAAGCCGCACATTCAACTCAGGCACTGAACATATTTTTGCATTTCATGGACATCATTGTGGAATGTAAATTACATGTTGTATTAATTCTTCATGGCGTTTGTTTTTGTTGTGCACTAAATTATGAGAATTTTATTTTTGCTTGTTTCACTTTTTCATATGATAAAGCCACCTTTTCTTAAGTGTTTGAGATCATTATTCTATCTTACTATCTTCATTTATTTTTATTTGTCTCGTATAATACTCTTTTGTCTAAAAATAATTATCTAATTTTTTTTATGTAATTTGAAAAATCAAGAGATAATTTAAAGAATCTATTCTAAGCTGCACATTCAACTCAGGCATTAAACATGTTTTTGCATTTCATGGACATCATTGTGAAATGTGAATTGCACGCTGTATTAATTTTCCATGGCGTTAGTTTTTTATTGCACTAAATTATGAAAATTCTATATTTGCTTGTCACTTTTTCATATCATAAAGCCACCTTTCCTTAAGTGTTTGCGATCAATCTTTTATTTTACTCTCTTCATTTATTTTTATTTGTCTCATATAATACATTTTTTATCTAAAAATAATTATTTAATTTTATCTATATTATTTTAAAAAGTAAGAGATAATTTACATTTCAAATCAACAGCTTAATAATGAGTCTGAAACGGTGAATATTATCCAACTTTGACTGCAAAAAGAGTAACATTTTATCCCATGTTTCAAAAAGTTAGGGGTGAAGACACATTCCAAATTTAGAAAAAGAAGATGTCAAAAAGAGTGACATTTTATCCCATGTTTCAAAAAGCTAGGGGTGAAGACACATTTCAAATTTAGAAAAAGATGTCAAAAAAAGTAACATTTCATCCCATGTTTTTAAAAGCTAGGGGTAAAGACACATTTCAAATTTAGAAAAAGATGTCAAAAAAAGTAACATTTCATCCCATATTTTAAAAAGCTAGGGGTAAAGACACATTTCAAATTTAGAAAAAGAAGAAATGAAGGCACGAGCGCACTAAATATGGTGACAGATACGGTTATCAAACAAACAAGTTAGGCATTTTATTAGTTCACCTACAAATACATGATTTTATTTGTACAAAACTTCCTATTCGAAAAGGAAATATTTCTTCGGTCTTATTTTATTTTATGTGACATGTCTTGACAAGAAAATTATTAAAATTGGTAATTTAATATAATTTTTAGATATATTTATGTAGCTATAAATTATTTTATTAAAAATAAAAAAATAAAAATTAATTTATTAACACTTAAAAATGGAATTTGATTGCTCCCTTCCCTTATAACTTTGGCGACGAAACTGAAAAGCAATAAGAAATGTCGGTTTCATTTTATATGTGTTTTTAATTTTGATTGGATATTCAATTTAAGCAGTTACGATTAACTTTTTTTAAGCTTTTACGATTTTAAATTTAAAATCTTAGACACAATGAGTTACTAAATACATAAAGTAACATTTATTTTAACAAAACAAAAAGAAAAGAAAGACACATAAGAAATTAGCATTCTTTTTTTTCATGTAATTTCCATTTTTTTAAGTTGTACACTTTTACATTACTAGTACATCATATTTTACCCACTTTTTATACACTCTACATACTAAACATGCTTAACTAATACTTACATTACTAATACATCATATTTACCCACTTCTTATACACTCTACACACTAAATGACCCCTAAAGTCCATATGTCATTCCTATTTTTAACATATGGTTGTGAGGCATATCAAGAGCCTTATTGCAGTTCCTATTTATAAAGTTGTAAATATAATTTATTGCAATTTTTTTGACTAGAGATGATCCCTCTGCGGCTATTGTGTCATGCACCCCAATGAGATGAACCACCCCGTTTTGCTGGGCTCTGTCCAGCACTTCAAATTGTCTTGCTCGGACTGATTCTTCTTCTTCTTCATATTCTTGTACGAATTCCTAGAGCCTCTCCAGTAGTGATCTTTCAAATGTCTCTTGGTTGTTGCGCGTATCATTATATCCGTATGTCACCACACAGTGGAAAACATACAAGTCAGCTGGATACGCTCGAGTGAAGATGAATCTTTTTTCTGTTGGAACTTCACTGATAGCAAGTGTCTTGAAGGATACAAATAGAAGAACAGAATGTACGGCAGGCACATTCGTCAGATAGTGCTTGAATACAGGTGGAATGCCTTGGACCATGTCTGAATAGAAAATGACTACTACTGGTAGGCGATGGCAACTTGTCCTAGCCATTGTTTCTTCCATGTTATGGAGAGGAATACTCCGGTCCAGCTCGAAGTGGTATGTCTTTCTGTACACATAATTCCATGTGTACATAATTGACATAAGGAATATAGCAAATATAAGCTGCATATACCCTCCTTGCTTGAACTTATACATCACAGAACTGAAATAGACCAACTCAATCACACCGATGGACAGACAATAGGCCATCACGACGATGATGTGAGTTTGCCAAATCAGAACCATGACTATAACAATAAATATCGATGTCAAACTCATCACAAGCACAATTGCTACTCCTGTGATTAAAGAGCAAAACAATTAATTTAATTTAAGCATAATAAACTTTTTCTTGGGAAAAAGTAGCTAGTTAAAATTCAAAAAGATGTTATACCATAGGCATCGCCAATCTTTTCAGCAGTCCTGAATCCAAGAGTGACAGACACAAACCAACATAAGGAGATAATTGATCTCCGGGATGTAGATTTGTCCTCGGTGTTTGCTTGATGTATGAATGACTTTCACACGAGGAAAGCAACCCCACGGGAGGGATTGCTGAATTATCGAGAATGTCCCGGAGGTCATCGCTTGGCTTGCAATTATGGAGGCCAAAACTGCCACCACAAATGTTGGCCAATATAAAGTATCTGGTAAGTAAAAGGAATCACCTCATGTTAATAGCTTTTTCCACCATAAACCACAAGAGAAAATAACATCAGTAATCTCATTACAATTGTGATCATATGATAATTAATTAATTAATGTGTATATATAGCTTCATTATTGCACGTATTTTCATCTTATAATAGATATTGAATAATATTCATATGTCAATTATGTGTTTACGTACGTGGTATGGACTTGAAAAATGCATCGGCGACGCATTGGCTGTTCTCCCTTAGAAAAGAGGCTTGTCCAGCGTAAGCTAATATTAGAACTGGATAAGCTACACTGCACATGCTTAATTTAATAGACCTTATAGTGAAATGGCCTACATCTGCAAATAGTGCTTCACTTCCTGCAGTTCATTGTTTAAGATTAAAAGTTGGGTGGAATTAAACAATATAATAGTAGTACTTTTTTTCATTTCCTCGTTAAAAATGGTTACCTGCTATGGAGAGAACAGTACCACCAAGAGAAATCCACGCATCCTTTTTGTTTCTCCTAAAATAGTCTAGGAAGTACATGGGGTTGATAGCTTTTACAACTGTATGATCGTATTTTACCAAGTTGTAGATGCCAGTACCCCCAATCAATGCAAACCAGAGACAAATAATAGGGGCAAAAATGCACCCCACTTTATCAGTTCCAAGTCTCTGTGCCGCGAACAAAAGTACCAGAATTGCGATGGATATCCAAATAACCCCTTCTGCATCTCGTAATAACAAAAAAATTTACTAACAAGTTGATAATAGGTGATAATATGTTCTGAATAATTTAAATTTGTTGTCCAGCAAATTGTAAATAATTACCTTCCGTGATGGCTGGACTTGCTTTTTTAATTCCCCCCACAGCGGATAAAACTGCACACATTGTTTTTCTAGTTCAAATAATGAAATTAAAATACCCAGCTTTTTTTCAAATAAACCAAAGTGGTAAAAGTGGATATTGAAAAAGAGAGAATTAATGAGTTAGGACACTGTCCCCAATAACCATGCAAGTACCAAGCATTGTAGCAAAGAGAAGTAGCAACTTGCAAAATTTGCTGTTTTCAAGTTTACTTTTGAGTCTGAAAACAAGAGGATTATTGTGATCATCTTGGGTGGGAGTGGACAAGTCGTCTCCATCTTCTTCTTCCGGACTTGGAATTAAGCTCAGATTTGCATGTCGACATATCAAAGAATATAAAGCAAATGTACCTCCTGTAAATATAATGTTGTAGCTAGTGAGTACTGATCAATTGATGCGTTATACTTAATTTGGTTCAACATAAGTGGAAAAAACAATTACCATCTCCATTGTAAGTTGCTTGAAGAATGATGAAGACGTATTTAACGATAGCAACAAGGGTGGTGGAGTAGAAGATGATGGAGAGGACCCCAATTGTGTCATCCTTGTGTTGGATTCCATTGTTGAAAGTGCTTAAGTACACATACATAGGTGACGTCCCAATATCTCCATACACCACACCCAAGCTCTGAAATGCAATTCCAACATCTCCATACAGTAATGCGATGCTCTGCATTGCCATTTGCAAGTAATCCACCACTTTGCTTCAGCCTGATATATATATAAAAGTACATAAAATAAGGCATTACATTACGATGAAAACTGCTTAATATTTAAAATGAAATTACCATGTTTATGAAACTACTACCTAATTAAACTTTAGTAGGCTTAATCAATGTTCTATATATAGGTGTGTAGTCGATATCAAAACACACACACTACAAAGGTGATTAATTACGAGACCAATTATATTAAATTAATTAGCTAACCTTGTTGGAGGTACCAACAGACTATTTCGAGAACAAAAGCCTCAGGTAAAGTTTGTTGAGGAACTTCCTCCATCATCAATTGTTGTTGCTGTTGTGGAGCTTCCTCAACGTTGCTAATGGTATCCATAGTTCAGATTTTAATTACAACGTTGACCTGACACAAAAAAAAAAACTTAGAAGTATATATACATGAGAGAAAATCTTTGAACTCAAATATTTCTTGGACAACCTTTGAGTTTACAATTGCCTATAAAAACTGTAAAAAAGAACGTAAAATTCAATAAACTTTCTTTTATTAGTCTAAAACTTCAAAAATAAATAAAAGATATAAAAAGTTTACCTCAAATCATAAACAAATTTACCTCCACAATGATTAATATTCCTTTGTTATTAAACTAGCACTATGACCCTATAACAATTTGTGTGTGTTATCATAAACTAGCTTATGGTTTAATTTTATGATAACAAAATTGTAGTAATCCCTAAACTAGCACTATGACCCATTGAACTTCTTTTTAACAACAGTAGATCAGCCCACACCTCATCCCCAAGTCAAATCGAACAATAAGCAGTCGATCTTTAACCAACCAAAAGACCAAGTAAAATGGTTATTATCAACAGCTAAGTTGAACAAGAAAATTTCAACAGTTCCACCTTATCATCATAGCATGACTTCATTAATTAGCAGTGTGTGTGTGTGTTATAATATGCATGCTACGAATGCAATGTTACCCACCATACACAAGTGAACAAGACAAAACTCAAAGTGTACACGTATTAAGTGGTGATTACTAGGAAGAAATGGTAATAGTATATATTCATGAGTAAATGAAGCAAAATCAGGGTCATGCACTAGTATCATGCATGTTTATGTCAATACAAATGTATTATGGCCGTAAAAATAAAATCAAGTCGAGTGTTTTCAAAGAGCTAACCTTGTGATCAAGTTGAATGTTTTCAAAGAGCTAACCTTGTGATCAAGTTGAGTGTTTTCAAAGCTAGCGCAAACTTTAAAGAGGTGAATAGAAAATCAATGATGGTATGAATTAATATTGTTGTATTTAGTATCTATTTATAGAAGAAAAGGCTGGCTAGGGTTACACTGTTTTGGTATATTATTTCTCAAATTTGAGTTTTGATATTGAAATGGACGGCCAGGGTCAATCACGGACCGAAATACAGAAAAAAAAAAAAAAAAAGAGAAGAGAAGAGAAGAGATAAATGTCTTCATTGGTTTGCCTGAAATGTTACTGGAAATGGCAAAAGTATGGCTGCATGTGGCTTTGAAGATTTCATTTCATGCACGAAACGAGAAAATATATTATCCATTATATTTGAATATATAATGTCTTCATTGCATGCTGATCGAGACCGGCAAACACAAACATTGAAATTTGAAGCCATTATTGAATACACATCTCCATTATAGGGAGTGGCATCAACTTACGTTATTCCTATAGTTACACACCTTAGCTACAATCAACTCTAAGTCTCTAACCTTAGCTACACACTTTCAAACCTCTTTGTATAATTACTCAAAAATGCACTTGTATTCCTTTAGTTTGAATGAAATCTTCTTATTATGTCTTTCTTCAAGAGATATAATCATTATTAATCTAAAAAGAGGTACAAAATTTAGTGAAATTTATAGCAACAAGACGCAATTCATCTTCTAATTAACTCTAGAGAAGAAGAGTATCAATTTGTGAAGAAGCAAAAGCTGGGTACTCATTGATAGAAGAATGGGAAATAAGATTGTTACGACTGTTTTTTCCACTTGACTTAGGGAGTGTTTAATTATAAACTTAAACAATAGTTCTAGAATCATCTAGAAGCTCCCTATCTCACACTCTCTTAGCTGGAAAGTAGTAGTAAGTAACTAACTAATCGGTTAGTTAAGTGCACTTATGTAACAGTGCCCCACTGAAACAGTAACAACAGCAACAATGTGAAACATTAGAATTCTAACTAACTACATTTAACTAACTCTCAACACGCACCCCCTCAAGCTGCTACAGGGTGCAATATGTTGAGCACACCAAGCTTGCCAATAAGATAAGAATGCTGCTCATGACCAATGTGTTGAACACACCAAGTGAAGACGTATTATGAAAAATTTATGATTAAACAAGTATTCCAGAATATTGTGAATAATATTTATGACCAAATGTCTACTAATATCTTCCATTAATAAATGTGAAGAATTATGTTTATCACACTATTACTCTTGATGATCTTTATTCTTATTTCCAAACTATACTAATTGTGATCTGTATAATGCGGAACTAGAAAATTATCCGAGAGTATTCAAGAATAAAACTTAAAAAATACCAAAATTGTAAGTTGAATATATGACCTAAAGCCGTTTAAAACTCTATTTGAATTTTTCTCCATGTCAATGGGAATTCTACAACTCACATATAGTCAAAAAATGTTATTTTTAATCGGTCAGACCCCTTGGCAGTACTTAATTCCGTCACCCTCAGTTGTTTGATATCATAAGCTGCCCTCACTAATCATTCACCTCCTCCTGTGGATTACCATAATTAAGTCACAAATTCAATTTAAGTTGGTGAATGCTTACAAAATATCACTCGTATTTGAGCTCTCAATACGGGCCAACTCAACCCATTTAGACTAGCTCACACGGGCTTTGGAGTTTGACAGGTCAGGTCGGGCACATCCATCACATTGTGGGCTGCAGGCCTCCACGTGCCAACTCACTTTTTAAAATATATTATTTTTGTAATCTTAATTTAAATTTTAAAATGTTAATTACATAAATATTTACAATATAATATTACATGAAGTTACTACTTATTAATCAATTCTTAAATTTACAGAAAAATCTTAATAATCTGTGAAATTAAATAACTTTTGACACCAAATTCAAACCAAATAGTGATGTTGAAAAACAAACGAAAAAATTGATGGGTAATAATATAACTAGCTAAATAGTAATATTAACCTAATTTTGTTTTAAGTGGTCACAATAAAACACAAAGAAATATCAGTATTTAGTTCATTAAAAGTGAAAATTAACTCTTAAAAAAAACTCTTGTGGCACTTATGACGTGTTCAATATCGTCACATCATCTTCATCAAATATATTTGATTTCTTAAAAAAAAATTGTATTTTGTATTTTAATTATTTTTATATTTTATAAACATAATTAATATTTAAACTAAAAATTACACAAATACACAACTTAAGTTTTCAATATTACAAAAAATCCCAACTCCCTAAACATATTACAAAAATCCCAACATATACACATAATGTTATGTATATGTCGGCTATGTTATGTATATTAATAGGGAGAGAGAGGAAAGTAATTAAAAAAATGAGAGAGAGTGTAATTACTTTCAAAAGGGTTAGTATTTATGTTATTTATACATATTTAAGTATCTATGATGGTCCAAATAAATTTTGAACTTGGACTCCTTTTTTTTTTATTTTCAGTACTCTATTTTATTTTTTAATTATTTTTATTTGACCCACAGATCAGTCCAGTCCATATTGCTCAAGCCCAACTAGCCAACAGACTTATTTGGACTAGGCTAAAAAGCTCTGTTTTTATATGAGCCGTAAAAATCACAGTCCAATCTTATTAAATTACGTAAAAATAACATAAATCTCAACCTTATTGGAATTATTTACACTCTTTTCCACTTTCTTAATTACTTTACTTTCTCTCCCGATTCATATATATAATAAGACCGATATATACATAGAAACCTCTGTATATGACAAGACCGACATATACATAACAAGGTCGATTCATACACATAACAAGTATGACAAGACCGACATATACATAAAAAGCCGATTCATATACATAGCAAGGCTGGCAAATACGTAGAAGCTATGTATATGTATTTTTAGAGAAAAATGGGATTTTTGAAATGTGTTTGGAGAGATGAAATTTTTTATAACTAGGATGCATATCAGTCGTTTGTGAGAAAAGATATGTATTTAGCACAATATATCACTAAATATTAATCCTGAAGAAGCTGAATATAAGTAATTGAGAAGTTTTAAAAATTATGCTTTTATTTTAGAATGGCCTTGGCTGTTTGGCATTTGTCTTAAATGTGCCAAAAGTTGTAGTTTTCTGTTTGTGTCACTCCTTAAAAAAAGGAAAAAAATTAGTGAATGCAGGCACAAATTGATTTTGACCATTCCTTTGTTACTACAAATTTTGTTATCATAAAATTAAATTAAAGAATTAAGTTAGAGACTCAATAACATAACCTATTTATTATTTATATTTAATAAAATTAACGCAGTTGAAAAAAGATATTTGAAATGTAGAAATCACAAGATTATTCAATAACGAATTCTTGATCAATAAAATCAACGTAATAAAAAAGAAAATTTGATACTTAAAAAGTAAATCAAAAAATAAATTCAAAGGCTCAATAACAATAACAAAAGCTACTTACCAATATAAAAGAAGATTTTATTATTTATGATCAATAAAATAAATATAATAATTAAAAAAATAAAAACCACAAAGTTTTTTAATAGTAAAGCTTGTACATGTACCACCTTTCCTCCCCAGTCCCTTAAAAGAGGGTGTGTAGAAAAAGGTTTTATAGCGGATGGGTTTTGGGCTTGAGTGCACAAAAAGATTTTGCTCCCACAGTTTAAAATTTTTTTTAATTTTTTTTAATTAATTAAGAAGAGATAAATTTTTTTTTCATATTTTACCCTTTGTATTAATTTATTTTTTTACAAATTAAAATGTAAACATCATTTAATAGGGGTACTATGGTAAACTAGGCATGTTATTAATTATTTTTCTTAATCAATGTGTCATCTCAATTTGGGAGGAAAGGAGTAATTGATTATAATTAATACTTTAACCAAATTTTTCATATTATATCTACTCCCTCCATCCCAAATTACCCGTCCCAAATTGAGATGACATATTGATTAAGAAAAATAATTAATAACATGACTAGTTTATTATAGTGCTCATATTAAATGATGTTTGTATTTTAATTTGAAGAAAAAGTATTAATGTAAAAGTTAAACATGGAAAAAAAGTTGTCTCTTTTTGATTAATAAAGAGGATAAGTAAAATAAGAAATTAAATTAAAAAATTTGGAACGAATAATTTAAGATAGAGAGTATATTTTTAATAGTTCTTTGTACAAAGCTACCACAAAATTAGGAGCCCACTTTTTTTTCACTAAAATAATGTACACAAGCCTTTACCCATTAATCTAGGAGTTCAGTTTTTAAAATCCTTAGCCGTCTTTTTTTTCTTTCATATTTATTTATTTATTTAATTTCTTAATAATACTTTTTATATATTTATATTAATTGAAAAACATAGTAAAAAAATAATTTTATTTATTGTAGAGACATTTAATGAAGAATAAAAAATTTAAATAATATTTTTAAGATCATTCATATTTTTAATGTAATATAAATTAAAGAAAAACTAAATAAATGCATGGAAAAATGAGGAAAAGCTAAAGAGGAAAAGTAAATGGACCCCGTATAAGAAATTGGGTATAACATTTCGGCCGGAGACAAACAATGACATAATTCAGCTATAAAGCAGGCAAGTATAACATGTTTAAGCATCACAACAGCAAAATATTTTTTTGAAATTTCAAAAATCGTTTCTTCGCTTGAAGCAGATACGTCGACATTGAAAGTAATAATAATATTTTAAAGATGTATATTGCAAATTATTATCTTGCAATTATACGTCTCTCTAACTTTTAGTTTTTTTTTTTTTTTTTCCAAATAGATCGCGCACATCTTCTATGTCCTTTTCTTTAAAAGATCTTCTACAAGCATTCAAAATTTGCAGAACTAACATTAGAAAAAGGAAAGGAACAAATACAAGAAATTTTTTAAAGGTTGGCAAAGGGAAAATATTACAGAAATTTTATCATTGGAATTAGTGTAAAATTTGAGGAAGGTTGGAATAATGTCTCAAAACAATAATTGGAAAGTAAATATTTTCATTTTATTTAGCACATGTCATTCATATTTGACAAACTTTGTGTTTCACATTTTCCATATTTGGGGCTGATGTTAATTAAGTTAAGAAAAATCTAATTTTCATGTACAATTTTACTTTACCTCCATACAAAAAATAAATCTTAAATTAATTGTCTTATTAATGAAATCAATTTGTTATACTTTTTTGTTCTGTCCTTTATATTAAATAACTAGAATTAATTTAGTAAAATGTATTTCTAATTTAAATTTTCTTTAAAATATATCAAATTAATAAAGGCCAAGTAAATACGTAATCCGCTACATCTTTTTTTTATTTTATGTTGTAGGTGTATTTAAAACATTAATACGATAATATAATGATGGTAAGGGGAAGATTTCGATATCTTACTAAAAGTCAAGTTATTTTAAGAAAATAGTACTCCACTTTATATGTTACATGTCAAAACAAAGGAAGAAAATAATTTACTCATTTTTTTTTCTTTCCTTTTACAAAACAGACACAGTTTTAAGTAGGGGTGTACATAGGTTAGGTTAGTTCGATTTTTATTAAAAAGAAAAAACCAATCATGTTGGTTTATTAAAACTATAAACCAATTCAAACCAACATAAAATTAATTTTTTCGGTTTAGGTTTAGTCGGTTTTTTCGGATTTTTTGGTTTTTTTTTTATAATCTTTAGTTTTTACAATTATATTGTGATCGAAGACTAGATCAAATATGTTTTCACTCATGTGCTAATGAAAAATCATAATTATGAAAAAATGAGGAGCGGAAACTCTCATGAAACTAAAAAATGAGATGAAGAGTGAAAAGTGTAAGTTTTAAATTTATATTGGATTTTTGATCATTTAATTAACAATTAATGAACAAATATTACAACTTAAAGGCCCAACTCTAAATATATATCTACATCTACTTTCAAATTATAGAAAATTAGTAAAACTAGTTGAAAAAGTATTTAAAAAATAGATTATAATTAATATTTTATATATAAAAAAGTTTAAATATTATATATATATTCGGGTTGGTTTGACTTTTCTTTTTTGTTAACACCAAATCAAATCAAGAATGATCGTTTTTTTTTCTAACACCAAACCAATCAAACCAAGCAATAAATCAATTTTTTTCTCGATTTAATTTGATTCATCAAATTAATTTAATTTAACGATTTGATCTATACACCCTAGTTTTAACCATGTGTAGTATTTTGTACCAACAAGAAGAAAAAATCCAACAAGAAAAATAAATGCTCCACATATGCATTAATTCCCCTCATGAAAATCATTGTATTCTTATCTTCTCACTTCTAACTTTTATGTCACGTGTTTGTGAATTAATATTTTATAATAAAAAATTATTTTATAAATTATTTAATTATTTTATATTATGCTGAAAAAATTAAATTTGACTTTTATTAAATGAAAAAATATTAAGATCAACTCCTATTGAATGAAAAAATATTAAGATTGCTTAATTAATTTATATTAAGATTATTTAAAATTTAGTTCTTCGTATCTATATATGTAATAAACTAGAATAGTCTATCATGAGATTATGTCAAATGACATCTTGATAACTAACAGTTTACAATTAAATTTTATTTTGTAGATTATATAATTATTTTATATTTATTCCACATTTATTTCATATTGAAATTGAAAAAAATTAAATTTGACTTTTATTAGATGAAAAAAATATTAAAATTGGTTCTTATTGAATGAAAAATATTAAGATTGTTTAATTATTTCATATTAAGCCAAACACGTTGACATGTCTCTCAAGCTAGCACGATCTTTCACCTTGACACCTAAAGTGGACGTTGTTTATTATAAGCACCTAAATCAGCTACAAATTGTGTCATTTTTGCACCTTTCGACACCAATTCTGGAGCGTGGATTGCATGCGCTTCCAACGTGGATTAAATGATTAATTGATTTGTGTCAACTCATTTTAAATCGCCACATCATTATATATATCAAAAAAAAAATTTCTTTTAAAAAAAGACAAAACACATGACAAGGTGTCAAATAAATTAATGACACGTGTTTTTTTACCATCTAATTACAAAAGAGCCCCCCACAACATCGTTTCCACCCAACTTTTGAGCTTAACCTTTATTAATAGAGGTTGAATTTTTCAAGAATAATAAATCTGCCAGTGTTCCCCTATAACGTCATTCTCATTCTCTAAGGATGATAGATCCGAATAGCTTCACAATTTAAGACATACGAGTAAAACAAATATGGAAAAGGAGGACGTCAGTGTTCAGTTAGAAATTAATTACCAGAAGAAAACATAAATGCCATCGTGAGTTGCTTGGGAGAAAACATAAATACTTTACAGGAAGAAAATCAAATTGTATTTTAATAAAATTCTTTAAGAGTTAATTATCACATTGAGACAATATTTCACTGATTAGTTTTTTTATTTTCTTATATACATATTTTTAGACGAAATATTGTTAGAAGTAATATGAAAAAAATATTCAAATAAATTATTGTCTAGGAGATAGAGGGAGTTTGAAAATACCATTAAAATAGTTTGAGTTTGAAAAAATAGTGGAGGAAAATGAGATGAAAAAATGAGAAAGAAGATGATAAAATTAAATAAAAAATGTGCTAAAATAAGATTGTCACACGTCAAAATGCGAATATAGAACACTCACTTTGCTATGTCAACAAAAGATGTCAAAATGACTTGTAGCTGATTTAAGCACTTAAAATGAACAACGTTCACTTTAAGTGCCAAAGTAAAAGATCGTGCCAAGTTAATGGGTCTATCGATGTGTGTGACCTTCATATTAAGATTATTTAATATTTCAAAAATCTTCATATTATGATAAACTAAAATTAACTCCTATTATATGAAAATTACAATATATTAATTCCTATTTCATAAAATATATTCAGGAGACTTCTTGATTTGTATGTTAAAAAATTAGTATTTAATATTAATGATCGAAGAGAAATTAATATTTAATATTAGTTGTAATAATATTATTGAAATATTTTAAATCAGTTGAGCTTGACAAGGAAATACTGCCATATAATATGACTATACACTTTACTTGATTGTGATACTTCCTAATTTATTGTAAAAATATATTGATGGTATTTCTATGTTTAGGCCATCTGAGGTAAAGATCATCAATACTCTCTCTCTATATATATGAAAATAAAGAGATAAACATTCAATACCCCCTCGAACTATAATTAAAGTTGCTACGACACACTTCAACTTGACATGAGTCCTATTATCTTCGAATATATATATGAAAAATAAAGAGATAAACATTCAATACCCCCTCGAACTATAATCAAAGTTGCTACGACACACTCTAATTTGACATGAGTCCTATTACCTTCGAATATATATATATGAAAACTAAAGAGATAAACATTCAATACCATCTCGAACTATAATCAAAGTTGCTACGACACACCCCAACTTGACATGAGTCCTATTACCTTCAAACTTAATTTTAGCATATTTTTGTCACTCTTTTGTGCTGATATGACACCTTTATTACATAAAAATGAAATCCACGTCAAAGGTGTCACACCAGTTAAAAAAATGTCACGTCAGTTAAAAAGATGTCACATCAGCTAAGAAGGACAGTAAAAATAAATTAAAATTAAGCTCAAGAAGATAATAGGATCCTGCGAAGTTGAAACCTGTCAGTACAAATTTGATTATAATTCACGGGAAGGAGGGAGAGAGGGATACTAGATGTTTTACTCAAAAATAAATAATAGAAATATTCTTAAACTATGCCACAATCATGTGGTGAAACTCAATATTACAGCTAATCGTCAGCTACAACTTACACACAACTATAATGTTAAATGAATATTACAGATAATCATGATAAGCAGTTTTATACAAATGGTAAGTGAATATTTAATCAACAACTATAGAGAGATGGTAAATGAATATTTTGATTATTATGACTATACAATATAAGTGTGGAAAATAAAGTCTCTTTAAAATATGTCGTTTGATTGTGTTAAAAAATAAATATTTTTATATTACAACTAATAATTATTCACGTGTAAGGGTGTTAAGTGGGTCGAGTCGGGTCAATCCGGAATCGGCCCGTGATAATTAACTGAGTTGGTGGGCCAGGCCAGTTTGGGTTAACTGGACCGGGCTGGGGTCGGGTTCAATAGTAAAAAAATTAAAAACAATTTTGACCCGGCCCACTTAACCCAACCCGGTCAAACCCACCTAAACACGGTCAAACCCGATTAAAAATTTGGTCAAACCCGTTTAAAAACAAAAAAATAAATAAATCCAATGTACATTATATACACTACAATTATAAACACGATATACACTCCGATATACACTATATATTTTTTAATAAATATATACACAATTACACATATATACGTAGCATTCAATACATACGACTATACGTAATACTTTAAATAAAACATATACTACAATAGTACAATATATATATACACTAAAATATATATATAGTTATATACTAATTTAAAAAATATACACATTTATACGTTAAATATATACATTTATAGAAGATATATAAACATATATACGCACCATTCATTATATATGTACTACTTTAAATAAAACATATACTACAATATATATATACATATATATATATATATATACATATACATATATATATATATATATATA
>NC_061117.1:217907572-217908143 GCF_002878395.1 Capsicum annuum | reverse complement strand
ACTAATTTATAAAACATATACACATGTATACGTTAAATATATACGTCTATAGAAGATATATACACATATATACGCACCATTCAATGTATATGCACTACTTTAAATATAAAATATGCTACAATATATATACATTACAATATATATATATATATATATATATATATATATATATATATATATGTATAGTTATAGTTATAGTTATAGTTATATAGTAATTTATAAAACATGTACACATGTATACGTTAAATATACACGTCTGTAGAAGATATATACACAAATATACGTACCATTCAATATATATGTACTACTTTAAGTAAATCATATACTACAATATATATATATAGTTATATACTAATTTATATAAAATATACAAATGTATACATTATATATATACGTCTATAGAAGATATATATACAAATATATACTACAATATATATAGTTATATACTTAATTATAAAACATATACACATGTATACATTAAATATACACATATATAGAAGATATATACACAAATATACGCATCATTCAATATATATGTACTACTTTAAGTAAAACATATACTACAATATAT
>NC_061117.1:217881072-217907472 GCF_002878395.1 Capsicum annuum | reverse complement strand
ATATATACATATATATATATATATATTTATATACTAATTTATAAAACATATACACATGTATACATTAAATATATACGTCTATAGAAGATGTATACACATATATACTACAATATATATAGTTATATACTAATTTATAAAACATATACACATGTATACATTAAATATATACGTCTATAGAAGATATATACACATATATACGTACCATTAATATATATGTACTACTTTAAATAAAATATACTACAATATATATATACAACAATATATAATTGTAAATATAGTTATATATTAATTTATAAAACATATACATATGTATACGTTAAATATATCCGTCTATAGAAGATATATATACACATATATAAATTAATAATACTTGATAGTAAATTAATAATATATTAAAACTACGTTATAATTAAATCCATTTTTTTTTTTAAAAACTTAACCGGGCCGGTTAACCGACGGGCCCTAACCGGGCTTGATCCGAACTGGGTTAATCGGGCCCAAATCAATAAAAAAACTCGATTCAATACCCGGTACCCTAAAGTCCTAGAGCTTACTGGCCAGGTCAAACTGGAACAGTTTTTGTAAGTGGTTCGGGCTGGGCCGGGTCGACCGGCCCGTTTGACAGGTTTATTCACATGTGATTATTATGCTATTTTCATAGAAAAAAATGTCATAACATAATCAAATTAGGTACAAATGGCAAATTGATTTTTGATTAGCAAATGTTACAAAATAAATATGAAATGAAAATATATTCTGGCTAAGACTGATCTTTAATCGGAGATGCCTACAAAAATATTATATATTGGGATGATTTTTGTGTAATACAAACAATGAAGCTAGTACAGTGTCCAGAGAAAATAATTACTTTGACCCTATTACTGTGTGTAATAATTTTTTTAAAACATAAGAAAATTCATAGTAATTTTATTGCATCTTATATTGCGTGCTTGGGCTTATAAACTTCTAATATTGCTGATTATGATTCGTATTCATTGAAGCTCGATACTATTCTCGATAAAACGGTCCTGTTTAAAGTAGATGTCAGGAGCTCAAACGTAAAAGATCACAACGAGGATTATACTGTTCTTAGAATATACGATGATAAAGATGTTATTAAGAAATTTTCTTATTCTTTTGATGATAAAGACAACCCATTCTGTTTTCCATTATATTATACATATCTCGTAACACATTATTTCTATTATTTAGTGTTAAATTATAATTTTGGTATGGGTGTGATTGCTAACATGTAATATTATTGTTCCATAGGATTCAGTTATCAATTATAAATAGGTCGCTATGAACATAAAGAAGTCACGAAATATAAACAAAACTATTTTAATTATACTTGTTTATTGCTGGCAATTCAGAAAAAAAAATTCTTTATTTTGCAGGATTTCAATCCCGATGAAAGGGAGCCTTGGAATAACTAGTAAAATTATCTACATGTGGAAAGAGATCACGAGTTTAAGTCTTGAAAACATCCTCTTGCAAAATCTAGGTAAGACTACGTACCATACACCTTTGTAGTCAGACCTTCTCCGATCCTTGCACATAGCACGAGCTTTAGTGCACTTGTATGCTCTTTATTTCAGTCTTGATAATGACATGATTACTCCTATCGAGAAAAGTATATTGGAGGTTGAATCGCGTATCATAAAAGCTAATAATGATTCTAATACACAACTCTCAAGCACAAAGGTGAACAAAGTGTTTATGAAGGGGAAAATTGGATGAGTCCTTTCTTCCGAGAGATGTGAAGACGATGATTAACAAAATGAAAGTTTTATATTTTTTTTTTCAAAAATTAATTTCATTGAGAACACGATGTTTTCGTCAAGACCAGTTGCTTCGAGTCCGAGACTTAATTATTATCTATTGATTTGTTATGAGCATGATGATTAAATTGACATTTATTTGATTCCATTGCTTAATTATTATGTATCAAACATTGTTGTTATGCAATCGATATTTTACGCGCAAATAATTCAATTTTCTTTAACTTACATGCAAAAATGAACTTTTTAATTGTTAGATTATTTAAGTTAACAATTGAACGGGAGACGTGGAATGTAGATGCACATGTCTTTTCCTCTTAAATGCATGTGATTATCTTTGAAAGATATATCAAAATTCAACTCCATAATTGAGTTATGCATACAAAAATGGTTAAGTGTACTGAAAGTTGAAATGTTTAACAATTTCGTGCATTTTGCTATGTTTTTTCAACCTTTCTAAGAATTGAGAACTCGATTTTAAGTGTTTGGGTAAACATAGCAAGATGAATTACATTTCTTTAGTTATCTTTTATTCAAAGTTATCAGTCAATCAAATATTAAATCAAAAGTCAAGTAGTTTGCTTATTGTGTCTTGAACTTTAGGGTCCGTAGATTTTTCTTATGATCTTTAGTTCATTTTTTCAGTTTTCAAAGAATCCCTGCCTTCCTTAAGAATCGACATTTTTATTATGAGTTGTGCAACACTAGACAAGTCACAAAAATGATACTAAAAAAGACTTTAATAGTCAGTCGTTTTAATAAGACCCTAAAAAATATTGTTATATATGTATCGTTTGCTTCAAAGAGATTATTTAAAATATGTCAGAAGCAAAACGTGATTTGCAGTTTCGCCATATGTGTACAACTAGTGGCAGAGCTACGTTTGCTCTAGTCGAACCCCCTTCGACGAAAAATTATATTATTTTTATATTATTTTTATATGATTAAAAATATTTTTTATGTATATATAGTACATGTTAAACCCCTTCGATTAGTTCGTATATTTACTTTTGAACCTCTCAATAAATATTCTAGCTTCACCACTCTGTACAACCACATGAGAAAAAGTATTTACCTTGAAAATTGGAGGAGAGATGGATCTATTAGTTATGAGGCACTGCAATGTTATACAATCATTGGTTTCAAAAATTGTACATATGATCCCTCCTTTTTAAGTATTTTTACTGATATACCCTAATTAAAATTTTGGTTGGATACACCTTTAATTCCTTCTCAATTAATGATCTTGATAATTTCAACAGTTAAATTTTTTTAATCAAATTATTTTTAAAAGATTAAATGAGAGCTTGAAAAAGAATACAAACATAATTTAAATAAAACACTTGAAAAGAAATGAAAAAATACTTCAATAGAAGAAAAAATATATTTTAAATTAATTCTTTGTGTAAACCACGACAAGAAACAAGTAGAAAACAAGTAGAATTATATTAAAATACATAATTTTTTAAAGGTTGGATTCATTGTAAAATTTAAAGAAGGTAAGAATAATTGCTCAGAACAATAATTGGAAAGAGAATATTTCCATTTGATTTAGCACATACCATTATTTCATATTTCCCATATTTGAGGCTGACGTTAATTAAGTTGAGAACACCTAATTTCCATATATAATTTTACTTGACCTCCATACTAAAAATAATTATCTTAAATTAATTATTTAATTAATGAAATCAATAACAATTTGTTATGTTTTTTCCGTTCTATCCTTTATATTAAATAACAAAAATTAATTTAATAAAATATAATTCTAATTTTTTTTTAAAAAATATATCAAATCAATAAAAATCAAGTAAAATGAAACAGAAAAAAATACTATATTACGTTCTCCGCTACATCTTTTTATTTTATTTTATAGGAGTATTTAAAATTTAATTAATACGATAATATAATGATGGTAAGGGGGAGATTTCGATATCTTACTAAGTTATTTTAAGGAAATAGTACTACTGTATATGTTACATGTCCAAACAAAGGAAGAAAATAATTTACTTATTTATTTTATTTTCTTTCCTTTTACAAAACAGACAGGGTTTTAACCATGTGGAGTATTTTGTAATATCTTTTAAAATAGAACAAGAAGAAAAGATTTCTAAAGAAGAGACAAACTAAAGAAGAAAAAAAAATGCTCCACAAATTCATTATTTCCCCTTATGAAAGCCGCTATAGGTATTGTATTCTTATCTTCTCAGTTTTAACTTTTATTTAAAGATTCAAAATCAATTTACTAATGAATCACGAAATTCTATGATTCTTACATATTATAAATTGCGAAATGCTATAGTTCTTACATGTATATTTTATAAATAAAGGACAAGTGAATTTTTAATGTGATTAAGTTAATCTACAGGTAATGTAATTGATATATTGCTTTTGTTAAAAAAGTAATGTTTATGAACCTGCTTTTGTATACTCCATTTCCAGTTTCATGATGCCATATCTTCTCGTAAAATATAGTCTTAGGAAGGAGAAAATACGTCGAATATTACACCATTTAAAATTTAGTCTGAATTCACTATTCCCATTTTTTCAGAAATATTTGTTGGATGAATAAGAGAAAAATAGAACATTAGTGTTATTTATTTATGAGTAAATATAAGATGATTTTAGAGTCGTGCAATACATTGTTCTAAGAAATTAATTCAGTACGATGCAAGAATGAGAAAATTTAGATAACCTGAGAGTTGATACGATGGAGTGATGGTTAGACTAATTCTTGGTATCCAAATGATGATACATCATGTAATATTTCAAGAGGTAGGGAATGTGGCTAACGTTGAAAGTGAAACTAAAATTAATTTTTTGTATATATGATAAACGGTGAATCTCATGATTAGTGTCAAGACCGAGCCTCTGATTGGCCAATAATAGCTTTTGAAATATCCAGCAAGATTTGCATGCAATTAATTATGAAAATGAATATGTATTTATCTAAAATGAATCAGCTGAGGTTAAATATCCTTTTGCAGGGTATGGGAAACTTTCTTGGTGGTACTAGCACTCTATAATAAGCTGCGACGAAGCGAATCTCTTGGATTGATGGCTTCTTCAGGAAAGACTTGGCCTCCAGAAGATGAGGACTTACTTTGAATATCACTGAATAATTCTCTCACTTATGTTATTTCTTGTCATCAGTCAATCTTCATCAAGACAGCTGACAGGTTTCACTCTATAATCTGATGAGTCACCACGGAAAGCGAATTCGAGAAAGGTGAAAATGTGACTTTCGCGGTCGCCCTCACTAAACCAACTTGAATCTGAACCCCAGATACAATGTTGACCGGTTTGATTATTGCTCCAAGTAAATTTGCTGTCATTGAAAGCCCAATCAAATAATCCAAACGAGAAAATCCGCCGTGCGACTCGGAGGACATAAGACTTCTTGGTCGCCCGTGTATATTAGTCAAAGATGTGACTTTCACAGGGCCGATTGCTCTTCTTTTGCCTTCCTTATCATAGAGGGGCCCGCGGGGCGATGCGGGGCTGATTTGCTAACCGTAACGAACTTGACTCTGCCCGGATAATCTAGTAGCAGTACCGGTCCCGATGGTGATCTCTTTTTTGGGGTACAGGCCGGTACTTTTCCCATCCTGATCTTTTTTATGGTTATGCCGGCGATGATAGGTGGATCTGATAATTGGTCTGTTCCGATTCTGATAGGTGCGCCTGACATGGCATTTCCATGATTACAGCGTGGGTATCCCTTTTTGAATTAGGATTTCTTAATAAACAAGAAGGGCCACTCTTTATAATTGACAATGTTGTCAATGCATTTTTTGCAATTGATATCATACTCACTTTTTTTGCAGCATATCTAGATAAAACTACATACCTACTGGTAGATGATCAGAAAAAGATTAGTTGGAAGTATGCAAGAACTTGGTTGGTAATTGATGTCATATCAACAATCCCTTCTGAACTTGTATGTCAATATGGATTACGCAATGTGCTACGTCTAGCACGTTTACGAACAGTTAGTGCCTTGTTTTCTAGGTAAATAAATTACCCTTGGATTAGTTTGAGTTTTCTATCCAAGAAATCACCTTACATTTTATTGATTCCTTTGACACAGATTGGAACAAGATAAGAATTTCAATATCTTTTGGGTTCGATTTATAGAATGCATGTGTAAGTACATTTCATCAATAATATGTTCTACGTAAAATCTAATACTATGTGAATTTGCTGATAGTATCTCTAATCTCTATTAACATTCTTAATTTCTTTTCAGGTCACACTCTTTGCTGTTCACTTGGCTGGATGTTTTTATAATCTAATTGCAATTAACTATCCTAATCCAACCAAGACATGGATTGGACAATCCATGGATGATTTTCTTAATAAAGATGTTTAGGTTCGTTATGTCACTGCAATTTATTGGTCTATAACCACTCTTACTAGAATAGGCTATGGTGACTTGCATTCAATCAACACACAAGAGATGATACTTAATATTTTCTACATGCTCTTTAACATGGGTTTGAGTTCATATTTGATAGGAAATATCACCAATTTGATGATCCATGGAACAAGCAGCACTAAACAATTTGTGAGTAAATTAATTACCTCAGTCCTTAAATACTTTATTCATTCAAAGTTAATGGTGGTTAAAAACAAACCTAAAATATTATGGTATTTTGAGTTTCATGTATGAACTATCAAGTGTCTGAATTTTCTACTTTAACTATTTTCGACTTTTATCAAAATACACCTCAATTTTCTACCTGAAAGTTCTAGTATGAAACTCAAACGAATAATAATTGAGGTGTTTTTGATACATAGTTGGTCATAGTACAAGTAGAAAATTCTGACGCCTGATAGTGCAGCTACGAAACTTAAAAAACAGAAAACTTTAGGAGTATTTTTCATCCTTAACTCATTAATATATACTTTTAGTGTGAGGAATTCTTTACCCTATAAGGTAAGGGTGTCAAACGGTCCGGTAAAATCGGCCTACTAAAGGAAACCGGACCGGTTTGACCCGGCTCGGTAAGCCCAAGGGCTTTAAGGGCCCGGGTCTCAGTCTGGTTGGGTTTTGAATTTGGGCCCGATTAACCCGGACCAGACTCAACCCGGTTAGGGCCCGCCGGTTAACCGGCTCGGCTCGGTCCGGATAAGCCCGGATAAGCCCATTTAATTTTTTTTTTTTTTTAAGATTTTGAAAAATTGGGCCAAACTAGCCGTTGGCCCAACGGCTATAATGGCTAGTTTGGGCCCAAATATAAAAAAAAAGTTTTTTTTTTAATTTAAAATCATTTTTTAATCCCAAAATAAATTCTATAAATACCCTACACTTTCAAATCATTTTCCATACAATTTTTCATCCTCTCAAGTCTCAAATCTCATTCTCTCTCAAATCTCATTTCTCAATTCTCAAATATTCTATATATTTAATTTCTAAAGTGCTCACTTTAATTTTTTTAATTTTGCGATTACTAAGTACGAGTGGAAGTTTCTAAAGTCGCAACCTTCGGATACTTCCAAAATTTGGTATTATCATTCCATCTCTTACTTTTAATTTTTAATTAGTGTATTAATTGTTGAATATTTATTTTTATTACTTTTTGTGTATTTTGAATATTTTTTAGTTTGATTTATACTATGGATAAATTAAGAAACCTCGGTAAAAGTGTCAAAATTTTTTGTCCCGAAAGTGGTAGTGGTAGCAAAAAGCGAATTACTAGCGGTAGAGGTACTTCAAGTACTAGATATACCCGTGTGCCTTCGCCTCCGGTACCACTTAGTCAACCTTTTGTAGAAGAAATAGTTTTAGGTGCTCACGATATGGATTATTTAGAAGTTCAGGAAAATTACGGTATAGAAGAAGAAAATAAAGTAGATGCAGTTGATTTAGATGAAGATGATGAGAATATTGGTGAGACACCCGAAGTAGGAAATGCTAACGTTAGATCCGAATCGGTTAATCTCCCTCCCCGTCCTCCCTGTGCCCCAAGAGCTCGTAAACAAACTAGTGTTGCATGGAAATTTTTTGAACGTATATCAGATACTAAGGTGCAATGCAATATTTGTCAAAAAATATATACGCATAAAATAGGAGACAAGTAAGGAGGTACGAGTACGTTAATGAGATATTTAGCTGAAGACCACGAAAGAGAGTTAAAAATTGCACAAGGTAGTGAGGCTGTTGGTGGACCCACACAAACTAGAATGGACGCAACAATCGTTCACGTAACGAAGAAGTATAATAAATTGAGGGACCGGGAAGAAATAGCAAAAATAGTAGCTGTAGGTTGTTTGCCTTTTAGTTTTCCTTCTTCTGATGCTTTTATTCATTATATTCAAGCAATTTATAATCCTATGTTTAATGGTATTCCTAGAAGTACTTGTCGGTCTGATATTTTTAGACTTCATTCACAATATTATTTTTATTTATCTACATTGTTAAAAAATATTCAATGTAGAATATCCCTAACTTCTGATCTTGGTCGTGCTGTAAATAAAAATAATTATTTAACCGTTACTTGTCACTGGATGGATAGTAATTTTGTGATGCAAAAACGTATTCTTGTTTTTTTATATGATGAAAATCGTAAGCATACTGGATAATTTATTGCTGACTCGATACATAAAGTTGCAGCATTTTATGGTATCGAAAATAAAATCTTATGTATCGCTTTTGATAACGCTTCTAACAACAAGACTGCTATAACAAAGTTGAAATCTAAGCTATAACCGTCGTTACCTGAAATTTTTCATATTAAGTGTGCATTCTTCCGAATTAGAATCTTTAACCCGGACCAAGTGATAAATACAACCCTTAGAGATTAACCTTAGAGCTCTAAGATAAGAAATAAACCTCCATCTAAGTTCACTTTAATATTAACAAGGTGATGAATATGGTGAAGAACTTCAAGAACACAACAACCACAACAAGAACAACTGATCAAGGAATTGTGACCTCAACAAGCCATTGGAACCTTGTGGGCACGACTTCAAAAGTGAAGAACTTCAAGAACACAACAACCACAACAAGAATAACTGATCAAGGAATTGTGACCTCAACAAGCCATTGAAACCTTGTGGGCACGACTTCAAAAGAAAAGAACTTTAGTAAGCACAAGTCTTAACTCACCTGAAGATTCTTTCTTTCTGGCAAAGCTAACTTCTACTCTTGTCAACAACTTAATCAACATAATAAATACTTAGTGCCTAATCGGTTAAAAACTGCATTCACAAAAATATTGTACTTTGTCTGTGTTGTCCCGGTGACCTTATCAGTAATACTTCTTAACTCCCATACATGATAGTGGATCCATCTGCATGCATATAATTTAATTGCAAAAGATGGTCTTGAGTTTTTTGAGATTTATATTGAAAAAATCCGTCATGCTGTTGGTTTTATACAAGGAAATAATCGTAGATCGAGAATTAAAGAATTTAAAGTTAAATGTCAAGAAAATGGATTTGCACCGGTATTGATGCCTGAGGAAATTGATATTAGATGGAATTCTACGTATGATTATTTAAAAACTTGTTATAAATATAGAGTTCCTATTACATTAGCTTTTAACCAACATTGTGGTTCATTTGCTGATTCAGCCGATTGCATGCTACTTGATTCTGATTGGGTTGTAATTAATGATCTTGTTAAGTTTTTGGAAAAATTTTATGTAGCTACGGTTGAATTTTCCGGTGCTTATTATCCTACTGTTTGTAATATTTTGGGATATATAACCGATATTTCTGGTTTGCTCAAAGAATATAAAAATAAAGAAGGTTATGAAAATGCTGTTGGTGCCATGTTTACTAAATTAAAAAAATATTTTTTCCGATTCTCCCTATTTTCTTGGTTGGTGCTATGCTAAATCCGTGCATTAAATACCATACTATGTGCCACTTTAGTACTCTTATTTGTCGTAACTTAGAAATAAATACTAACAATGATTCTGAACAAGTACAACCTGATTTGTGGACGGCTACGTCTGATGTGAATGCTTACATAGATAAATTATATAACCACTATGCTGATTTAGTTGATTTAGCTGTACCGACACATATCAGTCCAACCGTCGCTCCTCTTCCTCCTGAGGTGCCATCATTTTCTAAAAGGCCGGCACATTGTGATTTTTCTGATTCCTTTTATGATTTACCCTGTTGGAACAGTGTTGACGAGGGAGATTACACATCAACTTATCGGGAAGAGTTTAAGTATTATATTCGGTCTCCGCCAGAGGATCGCAGACGACGGATCAACACGTTGGATTGATGGAGGAATAATGAATCGCAATATCCTGTGCTTTCAAGATTAGTTAGAGATATCTTGAACGTTTCAATGTCAACCGTTGCATCAGAGAGCGCCTTTAGTCAGGGATGACAGCAACTTGGAGACAGCCGTCACTCATTGGGAAGCATTGCAATGAATGTTCTAGTTTGCCTCATAGATTGGATTAGAGCAGAAAGAAAAAATCAAGGAATGGAGAAACTTGAAAAAATTATGACTTCGCGGGAGAACTCAGCAGAATCAAGTCCAATGCATGGGTTTGCCCCCATTGACTTTGACTATCCTATGCAAGTTCCCGTTAATATTAACATGGATGAGTTGGAAAAAATGATGCATAGTTTGTAGATTTTTTATTCATGTAAATTATAAATTTTGGATCATTTTGCAAACAATAAAATTCAACATTCATTAATTAACTATCAAGTATTATTAATTTATTATATTAAGTAGTATATGTTTTGTATATTATTGTATATATCTTCTATACACATGTATATTTAACGTATATATTTAATGTATCCAAGTGTATATGTTTTACAAATTAGTATATAACTATATATATATACATATTGTAGTATATATAAATGTATACTGTAGAATAGTGTATATTTTATTTAAAGTAGTACATATATATTGAATGGTGAGTATATATCTTCTATACACATATATATTTAACATATACATGTGTATATATTTTATAAATTAGTATAATATAACTATCTATATATTGTAATACATATATATTGTAGTATATAGTTTATTTAATTTTAAAGTAGTACATATATATTGAATGGTGTGTATATATCTTCTATAGACGTGTATATTTAACATATGTTTTATAAATTAGTATGTAAGTATATATATATACTTTATTTAAAGTAGTACATATATATTGAATGGTGCGTATATATATGTATATATTATATCTTCTATAGACTTATATCTTTAACGTATACAAGTGTATATATTTTATAAATTAGTATATGTATATATATATATATATTGTAGTATATACTTTATTTAAAGTAGTACATATATATTAAATGGTGCGTATATATGTGTACATATCTTCTATAGACGTATATCTTTAACGTATACAAGTGTATATGTTCTATAAATTAGTATGTAATTATATATATATGCATATTGTTGTATATATATATGTATATTGTAGTATATATTTTATTTAAAGCAATACATCTATATTGAATGGTGCGTATATATGTGTATATATCTTCTATAAGCGTATATATTTAACGTATAAATGTGTATATGTTTTATAAATTGGTATATAACTATATATATATATATATATATATATATATATATATATATATATATATATTGTAGTGATATATATATATATATATTGTACTATTGTAGATTTGTAGTATATGTTTTATTTAAAGTAGTACGTATAGTCATATATAATTATATATTGAATGATATGTATATATGTGTAATTGTTTATATATATTTTAAAAAATATATATTGTATAATTGTAGTGTATATAGTGTATATTGAAGTGTATATAGTGTATATAATTGTAGTGTATGTAGTGTATATTGGATTTTTCATTTTTTTTAAACGGGTTTGACTGGTTTTTAACCGGGTTTGACCGGATTTAGGTGGGTTTAATCGGGTTGGGTTAAGTGGGCCGGTTCAGGGTTATTTTCAACATTTTTACTGTTGAACCCGGAATCGGCCCGGCCCACCTAACCCAACCCGGACCGGAACCGGCCCACAACCTGGTTAAACTAAACGGACCGGTTTCGATTTGGTCCGACCCAGCCCACTTGACACCTTTACTATAAGGTCATGTTTTCCTGTTGCAGCAACTAGTAATCGGTTTGTACATATCCTTTGGGTAACCTAGTCGCTTAATATATATCTTTTACATTGACAGTATATATAACTTAAACTCATTCAGACTAAAGTGAGCGAGTCTGAACGATAATTTTCTTTTCCACAGAATTTGAAGGAGATGAAAGAACAGACGGATCACTACATGTTAAACCTTGCTACAAGAGTTACTGTAAGTTGTCCAGAGAAGGGGGATACTACTGGGGAAATTATGTTACTTACACAGCTTTCAAGAGCTGCAACATATTGGTTACAAAATATATGGGATCAAGCAGCCCAAAATCCTGACCAAAGATTGGGCTGAAATTGATAACATTGAGTTGATTAGAGATGGTGATCATTTAATTTTTGTCCCTGATCAAGTGAATGATGGACCTAACAACTAAATATTTATAACCTAAAATAGTAAAAAGTATTTCTGTAACACTATTCCATTCTCGATATTTAGTTCTTTACCTTACGTAGATTGTTTCTTTTGGCGAATTTTCTTGATCATCTTTTTATCAAAGCTAAAAAAACGAACCAAATACAAAGAAAACGGAACCAAATGGAAATTCTTTGTAGTAGTACTGTTTCACTTACTAATATTAACAAACCGAAAACTTACCTAAGTTCCAAATTTTGCAAAATATTGAATTTCTATTGAGATTTTTGAATTTCAAATGGAAGATGTTTTACAATATATAAAGCTTATCAGATTTTTACAATCAATAAATCTAAAACAACCTCTATTTTTCAAAAATAGAGCGAAAAGGTTAGCAACAAACACTATTTTACCCTCTCAACTCCTATAAGAGAAAAAGGAGAAACACAAACGAAGAAAAGAGGGGAAGGCCAGTAATGTACATGACTTGATTCACATCTGGTTATTTCAAAATTATAAATCACTCAAATTAATCTCCACATTCGTCAAAACAAAAAAAATTGTCACAATCGTCTCTGGCTGAGACTCTCTGCCATTTGGCGTTTGCGCAATGTAACGAAAGAAATGGCCAAAATGGGCATCATAAAAACGACGCATAGGATCCCAATAGTGAATGATTTCATAGTAAATAACTAAATATGTTTTCTTTACAACTATTTTTGAGGCTATTTATAGTAAAGCACCAACTAATTACGATATTATTTTTTAATTTCCGACGAAGTTAATAGCCCTTAGATTTTTTTTATGTACTCAAGTTGTAATTTTTAGCTCTCATTAATCCTTAAATTAAATCATTAGCGCTTACTTTGGAACTTACTATTTCATATATTTTTGGTTTCATGAATTGTTCTACTGAATATGAGCTCATATGTTGCCTGTCAGATGCATCATCATCTAATTATTCTATAAATCTAAGTAACTTCTTTCCAAACAGTATAAAATCTTTAAATGTGAATATCAAACAATAGAAAATAAAAATAAAAATAAAAATTTCCCAACTATTTACAAATGACAAATAATTTGTATTACAGATCAAAATTGGCCGCAACTACCTCCACACCTCTACAACAACCATGGTACGTAATTCTTCAATTTGTTTAAAAAAGAATGGCATTTTTCATTTTAGTAATTCTTTAGCTCTAACTTTCTAGGGAGTTTGGGCTACAGGTGACAAAAGAGTTTTAAAATGAGGTGGAGGTGACATAAGTTTTAATTATTAGGTGGAGATGATAATTACTTTATTATGGATTAAGAAAGTTGGGGAAGTTTGAAAATAACCTATAAGTTTTTAAATTTACACTTTGATCCAAATGTTAGCCTATATAACGAAAAACGGAGGGAAAAAAGACATCTTTCTCTCTCTTCTCACCCATTGTTGTTTTCTCTCTCTTAGCGATTTTTATTGTTCATTATTGCTGCTGCTTCATTCATTATCTTCTGCTTCATTATCATCATATTCTACTTCATTATCATCTTCATCTTTTTCTTGTTGACGATTTATTGTTATTGTTGTTACTGCTACTGTTGCTATTTGACCAATTTCTTAGGTCAGATTTTATTTCGAACATCACTTTCCACTTTGGCATTACTTCATAGGAAACCTTGGTAAGTCAAATTATGATTTTTAGTTGAATTTGTCATTTGGGTAATTGCTATTGTGTTGTTGTTTTCCAACAATGGATAGAACCTAATCATGAATCCAACATAAGATCCATCTATTTAAATAGATAAATTATCTGTTGCGACAGATGAGACATTTGTTTCAACGGAAGACTGATATGTTGGATTTATGTTTAAACAGATAGGTTATCTGTTACAACATTGACACATCTGTTGTAACAGATTAGTTATCGTACGACATGATAAATATTTGTTTCAACAGATTAGTAATCTGTTGCAATAAAACCTAAACACGATTCCAATAGAAGTGTTGTCTGTTGCAACAAGGTAAATATCTATTACAACAAATTACTAACCTGTTCCAACAGGTAAGTCATCCATCACAATAGGTTAATTATCTGTTGCAACATGTCACTCATCTGTTGAAATCAATTTCAAAGGTGATCTAGTACTGTAACATCAATCCCAATAGGCACTTTATCTGTTGCAATAGATATTCAGGAGCATAACATGAATCCCAATAGGCAAGTCATCTGTTGTGACTGATCACTTACCTGTTGCAACAGATAACACATCTGTTGGGATTCATTCACGGCACTATGAAATCACTATCAACATTTTTTAATAAATGACTTTATTTAGGTACCATTAATAGAGGGATCAATAACAATAGAGGTGGATTGTCATGGTCAATGGGTCGAGAAGAGCAATCGATATGTATGACGCTGGAAGGAGGGTGAAATGCTAGAGATGATAGCTATGACAGTTCAAAGTCATGTTTCGTATGATGATTTTGTGAACTTAATCATCAGCTTTTGTGGACTGAATTATCAACCGGAAGAACTCACCATCAGCTATATGCACAGCTTCTTTGAAAATCAGAGGGTACTGCCTTTCAAGATAACCGATCAGGTTCGGTTGCGTGCTTATCTAAGTGATTCAACTAGGACGGTGTTCAGGGTGTACATGGTTGAAAGACGCAAGAGAATGAGAACCAAAATGTAGAAGAAGAATAAAAAGAAGACTTCTTTGATGATAGATTAGATGATCTAGACATGAATATTCCAGATGATGATCAAACACCTACGCCCGTTGATGCAACCAATACGATGTGTAGTTCTTCTCAGTCGATACAGTCTAAAAATCTTCAAGATGACGGGACCGACTTTTTTATTGGAATGTCATTCAAGAACAAAAATGAACTATCTAACACTTTGTTTATTTCTTGCTTGAAAAAAGATTTCAGAATAAAGAAGGTGATTAATTCGAGCAATGTCTTTTGCTTCAAATGTGCTAATTCGAACTGCAAGTGGTAGTTGAGAGTGGTAAAGTACGCAAGTTCTGACAGATTCGTCATTCATAAACATGAAAAGCATCACACATGTAGTTCGAAGCACATCTCGGGCCAAAATCCTCACGCTACGGCAAAGGTCCTCGGTGAATATTTCAGGAGTAGTTTCCCTGATGGCAAAGGCCCTTCAACATGGCTTA
Organism: Capsicum annuum; assembly: GCF_002878395.1. Lineage (NCBI taxonomy): Eukaryota > Viridiplantae > Streptophyta > Magnoliopsida > Solanales > Solanaceae > Capsicum > Capsicum annuum. Next base: position 217,892,032 of record NC_061117.1, on the reverse strand, counting down.
TGGCCAATCAATTCCTAACGGATTTGGGTGTCTTGGTTAGTTATTGAAAGGTATATACGACTATGGTGATTGCCAAGGACCTTGTTAGGGGGACACTCGAGAATGGGTATGAAGTCCTGGATGCTTACCGTTACATGATTAAGTCTACAAATCCCGAAAGTAAGACGACATTGCATCTAGATGAAAATGGAAGGTTCAAATACTTTTTTGTATCCTATGGTGCTTGGATTCAAAGTTTTCGACATTTGAGAAAAGGCATAGCCATCGATGGTACCTTCTTGAGGAGCAGGTATAATGGAGTTCTGCTAGTGGCGGCGGCGCAGGATAGGAGAATCACATCTTTCCTATCGCTTTTTTTTGTAGCGGACAAGGAATGTGATGCCTCTTATAGATTTTTTTTGAACAACTATGACGCTGCGTTGAAGATACCGAAGAGTTATGTTTTGTATCGGATAGACATCCAAGTATTCTAAAGATGGGTTCACTTTTCTTCACTTCAGCTTACTTTGGTTGTTGTATCAGGATCTTGGAGAGAACATTCGAAACAACTATCATAACAAAAGGGTCGTCACCCTTTGTTATAGAGCAGCTAAAGCATATAGTAGAGAGGAGTTTTTAGACCATTTCAATCAAATAGTGGATGTGAATCCTAAGGTAGCAGAATTTCTCGCACGTGTCAGTTTTGAGAGATGGAGCCGGACATTCTGTCCAGCAAATAGGTACATTCTTATGAATTTAATGTCTTATTTGATTTACAAGTTTAGTATGATGTCATACTAAGTGATTTTTTTCTATAGGTACAATATTATGACATCAAACATAGCTAAATCAGTGAATTCATTGTTTGTCGATGAAAGAGAATTTCCCATCGAGGCTATGTTTGAAAAATAAGCGAGAAGTAAAGCGATGGCATGTGCAGTTCAAGTGCCCAGAAAAAGAACCTGATTTGTTCTCGAAATCGAAAAGAAATATCAACGAACATCAGTTTGGGGAATAGGTTATTCTCTGATAAAATAGCAGATTATAAATTCCGTATCATCGGTCATGGTAATGCTGCCATAGTCGATCTTTAAACAAGATCTTGCACGTGTAGAGTTTTTGACTTGGACAAAATACCTTGTCCACATGCTATGGCAGTGCTTCGAGCTCAATACAGTCATAAATATGGACTTGAAGTTTACGAGCACTCCTCTCAATATTATTCGGTGGAAAAATATGAAATGACATATAGTGGGCATATTACTTCGGTGCCTTCCAAAAAATCTTAGGTTGTTCCAGCAGAGCTTATGGGGAGATTAATACCACCTCCATATATTGACCCGAGCACTATCAAACTGGAAAAACAAGCCATATAAGAGGAGGCGTGGAGTTGGAGAATTATTTTCATCAAGAAGAAACAAGTTCACCATATGTAAGTGCGCTGGCCACAAAAGAACTACATGCCCAAATCGTAATCCACCATGATCGTTGTAATTATAGAAACTTGTGTTATTGTTTGTTTGTTGTGAACTTTTATATATTTAACTCATTGTTGTGAACCTAATGTTATCATTTATTATATATAAAATATCTTTTTTTTAATAACTTGTACATCAATAAAAAGAGGTAAAACATAAACTGAATAATACAGCAGACCACAATTATTCTCAACAGTTGCACAAACAACTGAAATATTTTCCTCCAACAGATGACAAATCTGTTGAAATAGATGGATAATCTATTGATAGAAACCCAACAGATGACCAATCTGTTCCAACACATGGTCCATCTATTGAAAGAACTCAAAAGCCAAAATTGCTAGTGCTACTGGATTCAACATAGCTCCTTTCCTCCAACCGTCGACATGTCAACAAGTATGCATATTTAGATTAGAAAAATAAACAGAATGAATATTGAATAAGAATTAAAATACCAAAGTTTGAATAAAAGTAAATTTTTCATTAAACAAAAAATAAAATACATTAGGTATAGATCCAACATAGAAAAATTAAAATACATATGCTAAAAGAAAAAAATACATTCTAATTATTATTATCATCATCATCATCATTAATGATAGCCGGCCAATCAACTCGCAGCGGCAGGACCCTCATCAACCTCTGCATCTCTCTAAACATCGTCGCTCTCACAACGACCAACTCCTTTTATAGGTCATTAACCTGCCTCTGAAGTTCCCGCACTGTGTCACATAGAATAGCAATGTCCGAAAAAGGATCAGCCATATCTAGAACATGCATGAATTGACAAATGTAAAGAAAAAAGTCCAAAATGTAATACACCATAAATGAATAACTGGTAAATTTACACCAGAAAAAAACTTACCTCAATGAGAAAGGAATATGCTCTTTGAAGAAAAGTGGTTGAAGATGTCACACGAAAATAAAAAATATAAAAAATAAATAATGTTAAGTTGAATGAAGATTAAGAAGGGACCTATTTATAGATGATTGAATCTGGACAGGTCAGGCCAAAAGGCAGGACTGTTCAGCTCCATTGTATTAATTACATTCAAACTGGTGGAATTTTATTTTCTGTGAAACGTCGCAACTTTTTCTTTTATATTAATTACTTCTCACCTTTTCATAACGGTTTGAGACTCGATAAAAGTTGTTATTATTGAGCTGTTGCAATAAATCGTCCATCTATCACAACAGGTTTAGCATCTGTTGCAATAGATTGATTGAATGTGCAACAGATGGCCTGTCAAAATAGATTTACCATCTGTTGCAATAGATGGTTTGTATATGCAACAGATAAGACATCTGATTCAACATATGTATTATCTGTTGCGATAGATGGACAGTATGTTGGAGGAGATGTTTTGATATCTTCTAACAGCTGATTCATCAGTTTCAACAGATGGAGTATTCGGTTCGTTAGCTATTTTGAATGTATTAGATAAAAAGTCACGACTCTTCACCTATTTTTAATAGTCCCTCCATTTTGTATTAGTTGGGACCTATGGGTTTGGCATACCAATTAATAAAAATATAAATTATGTAATTATTTTACCAAATTGACCTTATTAATTATGCTTTGAAAGTATAAATGTAAATAATATACTTTATGTAGTCATTTAATAATAGGGGTAATCTTGAAAGAATATAATAAAATTTTCTTAATTTTATAAATATGACAACTAAATTGAAACAAATATTTTTAGCAAGAAATAATCACATGCGTACAGGTGAATAAAAAAATAGTCTGGTCTGTCGCAACAGATTTACCATCTGTTGCAACATATGAATTATCTATTGTGACAGATGGACCATATATTTTTCATCAGCTATTTTGAATGTTTTAAGATAAAAAGTTATGACTCTTCACACCTCTTTTTTAATAGTCATCACATGGGTGCAGATGAATAAACAACATTGTCTGACATGTCCTGATGGGGTATGAAGAATAAGGTGCATGTAATGGATCCCATTTTCATGCATGTGAGGTATGTATATTATTGATCAGGCTACTGTGATAGACACACATAAAGTGCAATGATTTTATGAATGCAATTTTTTACCGATTAGACACTGATCCTTCAAACAAGATCTTGCATTGTACAGTTTAGTTTGATAGTGTGAACTGATAAGGATGAAGGGTTCCAAGACGGTGGTGTCGATACCATGTTACAATTTAATGACAATTTATGCTCATGATTTAGAGTCAAGTTTGGGGAAGGGTTCAAGTTTTTGGCGGCAGTGTAAATATCCAATAGTGATTGTACCAATTTTAATGACGCAATGGACTTCTGAAAGGCCTCTGAAGCCTCCCAATTCAGCAAACAACGATGGAACCAATAGAAATTCCCCTATTCCAAATTTATATGGATGGATTGCTGAAGGAGACTTTTATACAACAGAAGGTTCTTGGGAGAATACCTATGCGCGAAGGGGGAGGTGGAGAAGGACATATATCATCTCAAACCTTGTTTAAGAGGAAACAAAGGGTATGAAGGAAAGTGTAGCAAAATTGGCCAATGAAATTGACTTAAAAAACAAAATAACTAGATGAGCATCAAATGTGAAAGTGTATCCAAATATAAAAATCCATTAGTCGATGAAAAAAAAGAAGAATGGTCAACAGGACTGAAGCTGGACACCTTGCTCTAGAATGTAACTAGCGAGCGTGGACTCAATGAAGACTCTCACAAATTGCAGGACCAGAACTCTAAGGAAGAATATTCGCAAGCACGGAAGGTGGTAAGATTGTCGGTCAGCATTGAAACCTGAACCAACAACTCCTAAAATAAAAATACGGGGAGCCAAGGCATCAATTTCTGAAGTCTAACTTACATGCCATGCCTTCTGTTTGTGTCTATGATCAGGTCAATGGAAGTAGAAACAAAAAGGCTCGAAGTTGGGCCAAAATCCCATGCCTTGTTTCCACTGCCTTTGACCTAACCATAACCATTAACAGGAGGCATGGGATGCAATTTTAAATTGAGAAATTGCCACCTTGGCTTGATCCCGTATTTTTAATGCAGGAGTAGTTTGTTTAGATTTCAATTCAGACTGACAATCTTACCACCTTCCATGCTCATGAAGTTGCTTCCTTAGAGTTCTGGTCCTGCATTTTGTGGGTCTTCGTTGAGTCTGCGCTCACTAGTTGCAGTCTCTAGCAAAGTGACCATCTCAACTCCTCTTGACCACTCTTTCTTTTCTTGAATGACTGATGGTTTTTTATTTTTTGATACACTTTCACATTCGCAGCTCATCCAGTTTTTTCATTTTTCATGTCAATTTCATTATCCAATTTCACTACACTTTTCTTCCCACCCTATGTTTCTTTTTAAACAAGGACTGAGATAATATATGGCTTTCTCAACCTCTCTCTTCCTGCACAGGTTTTCTCCCAAACACCTTTTGCTATATAATAGTCTCCTCCAACAACCCATCCATATAAATTTAGACCAGCGAAATTTCTATTAGTTCCATTGTTGTTTGTTGCAGTGCGAGGCTTCGGAGGCCTTTCAACAAGTCCATTGAGCCATTAAAACTGGTCCAATCACTATTGGATATTTACACTGCCGCCCAAAACTTGAACCCTTCCCCAAACTTAACACAAAATTATGAGCATAAATCGTCATTAAATTGTAATGGGGTATCAAACCGCCGTCTTGGTCCCTCAGCCTTACCAGTTCAAACCTAACAACCTTAACTGTAAAATGTCATATCTTGTTTGAAGGATTAATGCCTAATAGGTAAACAACAAACATTCACAAAATTATTGTACTGGATGTGTGTTTTCATGATAGGTTGATCAGTAATACATACCTCTCACATATGAAGTGGTTTCATCTGCAAGTAGCTTATTCCCCTGAAATCATCTTTACTCTTGCCTTTAATGTTGGCCGGATAAAAGTGGATCCAGTTTTACTTTCTTTTGTCTGCAAATAAGAGAAATACATTTGATGTCAAACAAGAGAAGAATAAAAAGAAAACAAAAAGAGCATTACAAAAGGGTAACACAAATTGAGAGAATCAATAGGTGACTAATATGATGCAATAGATTACCCATTTGTTCAATCGATTAGGCATAGTTGCAATAGATGGATGACAAGTTGCAACAAATGGATCATCTGTTGGAATAAATCAAACCAGCCTTGCTATTGGTTTGATTTCTTCAAATAGTTGCTTCATTTGTTCCAACAGCTGATTCATCAGTTGCAATAGTTGAGGAAACTGTTGCAATACCAACACCACCAACATCAACAACAAAGAAACAACACCATATGTTCCAACAGCATCCACAACACAAAAATCACATGTTCCAACACAACCACCATCCCCAACAACAGCACCACCAAAGTACCAAACAAAAGATAAAAAACTATATTGACAACAAGGCTTTTTAAATTCTCCCAACAGATGACTTTTTTGCATATTTTAATAAAAACAACGATTCATTCATTCAAGACTTAAAAGTTACCTTTCCTTCAATTTTCTCAATAAATAGGAAATTGGTAATGGGTAAATCATTAATAGCAACATATGTAAATATCTAATTTAAATGACATACAAAGAAGAAGATGAGATGTAAAGAGCAACAGTGAACTATACCTGCAATGTCAAAAAAGTAAATGGATCAGAACATTCAGTTCAGTCGAGAAAAGATATTGATTGGTTAAGATCCTAAAGGTTCCTCATCTGAAAGAAGAGAGAAAAGATAGGAAAAAAACAAAGATAATTGAGAATAAAAAAGAGTGATGAGTTGAGTCTAGACTACTTTATGGCTATAGGAGAGAGTTCTAGATATAGTGGGTTTTAAATATTCATTAATAACTTTTAAAAGGCACGAGGAGACGGTGACATTGAAAAGACCAGATAAGTCTACTCAATTAGAAGATTTTTGAGTTATCCAAATAGTACCGAGTAATATTTTTACCGCCTTAGTATTTTAACATTTTTATCTCGGACAGGAAATACCTAAATTGTTTTTAAAAAAGGATCTAAAAATATTTAAGTGCAACAGATGAAAATTTCTGTTTGAAAATTTCCAAAGCTCAATCATCTGTCGCAACAAATGACATAATCTGTTTGATTGTTTACAACAAATGCGTAATATATTGCAACAGATTACCTAATCTATTTGATTTGATCCAACAAAAAATACATCTGTTGCAATAGGTTGAGCATTTGTTTATATATAATTTCAATTGAGTTCATATGTTAGACTAATACCTTAATTGAATGTGGGTTCTCATAGGGTCAACTACAACTTCAATTGAGTCTTTTAACAATTACATGATGAGATGGTATTGCGTTCCTCTCGACCAGAGTCGTCGATCGATCACTCTGAGCTGAACCGACTTTTAATACCTCATATATTAGACTAATATCTTAATTGATTAATCTAGGAGTAGGGGTGAGTTCTCATAGGATCAACTATCACTTCAGTTGAGTCTTTTGGAAATTGCATGATAAGACGGTACTGCATTTCTCCCGACCAGAGTCATCGATCGATAACTCTAAGCCAAACTGATTCTTACTACATTATATGTTCAACTAATACCTTAATTGATTAATCTAGGACAGGGTAATAATACCTTAATCAAATAATTTGGTACTAGGGGTGGGTTCTCATAGGGTCAACTAAAACTTCAATTGAGTCTTTTGGCAATTGCATAATGAGACGGTACTGCGTTCCTTTCGACTAGAGTCGTCGACCGATCACTCTAAGCCAAATCTATTCTTACTACCTCATATGTTCAACTAATAACTTAATTGATTAATCTAGGACTAGGGGTGAGTTCTCATAATGTCAACTACAATAGATGACATCGCCTATTTAATAATTTACAATAGATGGGTAATCTATTGTGATATATGACTTAATCCATTTGATAATTTACAATAGATGAATAATCTATTGCAATAGATGACTTAATCTATTTAATATTTTACAATTGTTTCATGATATATTTCAAGAAATGACGTAATCTATTTGATAGTTTACAATAGATGCATAATATATTACAACAGATTACCTAATCTGTTTGATTTGATCAGAAAAGACATCTGTTGAAACAGGTTGAACATTTGCTTATATATAATTTCAATTGAGTTCATATGTTAGACTAATACCTTAATTGAATGTGAGTTCTCATAGGGTGAACTACAACTTCAATTGAGTCTTTTGGCAATTGCATGATGAGATGGTACTGCATTCCTCCCGACCAGAGTTGTCGATCAATAACTCTGAGCTGAATTGATTCTTACTACCTCATATGTTCAACTAATACCTTAATTGAAGAGATATAATTTTTTTGCATTTTTATCAGTTTTGGCCAACAACCATCTTAAGATTCTTGGACAGGAAACTCCTTCCTGGTAATTCACTTGTCTCAAATAAGGAATGACTTCAAACGCCTAAGCCTATAAAATAACGCCAATAAATCAAAACTATTAGTGAGTAAAAAAATGAATGATATCATAATATAAGAAAGAAACATTTACCATGAAAGCCCATGGAAAGTAATATAAGTTGACTGTCTTTGGCGCTATCGGAGTCAACAAATATTTGACAGTCATTTTAAAGCTTTCATAACCCCAAGGATAGCTGTTAAATGCCTCAAGATCCTCGAAGAGCTTTATTAAACCGAGGTTTATGTTTTTATTAATGTCTCTCACCCAAAGAATATTATGTACAAATCAAACTAAGCACAATGACTACTTGTGCTTCTTTGAAAGTCCTTTACCTTTCAACGCTTCTATTAAATTTTGTATTTAAAGCTTGGATCAACAATGGTGTAATGCTCGGAATCTGGTACTTGGAACGCTACACGGTGCTCATGAGCCCAAAGGACCACAAGCAAACCCATGATTGATATCTGTACCTGTACACTGCATAATATAGCATAACGATGCGGAGACATGCACTGAAAGGCCATAAGGTTCAATATTAGACATAATTTGAATAATATAACATTTGAGGGGGTAATGGAATACCCAAAACAAGACTAAAAATACTGAAGTCCAAATCAAATATGAAATCTAATCTGCATATAGTCCGAAAGCCTCTACTGTCTGGATAATCTGAATAAGGAGTTGATGGGACATGTCCCGAAGTAACTCCAACTAATAAACTAATTAATGATATAATGGAGAAATAATCCTATCCGCGAAGGATGAGGACTCACTTCTAACTCTGACTGTTGGGACTGGAAGGAATCTACTGCTGATTTGGAGCTCGTGTCTCCGAACCTATAGTATAAGACACCATAGCGCAAATGCGTTAGTACTTTGAATGTATTGGTATATATGTGAGGTAGGCTAAATTCATGGGGTCTATATACATGAACAATAATAACCGACTGACTATCATAAGTGTGAGAATACATAAATGAAATATAACAACTGACACTAATACCGTGGAAACATGATTTTTGAATCTGAATACTGATGACATGACATACGGATAACTAACATGACTAATAACATGAATAACTGCATCTGAATATAAATGATAACATGAGTGACTGTATCTGACAGTCCTGAATCAGATAAAACTATGAGTTCCATACTGTATCTGAGTTGACTGAATCTGACAACCCTAAATCTGAAGAACTATTTGAGTCCTTTTACTGAGACTGATACTAAACCTGTGGGAAGTAGTCACCTAAATGACATGCCCTAAATGCGCTATTTATCTAAGTTGGGGTCAAATCTGTAACCCCAATTAGAAGTGTGTCAATGCCACGGCACTGGTAAGGACAAGCTGTGAGGACCCTATACTGGCAGATACTCAAAATGAGAATGGTGGGAACCCTAAACTAGCAGGTTAAGCCACCTCATCAACCCTAAACTGACAGGTTAGATGTCTTAACCTACGCTGGATACATAGTTTTGGAACACAAGGATTACTCCTAAGAATCACACCCTAAACTAGCAGGTGAGTTCCCATCCTTGGGTTCGCTCGGTGCTGATTTCTACTCCCATCTGAATTGACACTGAACATGATTTACTGAACTGAACATGGACTGAGTTACTGAATTTTGTTGATTGATGGAATACTACTGATATCTACCAACTAACTGAGTTTATGAGATCATGAAGATTTCCTGAGTCATACGACTGTCTGAAGTCTAAGGATTCATAGCTTGACTGAGAGTATCATAAAAACATGACATGGCTCTACCCACACAGCTAATGTTTTGAGTTCAAGTACCCCCAGGACTCGATGGAAGGAATCTGATAAAGCATGACTTACTTGAATACATGATTAGTTATCATAACCCATAATACATTTATTATAGCATTTCATCAAACATATGATAGGCACAAACTTGTACATACATGGGGATTTCATGATATAATGCTAATTAGGCACTTTTCCTTCTTCTAAGCATTTAATCAAACATATTGCAGGCATAGTACATGTAAACATCATTGTAAAATCAACTAAACATCATAATTCAATTCTAATTTCATCATTCAAGAGTTTAACCATAGGTTTGCATGAATCTAAATCTATAATAATTGAACCCACATAGAAATTATCACCCAACATGGAATAGAATTCAACTTCTCATTTATCAACATGAACAAGAACAAACCAATCATAAAATCATAAAGAAAATCCATAACTTGAAGTTGGAAAAGGGATTCTTAGGCTTCATGGACGGAAGGGGTCCATGAATGAATACTATGCATACCTGGGTTGGGATTCTTGATGTTCTTGAACTTGAAGAATTGGAAATCCCTTAGTTATTTAAGAAGATTGGATTTTGTTCTTGGAGATTAAGGTTTGAGAGAAACCCTTATATTTATTGTGAAATAATAATAAACCAAATGGCTGAAATCAGATATAATTGGGTATATATAGGCAGGTGGTAAATGACCAAAGTACTCCTATTAAAACGACCTGGAAAAACTGAACGTAGGATACAACGGTGGCTTCCGCCGGTCCGTTGGAACTGTGATGGTCCGTCGGACCCTTCCGTCGGACCTGGGCAGAAACTAGTCTCACTAGCTTAGTGCGATAGTGGCTTCCGATGGTCTATCGAGGCTGCGACGGTCCTTCGACTGCTACCGTCATACCTGGGTAGAAAAAAGGTCCACTACCTCAGTGTGATGTCAGGCTCCGATGGTTCATCAGGCTAGAGATGGTCCGTCAACCTGACCGTCTGTTCTGCAGTCCGATCTGCTTTCATAAAATATCCATAACTTCTTCCCCCGATACCAGATTTTTATGAAATTGGTATCGATGAAAAGCTTATTTAATTTCTCACGTGGTAGAAAGTGAAAATATTAAAATTACCATGTGTACAATAATGTATTCATATTTCAAAGCAAGTTCAAACATCTTTGAGATGATTTTAAGCTAAGAAAAAAGCACGGTTATTATAATATCTCCCCCTTGAGAATATTCGTCCTCGAATGAGGCTGACTGAGATGGGAAACAATAAGTTGAAAATGAACAAAATATGGATAACTGGAACATGATCTCATGACTGACATAA
>NC_061117.1:217713435-217878072 GCF_002878395.1 Capsicum annuum | reverse complement strand
GTTTCCATTGTCTGCCAAATATATACAGTTTACATGTGAGTGACAAGGCCATCAATTTATTAACCCCCCAAAAATAAATACAATGCCAGTTATTTTTTCTAATTATTTTTTGCTGTATACGTCTTTTCAAACCCGGAAACAAAACAAACTGATCCATGGGCCATACATGAGTAGCTGTCAAGTCACTCTCTCTGTATAACCAATATGGGTTGTGGTATAGTAGATGTGGCTGCTCCACCCTTAACAAGAGGTCGAGGGTTCGACTCTGGGTATGGAGAAAACTTTGTTGTGAGCGTTGCCACCTTAATGGGCCCTGTAACGCTCGATCCGGATTATTCAGGGCTCCAATGCGGACACCGGATACCGAATACCGGATGAAAAAAAAAAACTCTCTATATATATGCATACTGGGAAATGTCCAGTATAGAGTAATTCTGTTTTGTATTGCTTACTTAGTAATAAATAAAATTCTATTTACCAAATAAAAAAATTACTTGTGATCAATCAAATCATTGAGTGAGTTCGTTGAATCCAACAATTTGAGGTACCACTATTGTTCGGATTGAAGGCCATTTTATCCTGAGAGAAAGATTCCATAACCTCGGGTACAGTGAAGGAAATTATTCCTTAAGGAAACTCAGTGAAGTTGGGGGACTTGACCTTAAAATTCTAATTCATCTCTTTTCTGAAAAAAAATAAAATTAACACACCTCTTAGATAGATTATTCATAATCTAGTGTTGAAGGTGTTAAGGAACTTCAAAAGTATTCTTGTCTTAGACTTGAACTAGTATTGAAGTTGGTGTTGCATTTTATACATATTCTTGTACTCGAAACACTACATAAAATAACAATCTTAAGGAATAAGTTTTTTGCAGAATCTGTATTGCTTGTTTTTGGAGATTAAAGCTTTAAGCTTTCTACTCCGTTTGATTTTAACTAGTGATTTGAAGACATAAAATTTTCATCACAAGTTAAAGATTTTTCGGTTGACGATTGGAAGTCATAAAAACTTTATTTTTAACTAGAAACAAGAAGAAGAGTTTAAGGTTGTTTAAATTTATAAATAGTATTCTAAAAATACTAAATTTTATTGTCTTGTGGTGACAGGACAAATGACTAACGAAAGTCAAATGCAAGATGCGGCTACGACTGTGGGAGCAACTAGCATTACTTCAACAAGTCAAGCAAATGCTCCACAATCAATGGCACCTGCGGAGAAGCCTGAAAATTTGTGGGCATTGACTTTAAGCGATGGCAGTATTCCCTTTTGACCTCTACAATGGTTACAGTATAACTAAGACATTGAAGGAATTGTGGGAGGAACTAGAACGAAAATACAAGACAGATGATGCGGGAATTAAGAAATTCTTTGTTGCAAGGTTCCTGGACTTTAAAATGATAGATAGCAAATCGGTTGTCTCTCAAGTGCAGGAATTGCAAGTAATCATTCACGATCTCTTAGCGGAAGGTATATCTTTGAAAAATACCTTAGTTGAACAAATTAAAAATGTTCTTAGTACTCACATAAACTGTTTTGTAGGTTTGATTGTGAATGATGCATTTCAAGTAGCAGTGATCGTTGAGAAGCTACCACCTATGTGGAAAGACTTCAAAAAATACTTGAAGCACAAACGCAAGGAGATGACTGTCGAAGATCTTATTGTCCGACTATGTATTGAAGAGAATAATAAAGATGCCAAGAGAAGGTCAAAAGGGAATTCTGCAATTAATGGAGCACATATTGTGGAAGATGACCAAAACAATTCTAAGAAAAGGAAGAAAGTTGAACGAGGAAGCAATCAACCCAAGAAGAAATTCAAGGAAAAATGCTTCAATTATGGAAAGATTGGTCACAAGTCCACAGATTGTCGTACCCCAAAGAAAGACAAGAAAAAGGACCAAGCAAATATGATTGAGTCCAACAAAGAAAGTGATGATCCGTGTGCTATGTTTTCAGAATGCAACTTTATGGGGAATCCTCGCAAGTGGTGGATGGATTCTGGTGCCAGCCGCAATGTTTGTGCCAACAAAGAGTTATTTTCTTCATTTGCTCTGGCTCAAGTAATAGAAATGATCTACATAGCTAACTCCGCTACTGCTAAGGTAGAAGGAATAGGAAAAGTGTGCTTGAAAATGACTTCAGGCAAGGTTTTGACACTGAACAATGTCTTGTATATTTCAGAATTACGTAGGAACTTGATTTCTGTTTCACTTCTAGACAAGAACAGATTCAAATGTGTAACCATTTCTGAAAAAATTGTAATTAGCAAAGGAGAAATGTATGTAGGAAAAGGCTATCTCACCGAGGGCCTTTATAAGATGAATGTTGAAATAAATAAAAGTTCAAATTCTTCTTACTTGCTTGAGTCTTATTATTTATGGCATGAACGTTTAGGCCATGTTAATTACAAAATGTTACGAAAACTAATTAACTTAGAAGTTTTGTCAAACTTTGAGTGCAATAAATCAAAGTATCAAACGTGTGTGGAATCAAAGTATGCAAAACATCCTTATAAGTACATTAAAAGGAATTCCAATCCTGTAGACTTAGTACACACTGACATTTGTGATATGAAGTCAACACCATCACGTGGTGGAAAAAAGTATTTCATAACTTTTATTGACGATTGCACTAGATATTGTTATGTCTACTTGCTAAATAGTAAGGATAAAGCAATAGATGTGTTTAGGCAATACAAAACTGAAGTAGAAAATCAGTTAGAGAGAAAGATAAAAATGATAAAAAGTGATAAGGGCGGAGAATATGTATCTCCTTTCGCCGAAATATGTGTAGAGAATGGAATCGTCCATCAAACTACAGCCCCGTATTCACCTCAATCTAATGGAATTACGAAAAGGAAAAACCGAACTTTGAAGAAAATAATGAATGCCTTACTTATAAGTTTCGGTTTACCGCAAAACTTGTAGGGGAGGCTATCCTTACAAACAACCGTATACTCAGTAGAGTTCTCCATAGTAAGACGCAATCAATTCCTTATGAAAAAGGGAACGGAAGGAAACCCAACTTGAAATATTTCAAAGTGTGGGGGTGTCTAGCGAAGGTCCAAGTTCCTATGCCTAAAAGGGTTAAGATAGGACCTAAGACTGTGGACTGCGTGTTCATAGGATATTCTAAAAGCAGTAAAGCATGTTGGTTTTTGGTTCATAAATATGAACATCCAGATATAAATAAAAATACGGTAATTAAATTAGATAATGCTGAATTCTTTGAAAATATTTACCCGTTTAAAATTAGACATGAACAGTCTAGTGGAGGATATAAACGACATCGAGATGAACCAAGTGATAATGAACATAATGAAGAAAATCCAAGATGTAGTACACATCAAAGAACGTCTACTTCATTTGGATCATATTTTGTAACATTTCTCTTAGAAAATGAGCCTTAAACATTAAAAGAAGCGATGTCATCGTTAGACTCATCCTTTTGGAAAGAGGCAGTCAATAGTAAGATTGATTCAATCTTAAGCAACCATACGTGGGAATTGGTTGATCTTCCTCCAGGAAATAAATCTTTAGGTTCTAAATGGATCTTTAAAAGGAAAATGAAAATGGATGGTACTATTGACAAATACAAGGCAAGACTTATAGTAAATGGCTTTAAGCAAAAAGAAGACCTTGATTACTTTGATACATACATGCCAGTAATGAGGATAACATCGATTCGAATGTTAATTTCCTTGGCGACAGTATATGGTCTTGAAATCTATCAAATGGATGTGAAAATCGCATTCTTAAACAGAGAATTGGAGGAAGAAATTTACATGGAACAACCTGAGGGTTTTGTGGTTCCAAGAAAGGAGAATAAGGTGTGTAAACTTATTAAGTCATTGTATGGACTAAAGCAAGTACATAAACAATGACATGCGAAGATTGACCAAACCATGTTGGCAAATGGGTTTAAAATAAATGAATGTGGTAAATGTGTTTATATTAAAGACACTCCAAATCACCAAGTCATTCTATATTTATATGTAGATGATATATTGATCATCGGTAGAGATATTTCTGACATAAAAGCAACGAAATGAATGCTCGAGAGCAAGTTTGATATGAAAGACCTTGGAGTTGCGGATGTGATCTTAGGTATAAGAATCCATAGAACTCCACAAGGGTTGGCATTGTCACAGTGCATTATATCAAAAAGGTACTTGACAAATTAAAGTTTATGGAATTCAGTATTGCCAAGACTCCATTGGATGTGAGCTTTGCACTTAGAAAGAATGAAGGTGAAAGTGACTCACAATTGGAGTACACAAGAGTATTGGAATGTTTAATGTATATAATGAACTGTACACGACCAAATATAACATACGCTATTAGTAAATTGAGTCGGTACACGAGTAATCCCAAAAAAACTCATTGGATGGCAATGAAAAGACTTTTGGGGTATCTTAAATACACTCAAGACTATACTTTGCATTCTAATAAATATCCCACAGTACTTGAAGGATATAGTGATGCAAATTGGATCATCGGATCAAACAAAGTAAAATCCATGAGTGGATATATATTTACTATCGGTGGAGGTGTAGGCTCTTGGAAATCATCCAAACAGATATGTATTGCTCGCTCTACAATGGAATCTGAATTTATCACGTTAGATAAAGCCGGTGAAGAAGCAGAATGGCTTTAGAATTTCTTGGAAGATATTCCTTATTGGCCTAAACCAGTGGCACCAGTATGTATACACTGTGATAGCCAAGCGGCAATAGGTAGGGCAGGGAGCATGATGTACAATGATAAATCTCGTCACATACGACGGAGACATAATACCGTTAGAGAACTTTTCTCTAGAGGAATTATCACCGTTGACTATGTTAAGTCAAAGTACAATGTTTCGGATTCACTTACAAAAGGCCTATCTAGAGAAGGAGTGGAAAGGACATCCAAGGGAATGGGTTTAAGGCCTCAGCATGACGGTAACTCTACCTAGTAGACTGGAGATCCCAAGAGCTAGGTTCAAGGACATCAAACAAAGTTGTGTTTGACAGGTTCAACATTGTCAATTACCCAACCCATTCTCATGATGTAAACAATGTTTAGTAAACAAGGATAATACTTAAGGTGAAAAGTCTTTTAATGATTATCTAAATTTGGTAGATTTGACCAAATAGTTTAATCTATAGGATTGAACATTTAGAAATCACCTATGTGAAGGCGAAGTGGAAGCTGTTTCAAGGAGAATGTTAGTAAAGGCCTATTCTCTAAGCTCTCATGAAACCGAGACGTATTCATTGCTGAAAAGAATAAAACCTTGAGAACCATAAATGGTAAAAGGCTGGTTGTGTGACATGTGTTGTCTAGGTGTACATTAAATCTTGATGGTTTAAAGATATCAAATATGTACATTAAATCTCAATGGTTTAAAGATATCAAATCTACTAATTGACCAAGTTCATCCTATGCATGTTCACTATGAAAAGTTCAAAGGGAAACCCACTTATCCAGATGCAATCAGTCTTTGCTTGATGATCACATACTTGTCCATAAAGTTTAGCAAAGAATAGCCATTCCCTATTCATGTGGGGGATTTTTCATGGAAAATGGAGGGACACAACCTTTGAGCAAAAGACATTGTTTTGGAAAAGGTGTGACTGTTCAGACAGTTGTATCTGTTCAGAAAAAGACACAATATTTCAAATGAATAGACATGACTCTTCCAAAGGATACACCTTTTAAGTGAACCATTTCCACCTTTCAGAAGAGGCATTTGATGGCTATATAAACTCGTTTTCATCCACAGGTTTAGATATAAATTAAAAACTTTCTGAAATAATTTTTTTTTTTGTCTTCAAAACATTCCTTGTGATTAATCAAATCGTTGAGTGAGTTCGTTGAATCCAACAATTTGAGGTACCACTATTGTTTATATTGAAGGCCATTTTATCCTGAGAAAAAGATTCCATAACCTCGGGTACAGTGAAGGGAATTATTTCTTAAGGACACTCCGTGAAGTCGGGGGACTTGGCCTTAAAATTCTATTCCATCTCTTTTCTGGAAAAAAAAATTAACACACTTCTTAGATAGATTATTCATAATCTAGTGTTGAAGGTGTTAAGAAATTTCAAAAGTGTTCTTGTCTTAGACTTGAAATAGTATTGAAGTTGGTGTTGTATTTTATACAGATTCTTGTACCCAAAACACTACATAAAATAACACTAAAAAAGTAAAGGAAGTAAATTTTTTTATATAAAGAAAACTTCTGATAGCTTTGTGTTCCATTTTCTAGGTGCTTATTTTAAATCATATAGGGATTTGATTAGTCTACACACTAAATTCTCCCCTTGACTAGCAAATCCTTGAGGTAATTTCATGTATACTTCATCAGTGAGCTCACCACTTAAGAATGCATTATAGACATCCATTTGATGGACAAACCAGTTTTTCTTTGTAGCAGTAGCAAGAACAGTCCTTAATGCTTTTATTTTAACAACTGGACTAAAGGTTTCCTTGTAGTCAATTCCATCCTTTTGACTGTATCCTTTAGCAACCAACCTAGCCTTAAATCTTTCAACTTCACTTAAGGCCATATACTTCACCTTATATATCCATCTACATTCAATAGGATTTTTGCCTTTGGGTAATGGAGCCACCTCTCATGTGTGTAGAATTCAAGGCATCTATCTTATTTTGCATTGCTTCTACCCACCTAAAATCCTTACAAGCTTCATAATAGCTTGTGGGTTTAGTAACTATTCCAGACTTAGAAATATAAGCTCTATAAGACTCAGATAACTTGTCATATAACACATAGATGGCTAGAGAAATGGTACCTTTGTTTCTTTACTGGTTTAGAAATCAGTCATCCACACTAGTGGCTTTCTTCCTCTAATAGGCCTTTGTTGCTTTTGAGGTACAGTGACATATTCCTTGTAGGTTCAGGAATAACGTGAGAACTTATAGCAGGCTCTATTAGTCCTTTCAGAGATATGTTCAGTGGATGGTTGATACAACATTGTTATGAAAGTGTCTACAGCTAGATACTGATCTTCTAATGGGAACACATGATAGGGAGTAGGATCATAAGCTGTTTTAAGCTGGAAAGGGAACATATCCTCCCTAAATGACACATCCCTACTAACAGAAAAGGTACTAATAGATACGTCATACAAGACATATCCCTTTTTAGTACTATAATAGCCCTTCAAAACAGTTGCTCTTGACCTTGGCATGAGCTTATAAAACTCATCTAGCACCTTAGCAAAACAAATACACCCTAGTATTCTTAAGTTCTCAGGATGGTTTACTTCTATACAATTTCTCATAGGGAGTGTGATCGGCAACACTTGAACTAGGCAACCTGTCTCTAATACCATGTAATTATTCTAAATTTATTACTTAGACTATGAACACTTCTAAAAAATGAGTTATATACAGAGTAAATAAGAAAGAGTAGAGAGAGAGCCAGGACATAATATGTTTTCCAATATATGAAAAAGTGAAACAAGCAAAAAAAAAAAACTCTCATAATTTAGTGCACAACAAATGCAAGGACAAAATATATTTTCCATCATATAAAAAAGTGAAACAAGCAAAAATAGAACCCTCATAATTTAGTGCACAACAAATGCAGGGACAAAATATGTTTTTCATCATATGAAAAAGTAAAACAATCAAAAATAAAACCCTCATAATTTAGTGTACATCAAATGCAAGGACAGAATATGTTTTCCATCATATAAAAAAGTGAAACAAACAAAAATCAAACTCTCATAATTTAGTGCACATCAAATGCAAAGACAGAATATGCTTTCTATCAGATAGAAAAGTGAAACAAACAAAAATAGAACTCTCATAATTTCATGCACAATAAATGCTAGGATAGAATATGTTTTTCATCGTATGGAAAAATGAAACGAGCAAAAATAGAACTCTAATAATTTAGTGCACAACAAATACATGGACATAATATGTTTTTCATCATATGGAAAAGCGAAACAAAGAAAAGTAGAACTCTCATAATTTAGTGCATAACAAATGCAAGGACAAAATATGTTTTTTCATCATATGAAAAAGTGAAAGAAGAAAAGATAAAAATCTCATAATTTAGTGCACATCAAATGCAAGGACAAAATATGTTTTCCATCCTATGAAAAAGTGAAACAAGCAAAAATAGAACTCTCATAATTTAGTGAACAACAAATGCAAGGATAGAATATGTTTTCCATCATATGAAAAAGTGAAACAAGCAAAAATAAAAATCTCATAATTTATTGCACATCAAATGCAAGGTCAGAATATGTTTTCCATCATATGTAAAAGTGAAACTAGCAAAAATAGAACTCTCATAATTTAATGCAAAATTAATGCAAGGATAGAATATGTTTTTCATCATATGAAAAAGTGAAACAAGCAAAAATAAAACTCTCATAATTTAGTGCACAATAAATGCAAGGATAGAATATGTTTTCCATCATATGATAAAGTGAACCAAGCAAAAATAAAACTCTCATAATTTAATGCACATCAAATGAAAGGACAGAATATATTTTCCATAATATGTAAAAGTGAAACAAGCAAAAATAGAACTATCATAATTTAGTGCACAACAAATGAAAGGATAGAATATGGTTTTCATCATATGAAAAAGTGAAAAAAGCAAAAATAAAACTCTCATAATTTAGTGCACAACAAATGCAAGGACAGAGTATGTTTTCCATCATATGGAAAAGTGAAATAATTAAAAACTCTCATAATTTAGTGCACAACAAATGCAAGGATAGAATATGTTTTGCATCATATGAAAAAGTGAAACAAGTAAAAATAGAACTTTCATAATTTAGTGCACAATAAATGCAAGGACAGAATATGTTTTTCATCATATGAAAAAGTGAAACAAGCAAAAATAAAACTCTCATAATTTAGTGCACATCAAATGCAAAGACAGAATATTTCATCATATGAAAAAGTGAAAGAAGAAAAGATAAAAATCTCATAATTTAGTGCACATCAAATGCAAGGACAAAATATGTTTTCCATCATATGAAAAAGTGAAACAAGAAAAAATAGAATTCTCATAATTTAGTGCACAATAAATGCAAGGACAGAATATGTTTTCCCATCATATGAAAAGGTGAAACAAGCAAAAATAAAACTCTAGTAATTTAGTACACATCAAATACAAGGACAGAATATGTTTTCATCATATGAAAAAGTGAAACAAACAAAAATAAAACTCTCATAATTTACTGAACATCAAATGCAAGGGCAGAATATATTTTCTATCATATGGAAAAGTGAAACAAGCAATTCACATTTCTCTCATAATAATTATTTTTGGTCATGGGAATTTTAGATACAATTTTGAAATTGTATTTGGAAAAGTAAAAACAAGTTTTACTGTTTTTCACTTTTTTTCAGTCATACTTTCTCTCACAAAATTTTAAAAAATAACTTTAATTTATATACTGGCTAAACATAACTCCAACTCCATCTTCAACTTCAACTCTAACTCCAACTCCGAAAAATTATAATTTTCTTGGCCAAATGGGACCTAAAGTTGTTGTTTGGCCATGAGAATTATTTCTTCTCTTCGAAAAATTATTTTACTTTAGTTAAAAAAGTGAAACAATATGGATTTAGCGATACAAATTTCAAATACAATTCTGAAATTGTATTTGAAAAAATAAAAATAAGTTTTACTTGTTTTCACTTTTTTTTACTCAAACTTTTCTCACAAAATTTCCAAAACAACTTTAATTTATATTTATGGCCAAACACAACTTTAATTCCAACTTCAACTTCAACTTCAACTCTAACTCTAGAAAATTAATTTATAATATCCTCTAATTTTTTGTGGATATTTGAACTCTACATTGAAACAAATGAATAAGACAAAATAATAATAATTATTTTAATTTTTTATCCTCATTATTGCAACATTATTGAACAGTGTTATAACGCAAAATAGAATGAAATGAATAAGTTTTCCTTTTACTTAAGATTTAACTATGCTCCGTACCCATTCTTGTGTATGATCAAAACGGGTATATGTTAGTGCACAACAAATGCAAGGACAGAATATGATTTCCATCATATGAAAAATTTAAACAAGCAAAAATAAATTATGGGAGTTTTCTTTTATCTTGTTTCACTTTTTCATATGATAGAAAACATATTCTGCCCTTGCATTTGATGTGCACTAAATTATTAGAGTATTATTTTTGCTTGTTTCACTTTTTTAATATGATGAAAACATATTCTGTCCTTGCATTTCATTATGCACTAAAATATGAGGGTTTTATTTTTGCTTGTTTCAATTTTTCATATGATGGAAAACATATTATGTCCTTGCATTTGATGTGCACTAAATTATGAGAGTTTTATTTTTGCTTGTTTCACTTTTTCATGTGATGGTAAACATATATAGTCCTTGTATTTGATGTGCACTGAATTATGAGAGTTTGATTTTTGCTTGTTTCACTTTTCCATATGATGGAAAACATATTCTGTCCTTGCATTTGTTATGCACTAAATTATGAGAGTTCTATTTTTTCTTGTTTCATTTTTTCATATGATGGAATTCATATTTTGTCCTTGAATTTGATGTGCATTAAATTATGAGAGTTTTATTTTTGCTTGTTTCACTTTTTCATACGATGGAAAACATATTCTGTCTTTTCATTTGTTGTGCACTAAATTATGAGATTTCTATTTTTTCTTTTCACTTTTCCATGTGATGGAATACATATTCTGTCCATGCATTTGTTGTGCACTAAATTATGAGAGTTCTATTTTTGCTTGTTTCACTTTTCCATATGATAGAAAACATATTTTGTCCTAGCATTTGTTGTGCACTAAATTATGAGAGTTTTATTTTTTCTTGTTTCATTTTTCAATATGATGGAAATCATATTCTCTCCTTGAATTTGACGTGTGCTAAATTATGAGAGTTTTATTTTTTCTTATTTCACCTTTTCATATGATGGAAAACATATTATGTCCTTGCATTTGTTGTGCACTAAATTATGAGAGTTTTATTTTTTATTGTTTCACTTTTCCATGTGATGGAAAATATATTCTGTCCATGCATTTGTTGTGCACTAAATTATGAGAGTTCTATTTTTGCTTGTTTCACTTTTTCATATGATGGAAAATATATTCTATCCTAGCATTTGTTGTACACTAAATTATAATAGTTCTATTTTTGCTTGTTTCAGTTTTCATATGATGAAATACATATTCTGTCCTTACATTTGATGTGCACTAAATTATGAGAGTTCTATTTTTTCTTGTTTCACTTTTTCATGTATTGGAAAACATATTTTGTCCTTGTATTTGATGTGCACTAAATTATGAAAGTTTTATTTTTGTTTGGTTTACTTTTTTAATATGATGAAAACATATTTTGTCCTTGCATTTGATATGCATTAAATTATGAGAGTTTTATTTTTGCTTGTTTCACCTTTCCATATGATAGAAAATATATTCTATCCTTGTACTTATTGTGCACTAAATTATGAGAGTTTTATTTGTTCTTGTTTCACTTTTTCATAGTATGAAAAATATATTTTGTCCTTGCATTTTATGTGCCCTAAATTATTGAGAGTTTTATTTTTGTTTGTTTACTTTTCCATATGATGGAAAACATATTCTGTCTTTGCATTTATTATGCACTAAATTATGAGAGTTTTATTTTTGCTTGTTTCAATTTTTCATATGATGGAAAACATATTCTGTCCTTGCATTTGATGTGCACTAAATTATGAGATATTTATTTTTGCTTGTTTCACTTTTTCGTATGATGGTAAAAATATTCTATCCTTGTATTTGATGTGCACTAAATTATGAGAGTTTGATATTTGCTTGTTTCACTTTTCCATATGATGAAAAACATATTTTGTCCTTACATTTGTTGTGCACTAAATTATGAGAGTTCTATTTTTGCTTGTTTCACTTTTCCATGTGATGGAAAACATATTCTGTCTATGCATTTGTTGTGCACTAAATTATGACAGTTCTATTTTTGCTTGTTTCACTTTTTCATATGGTGGAAAACATATTATGTCCTAGCATTTGTTGTGTACTAAATTATGAGAGTTCTATTTTTGCTTTTTTCACTTTTCCATATGATGAAAAACATATTCTGTCCTTACATTTGATGTGCACTAAATTATGAGAGTTTTGTTTTTGCTTGTTTCACTTTTCCATGTGATGAAAAACATATTCTGTGCTTGCAATTGTTGTGCACTAAATTATGAGAAGGACCAACTATTTGCTACTCTATATTGAGATACTTTGGTTGAGATTTCATGTTCAGAAAGCGGGCCATGAATCAGATTTTGTAGCGGCGAATTTGGCGCTATCCAAGCTTCCGTGAAGAAATTAATATGCTGTCCATTCCCAGGATGCCATTGAAGTTCAATTTGGCATTGAACTAAACCCAGAGTGAGAATCTTCCAGATTCGAGAAAAATCAGACCGTCTACCCAGGTATTTACTGTGAAGAATTAGAGCCCAAAAGGAATTTGAGTGAAAGACTCACCAAGCTGTAGATCCCAAGAGTTCTAAGTTCTTGGTTTCAAGTTGCTGAATACCTAGTCCTCCTAGCTTTTTAGGTTTTGAAATAGAGGCCCAACTGAACATATGTATCTTTTAAGGCTCCAAGGTATTTCTCCAAAAGAAGTTTCATTGGTAAACCTCCATTCTTTTAATAACATATGTAGGGAGCTTAATAAGGTACATACATGAATTGGGAGACTATTAAGAGTAGATCGTATAAGGGTTGCTCTCCCTACAGTGGTAAGAAAAGGAGCTTTCCAGCTCGCAAATCATTTCTTGAAGTTGTCTAACAAGAACTGGAAGTCTTTTTTAGTTAGCTGATGCATAAAGATGGGATAACCTAGATACTTACTGAAGATGTGCCCTTCCTGAAGACTTAAAATAGATTTAGCCATCTCCTTAGTAGCGGAAGAAGTGTTTTTTGAGAAAAAGAGTTTCAATTTTGCAAGGCTAATTTTTTGGCCTGAGACAGAATTAAAGTACGCAAAAATGTTTGAAATTTCCATGCACGAGGTGGAATTCCCCTCTGTGCAAAGAATGATAACATCAACAAAGAACAAGTGGGATAAAAGTGGGGCTCGGGCGCAGATTTTAATTGGACTTTACAAGTCGTAGTTAACAGCTATGTCAATGCGCCGGGAAAGACGCTCCATGCATAAAATAAAGATATAGGAAGAGAGAGAGTCACCCTAAAGGATACCTCTAGAGGGATAGAAATAAGACGTAACCATTTTATTAAGTAGGATGGAGACTGATGAAGACGTGATACAAGACATGATAAGACCTACAAAATTGGGAGGAAAATTAAAATAGTGTCATGACTAAACGACTATTCCAACTGATCAAAAGCCTTTTCCAAATCAATCTTGGCAGTCATATGAGCTTTTCTACCTTTGGTAGTGTTGAAAAAATTGAGAATCTCATGGACTAGAATTGCATTGTCAGAAGCCCTCTGATTTTTTAGAAAGCTGGACTGGGAGGGTCCAATAAAGTTGTGAAGAGGAGTTTTCATTCAGTTTATGATAATCTTGCTAATTATTTTATATGTTTTGTTGCAGAGACTAATGGGTCAATACTGATTAATAATTGTAGGATTTTAGATCTTCAGAATGAGACAAATAAAAGTTTCATTGATTTTCATTGGGATTGTCTAGATTGTGAAAATATTAGAACAGAAATCCTTAATGGAACTACCTAAAATATCCCAGTATGTTTGGTATAAAAAGGGATGGATTCTATCAGGTCCTGGAGACTTATATGGCTTAAAAAATGCATCAATCACCTCTTGGTGCATTAGGGACCTCAATAATAGACCAGCTTCCTCAGGATTGACTACTCGTGAGAGAGCACACGAGTGGTGCCTGGGAGAGTAGATAAGATCCAAAGCATAGAGGCTCATGTAAAAAGAAATAACATGCCTTTCAATGTTCTGCCTACTAGAGATCCAGTTACCCACTGAGTCTTAAAGCGATAAGATTTTATTTTTCTGCCTTCATCCAAGAGTGGAAATATGAAAAAATTTTGTATTCTCATCCCCGTCATTGAGCCAAAGAATTAGAGACTTTAACCTCCAAAATTCATTTTCAGCATGGAGTAAAGTGTAACGCCCCGAATCTGGTGCCCGAAATGCTATATGCTGCTCATGACCTCGAAGGACCACAAGCTAACCCATGACTGATATCTGTACCTGTATACTGCGTGATATATTGTATAAATGCGGAAACATGAACTGAAAGGCCATAAGGTTCAAACTGTAATATAACTGATAAGTCATAACATATGGATGGGGTATAAATACCCAAAACAAAACTGTCTAACATGATAGTCTGGAAAGCCTCTAACTGACTGAACTGTCTGAATAAGGAGTTGATAAGACATGCCCTTAACTAACTCCAACTAATAAATTAATTAATGAGAAAATCAAGTAATGATCATGTCCTCGAAGGAAGAGGACTCACTGCTAAATCTGACTGCTAATATTGGGAATCTACTAATGCTTTGGAGCTCGTGTCTCGAACCTATGGTATAAGACACCATAGCTCAAATGCGTCAGTACTTTGAATGTACTGGTATGCATGGAAGGTAGGATGAATTGATGGAGTTCATATGCATGAACAATACTGGCCAACTGACTAATATGAACGTTAGAATACATGCATGAATACATAGTAACTACATCTGAGATCGTGATAACATGAATGTACTGATAACTAACATGACTGATAACTAAATTCTGATGACTGATACAACTAATGAAATGAGTGACTGTATCTAATAGTCCTAAATCTGATGGAACTAGCTGAGTTTTGTACTATTCTGAGTTGACTATATTTGATAGTCCTGAATTCTGTAAAACTATCTAAGTTCTATTACTGAGACTAAATGACTGTATCTTACAGTCCTGATTTTATAATTGAAACTGTGGGAAGTAGTTATTTAACAGACATGCCCCTAATATTCCATTATGGCTTAGTTGGGGTCCAATCTGTAACCCCAATTGGAAGGGTGTAAATATCGCGCCACTGGTAAGGACAAGCTATGAGTGACCCTCATCTGACAGTGCTTATCCACCTCATCAAACCTCATCTGACAGTTTTGATGTCTCAACCTATACTGGCTACATAGTTATGGAATGCAAGGATGACTTTTAAGAATCACACCCTCATCTAACAGTGTG
This sequence comes from Capsicum annuum, assembly GCF_002878395.1. Lineage (NCBI taxonomy): Eukaryota > Viridiplantae > Streptophyta > Magnoliopsida > Solanales > Solanaceae > Capsicum > Capsicum annuum. Next base: position 217,862,869 of record NC_061117.1, on the reverse strand, counting down.
TGTTCCCATCTTTGGGTTCACTCGGTGCTAATTCCTACTCCCATCTGAATAGACACTGAACATGAATTACTGAACTGAATTAATTGAATTCTGTTGACTGATGGAATATTACTGAGATCTGATAACTGACTGAGATTATTGAGTTTTTCTGAGTCATGTACTGATTCTAGGCACACAACTATATTTTTTGGGTACAAGTACCCCCAGGACTCGATAGAAGGAAATTGGAAAAGCCTGACTTTCTGGAGTATAGGACCAATATCAACAATACATAAACCATTAGCTAAGATATTTCATCAAACACTTGGCATACATAACTTGTACAAGAATGGAGATTTCATATAATCATACTGATGTTGCACTTTTCCTTCACATAGGCATTTAATCAAACATATGGGTAGCTTTGGTTATGCAATCATTAACACATCTAATAATTAAGAATACAACAATCAACTTGTAAATTGAAGGGTTATCGTGAATACCACATAATTCATCACATGTTAAAATCAATTTTTGTAATTAATAGTCTAAAACATGGAATAAAACCAAAAAACAATATGAACATCACTTTTCAATTCAATCAAATCATGAACATTCATAAATATACAAATCTTGGATTTTGAAAAGAGATTCTTGAGCTTCATGGGTGAAAGAGACCCATGAATCAACACATAACATACCTTAGTTCTTGATTTAACAAAGATTGATGGAGAGACTTTCTTGAAATTGAATCCCCAATTGAAACCCTAGTTTGTTCTTGAGAGAAAGTTGAGAGAAACTAGAATATTTTGGTTGAAGGATGGCTAAATCACATGTTAAAGGGCTTAAATATGGGTGAGAAATTGACCCTTTTAACCCTGGACGCATCTTTTAATTTAGTAAAAATTTCCCAAATTGGACCCCTGGTGCGACGCGGCGCTATCGTGCCGTGTCACTGGAATTTGACAATTGGGAAATAGGGAAATGGCGCGACGTGGAGCCATCATGTTGCTACTTCATTTACGATCTGGAACTTTGGCGCGATGCGGGAAAAATCGCATTGAGACACTGGAAAAGGACAATTGCCATTTTAGCTTGTGGCGCGGCGCGCCACTGACCAATATGGCGTTGTTTTACGATGGGAACTTGAAATAGTCATAACTTCTTACCCGGTTATCGGATTTAGGCGAATCTTATATCGATGGAAAGCTTACTGAATTTTCCACATGACAAAAAGTAAAAATCTTACAAATTCCTCATGGAGTAAACATTATTCAATTTAGAAGATAATACTAGACTTTCTTAGGAGGAAATTAGCTAGGAAACTTTGGGGTATTACATAAAGTGATGAACTCAAAGATATGAGTGTTCTCTAAATTTTGCAAGAAAATGCTGATATTATAGTTCGTAGATCTTTGAATTTCAGCAAGGAGCACAAGAATTCATTTTTTTTACATAAAATGTTTCCAAACACCTCTCTATTCCAACTGGAGTCTTGTTCTTGGTAATACGATATTGTAGGGAGTAGGGAGTTATTCATATGAGCCCAAGAGCTAGTAATAATCAGTCTAAAGTCAGGGTGGAACATCCAAATAGTATCAAGTCTAAAAGATTTTTTTAGGAACAGAGATAGGAGGAGTTAAAATCAGCAATAAAGGGCAGTAGTAAGAGTGGGTGCGCGGAAGGTGTCTGACAAAAGATTCAGGAAGCAGCTCTAACCACTCAGAGTTCGCAACAAATCGGTCAAGATGCTCCAGAAGTGTTTTATTATTCCTACGCAAGTTCGACCAAGTATACTTACTACCCAAGAAACCCAAGTCATGCATTCGACAATAACTCAGACAATCTGAAAACCAATTAGCCCTAGTATAATTGATCCCTAATCCCCTGAATTTCTCAGTGGCTCTACTAACTTATTCACAAGTTTTTCATTTTCTAACACTTTTCATCCAAGGTAAAATTCACAAGGAACTATTCTCTTACCATATAAATAAAAAAAGTAGCTAATTTCATATGGTGAAACTTACTTTATGATAAATTGTGTTAAAAAAAGATTATCAAAAAGAATAAAAATTATTTTCACTCGCTAAAAAGGAAGATTAAAAAAGGAGAAGAACAACATGAAGGAAAAAAAGGACCTATAATGCACATTAATTTACGACCGAGTCTTCAATGTGGATATCATACATTAAAAAATCAAACTAAAAACAACAAATTAACAGTTACCTTGTCCAAACAACAAATTAATACAAATTAATCTTCACATCCACCACAACCACCACTATTAGCGTCGTCACCACCAACATCAGCAAAACCTCACGTACAATAAAGTCGCATGTTTTGTCCTTCAAACGGTTAATCTTTAAATTTTATTTCTTAAATGAGTTGGTTTTTTGTCTTTAGTAGTTGAATTCTGTCAAATCGATATAAGCTTTTTTAAAACTTAAATTATGCTCGGACATTGCTTGTGAAATATTATAGTATTAAAATAATTTTTTTTTAAAAAAATCTTCAATAAAAAAGGATGACATCCTAAATTAAAAATTATTGATTGAGTGAAACTAACAAATAATTTTAATTCAATAAAACAAAAAGTAATGTGGAAATAACATATACCTATTTTGACTACACACAAGAGTGGGTATGGAGCATAGTTAAATCTCAAGTAAAAGGAAAATTCATTCATTTCATTCTATTTTGCGTTATTGTAGACACTTAATTTTGTCCCTCCCAAAAATCTAATTCAGCCATTTTTTACCTCACGTTACCTTACATCCCCACCCATGTGATTATTCCCCACAAAAATATAAGAAATAACAAAATTTCAATAAATACCTAACAATTTAAATCTCTAATATCCCCTTATCCTAACAAACTTTATCCTAACCAATTCACCCACCTACCCTACCCCACTACCCCACCCATGTAACCCTCCCATTTCTTTTCCACAAAGAAAAAGGAGCACATACATACACCAATACATACACACAAAAAGGACGGCCACTGGAATATACACTCACCTCACATACACAGACTCCATTCTTTTCTTTACAACAATATTCAAACACAACACACACTCATTTATCATCTTCTTCGATGAACACATACTAACACACATATTCCTCCATCACCATATTCATATACATGTACACAACAGCACAACAATGCTCACATCACACAATTCCATTCACTGATCTTGAACACAGAGCACCATACGCACACACACCACCGCCATAGATGACCACACATACTACAGAAAAAGGGGGATTATCTCACACTCATCGGATATACACGCACTCATCGGAGTTAACACACGCACATACAAAATTAGGAGAAGGGTGGAACAGTGAGAAATTAAGGTGGGTCATCAAATTTTTCGGTGAATTCCTCACTGGAATTGGTAATTTCTCATTAGATTTTGATGTTGCCAGCCCCCCTAATCTCTCTTATACCACTAGAAATAGGACAGAGAGAGTACGCCAGTGAGGTAGAGGAGAAAGTTGTTGACTTCCAGCCTCTGATATAGCTCCGGCGATCTTTATTCGCTGAAAAGACATCAAAATCTGATGAAAAATTAGTTCGGATCTCGCGATAAAATTGGAAAAATTGGGCTGTTGAAGTTGACTCTGGCGGGTTGAATACTTGTCTTTTTGAGATTTTCTAATCTCTGTCTCGTATTCTTCATTTTTCTTTGTGGTTTTGATTCGAGTCAGACATCGGTTTTATTGCGAATTTGAACTGGTTCATACCTGATTTGGGGAGTCGAGATCTTGGTACCTGTTGAGGTTATTGAAGGGGACTTCTTTATTATCTCCGATATATTGAAATCGACATTAAAGGTCCAATCCTTCAACTCTCTCCTCTCTTTATTTTGATTTGGTGTATTGATTGTTGTGAATGTGGGTTGATGATCGTGATTGAATGATTTTATTGATGTTTGATATTGTTTATTCATGAATAATAGATCGTGGAATGAATTTGCTGATTGAGTATAGGTTTGGATAATTGTTTCATTTGAAAATTCATGAGTTAAAAGAAGGAATTTGGGAAAGGGTTGAGATTGATGAAATAAAAGTGGTTTAATTTTGATTCATTATTGTTGATTTAAATTGAAATTAGTAGGCAAATGCTAAGTGAGTAGGCAGATTTAGGAATAACGATATGTTGAGTGTTTGAATATGTGTGTGAATGATTCATTCTATTTTATCGCACAACAATTGAAATTGTATTCATTTGGCCGGGGAATGCCCCGAAGGATTTGTATTGATTTATCTAGGGAATGCCCCAAAGTATCATGTATGCAGAGGAGGCTTGTGATCAAGGCCCGAAGCATCGGGTAAGGCATTAGAGCGTAGTTTTAGGATTAACGTAGAATAGGATTTATATTTTTGCATTTTTTCTATTTTGACTGGACACTATATTTTGGATTTATTTTATTTTGTGTGTTTGATTGATTATTTTATGTTTTTTGTGTGGTTTATATATTCATAATATCAAATTAGCCGATACGCTCCACCAAGCGATCGTGGTCGAACCACGGGATCGAGGTGTGCCTAACACCTTCCTCTCGATGAATAGAATTCCTTAGCCGGAATATCTGTTCGTAAACTAGTCTAAAAGAGTCAAAAACAGTTTTGAAAAAGGATTTCTAAAGGTGACTTGGCACACCCGATTATGCCAAGTGGCGACTTTGAGTTGATTATAAAAAATGAATCCTTTTCGAAACAATTTTCATCTTTTGTTTCTTATGGCATTTGTTTTTCATAATCCAAAAATTCAAAAATATTTTTTACCTTTTGCACTCATTTTATAAAAAATAAAAAACCATCAAAAAGATTTTTCTTTTGTTTCCTTTGGCAAGCATTCACAATTCGAAAACTCCAGAAAGATTCTTTTTAGGAGCTTTTTATAAAAGAAAAATTCAAAAAAGATGGTAGAAGTTTTGTGCATTTCATATAACAAAAATACCAAAAATATTTTTCTTTTATTGTTGTTGGTGTCATTTTTATGTGAAGTGTCAATTGGAAATCCCCAAAAAGATTTTATTTTCGTTGTTGTAGTCGTGTCTCTCAAGTTAAGGTTTAGTTTGACTTTTGATCCTTAATTGTTCAATCTGGTCGAACTACGCACCCCTGATTCTCCTTTCTCAGGAGTGAGATACGTAGGCAGCCTATTGTGGGTTCGGGGATCTTATTTAAAAAAAATTTAAAAAAGATTTTCTTCATTCTTCATTTAGAGTAAATGTTTCATATACGTCCTTAAAAGAAAAAAAAAGATTTTCTTCACTCTTCATTTAGAGTAGGCTTCATATACATATTCAAAAGAAAACTACAAAAAAGATTTTTCTTTAATAGCTTCAAGTTTCATTTTTGTATGAAATTAAAAATCAAAAATCCAAAAAGATTCTTCTTTGGTAATCATAGATTTCATTTTGTATAGGGAGTTTAAACCTGAAAAATGCAAAAAGATTTTCGTCAATTCTTTTGACAATTTGTTATTTTCTTTTCTTTTTAAAGGTTCAAGAAAAAGAAAAAAAAATAAAAAAGAGTTTAATTGCCCATTTTGATAAGACTTCACAAACTACACATATCTGATTCTCCTCTTTCGGGAGTAAGATACATTGGCGCCCTTCTTGGGTTCGGTGATCTTTAAAAAAAGAGTTTTGAGAAAGTGTTGAACTCTAATGTATTTTCTATCTCTTATCCAGTTAGTTTAAGGTGGTTGGTTTGTGGCATTTTTGGCTAGTCCTCCATATTGCACCTAGTCGAAGAGAAAGTTATGGCTAACAAGGATACCGAGGTTGTTGTCACTAATCAGATAGGGAGTTTAGGGAATGAGAATTTAGGAGCTATTGAAGAGATTTGGAAATTAAGACAGCAAATGATAAAAATGCATCAGGCTTGGGCTAATGGGTTGTCACCTCCTCCATTTCCCACTGATAATCTAGAATATCTTTCTAGCTTGCCTTCAATGTCACATGCACAGTTTCCTATTTTTGTTGACATGCCACAATATGAATTAGGGTCTACTCCGAGGCAACACTATCCAAACACTTCCAATATTATTTCTTCACTCCTAAAAAAAAAACTACTGCATACTCGGCTCCACCTATTGTTCATGATTTTGCACCCTCACCCCCACCCGAAGCTCCAACTGATGTTCATGCACCAGTTGTGTCACCCTACTTTGTGGGAGAGCATGTATTGAATATTTTTTGTGATCAACATTATACTCCCGAGCCCATATTTAAGTTGATTGGTCCTTATGGTTACACTCAATTGCCTGAATTTCCTTTTAACACTGAGAAGCCTGTTAGGACAGAAAAACAAGAGGAGATGACTCAAAAAGTGAAAAGTTTGGAACTGGTTATGAAGAACTTGTAAGGACTTGGGGGTTACAAAAGTATCTCATATAAGGACTTATGCATATTTCCAGGTGTCAACCTTCTCCTCAGCTTTAAAATGCCAAAATTTGAGAAATATGACGGAAACAGGGATCTGATGGAGCATTTGAGACATTATTGAAACTAATTCAGAGGTGTTGGAGGCAAATAAGAACTGATCATGGTTTACTTTGGTGAGAATCTTTCGGGTCTAGCCTCAGAGTGGTTTGTCGATCAGGATATTGATAGGTGGAATAGTTGGGATGATTTAGTTAATAAATTTGTGAAACAATTTCAATATAATGTGGAATTGATCTCTGCCGAAAAATCTCTAACCAGTATAAAAAAGAAGAATACTAAAAATTTTAGAGAATATGCGATTAGATGGTGTGAACAAGCAACAAGGGTGAAGCCGCCAATGAAAGAAAGCAAGATAGTGGAGGAACTTATTCAAGTGCAGGATGAAACATATTATCAATATTTGTTACCTTTATTAGGCAAGCCATTTATTAAATCCTCAAAATGGGAGAGATAATAGAAGATGGAATTAAGACTGGTCGTATTGTGAGTTTTGCAACATTGAAAGAGACTACTCAAGCAATTCAAAAGGGTTCAGGAAGTGCTGGGGGGGGGGGAATGAGAAAGATGCATCTGCTATTGTAGTTGGACAGCGGGCACGATCAAGAATACCATGTCGTCATCGCTCTCAGGCTCAAGCCCAAGTTCATGCCCAAGCTCCATAGAATCACTCCCAAAATTCATTATACTCCATTCCCCCAACTTCATATCTAGTGTATAATGCACAACCACATGTTCAACCCCCATCTTACCCTTGGTAGAACACACCAACTCCTCAGAGTCATCCTCTAACTCCATAAACATACCAAAGCCCTTCTTCTCCCGATTTTTTATTTGAGAGATAGCTTCACACCAATTGGAGAGTGATATGCTAGTTTGTTTTAGAGATTGGTATAGTGGGGAATGATCACTCCTCTCCTTGGATACATTCTTAATCGGCGTTAAAGAAATTTTAATTCTAATATACAATGTACGTATCATTCTGATGCTCAGGGTTATAGTATTTAAGATTGTAGAAATTTGAAAAGAGAAATTAAAAAGATGATTCAAGATGGATCAGTTATGGTGCAGAACATTGATAGTGAGGAAAGCTCTAGTCATGATGATATGCAAACCAGTGGCTATCAAGCTCAGCAATTGGGAAGTCACTTCTCTCCCTGCTAGGATGGATGTTTGGTATACTATTTTTTTTGTTATCTAAATTATTTCAGAGTTGTTGTTCAGGATCTATTGTCGTTATACTTAAACCCTTCTATCTTTCATTTTAATTAAATAGAGTGTCCCTTTTTTGTGTTTTAAATATGTGTTGTTTATTTGTTTTCTTTACATAGTACATTTTATGTTGATTCTAGTGATATGACATACTAGCGGAATTTTCAGCTAGATCTTAAAATCCAGTTTAAGCATGAACATTAAAGTAGAGGGTTAGAGTTAGAAAAGAGCGCATCTGAGAAAATAGGTAAGAGTGATGAGATATTTGGTGACGAGTTGAAGCCTTCTTTGAAAATTAAGGCAATTATTTTATAAATCACAAGAATAACTTGGTCATCAATTGAAAGACATGTCTTAATTAGGTCAAATAGTGAATGTGCGATCCTATTTCAAAATGATCAAAAAGAAAATCAGCTCCACGAAGTCATGAGTCCTTAAGAATGATGAATGTACAACGAAAGTGAAGTTGTATGTTTGACAAGTGTAGAAGAACAATTGGAACATGCTCAGTTAAAGTTAGTGTTGTTAAAGTGTCACAAATGATCTTCATTTTTCATTTCATAGTGCATGCTATGTACTTGCATTTTCAAGGATTGATATGACGAAGACATTTCATTCTGCTATCCAAACATTGTGTAATCCTTTGTTTACCCCATTTGAGCCTTAGTTTTATTTTCTTTCATAAACCTCTTTTGGAATCAAGATAGAGTCAACAAAGTTAAAAAAAAAAAGTGTTGAGTAAAAGATTAGATTCAGAGAAGTTTTAAAAAAAAACAGAAAAAAGAAGAAAATGTGTCCAAAATGAAAGAAAAAAGAAGAGTGTCAAGAAAAATAAAGTCAGAAAAACCCCAAAGAGAAAAAAAAGAAATAAGAATCGAGTAAAAGAATAAGTTGCAAGAACTACGTGTGACCTGATTCTCCTCTCGAGAGAGTGAGATACGTAGGATGCCCTACTTTGGGATAGGTCTAACCAAATAAACAATTTAGAATTTCCAGTCAAAATAAATTGGGGCATGATTTAATCCTCATTGTATGAGTCGATTCCAAAAGTTTTAATTCCTATCCCATTTCAAGTGTCATTTGGGCCTCATGTCATCCTTTCTTTCTAACCTTGTCCAAAAGCCAAGTTACAACCAAAGAAAGACCTTCATATCAATCTTTGAGAATGCTAAGGCTAAGCATGCAATGTATATGATCATGCATTTTGGGTACTACTAGTGTTCCTCAGTATAAGGAATCAGGAGAGATAAAAATTAGAGAGTCTTATCGATGAAAACCCTTTCGGGCAGCGTAAGATGATGGTAAGTTGAGAGAAATAAAAATGAGAGAGCCATATTGGTGAAAACCCTCAGGGGAACCATAAGGTGATGGTGAGCTGAGAGAAATGAAAATGACAGAGTCTCATTAGTGAAAACCCTCTTATACACCATAAGGCAATGGCGAGTTGAAAAAAAAACTTGTTGGGGAAAATCCTTCGAGGAGCCACTAACCGAATGAGGTCTCCAAATGCAATTGGCCCAAGGAAGTAACTAAGTTTCAGGTCCATTAACTCAAAAAAAATTGATAAAAATTTTAGATGAAAAGATCAGACTGCTTAATCCAAAATGCATGGGATAATCAATAGAGTTGACTGTCATTTTTAGACAAATTTTTCATTTCTTTGTTTCAAGTGGGGACACTCATTGTCTTTTCTTTATTATCTTTATTTTTATTTTATTTTCTTGAGTCAGTCATCCAAATTAAAAAATCATTGTCATTTTTCTCTTGTCTTTGAGTCAAGTTCATGTCGAAACAAGTGAGAAAACGTTGCAAAACTAGCTACCAGCTTCTTCAATTGCACAAAGCAAGACAAAAGGTCAGTACATGAAAGAATATGATTGTGAGCTGAAATAAGGCATGCAAAAAGTTTTGTCAACAAACAAGTCTGGGAACTTGTAATGACTCGAGACTACCCCCTAGTCGTTACATGGTGCTTACAATCCCGAGGGACCACAAGTTAACCCATGAGCTGGTAGCTACTGTGAGCACTGAATAATATAATCATGAATACGGATTAATAACTGAAATGCCATAAGGTTTTAATAACTGAATCTAAAATTGAAAGATAAATTTAGGAAAAACAACTATCTGAATCTGAGAAAATATTGATAAACTGAATAACTAACTAACTGTGGTGACTGAAAAGCCTCTAATACCTGACTGGTTGAGAGTTGATGGGATAGGCCCCCAACTAACTCTACTAACTACTGAAATAAAGACATAAAATGATAAAATCTGTCCACGGATGATGAAGACTCACCGCTGCTACTGTACTGCTGATAATCTAGGAGTCTAAGTACGATCCAAGAACTGAGCATCAACACCTATGATATGAGACATCATGTCACAAAAGAAAAGTATTGCGATCAGTACTTTGAATGTACTAGTATGCTAAATAAGGTAGGCTAACATGCAAGGTTTCATGAATAGGAGTAATGATCTATCTGAGTATACATGTAAAACGTGGAATACTGGATAAAGAACATGAAATTTGAAGATACTAAACATGCATGAAAGTTTGTAACATACTGAAAATACATAAAAATTTGTAGACACTAAAGATGCATGACCAGTCATATAACATGGACTGAGCAAAATCTGTAATCTAAAGTATTGAAAAATATACTGATATCTGTATGCCTTGATCAAACAACACAAAGACTAAATAACTGAACTGGGACTGTAACTGAGACTGTATCTGAGACTGTGGGAGGTATCATCTAACCGATATTTCCCAATCTGAGCTAATTGGGGTCCAACCTGTAACCTCAGTTAAAAAGGTGTTAATACTATGCCATGGGTAGTAACGCTGGCTGTGTAAATCCACTAAACTGATATAAGGTCCAAAGGACAAAGTGTGTCAAGCCAGAACTGACGAGTGACCCCTACGAGATAATCAAGCCTAATCTGAAGGGTGACTACTCATATCCTACACTGGCTACGTAGTTCTAGAGTATAAGGACTGCTACTAATAACTCTACCTATCTGACGAAGATGTCGCCATCCCTACACTCGCTTGGTACTAAGTCCTACTCCCAACAGAATGACATTGAGATACTAGACTGTTCTGAGTTTAATTACTTATATCTGACTATTTTGATAGTGCTCATAGTATAATCTTAAGACTATTCTATAATGTATTGAGACTAAACTGATAAAATAGCTATGGTTTTTGAGTATTCAAAACCCCAGGACTCAAAACACGATATTAATATGACACCAAAACTTGGGGGACATAACATGAAGGCTTTCAAAAAACATTTACTCTTATAGGCATTTCATCAAACATTTATAGTTCATGGTTGAAAACAATCATAAGAGTGCTCTAAAACATATAGAAATAGCATGAATTCATCATAAAAGCATTAAATCTTGGTTTAATTCAATAAATCATAGAATTAAAACATGGAAGATTGCATAATAACAACAATTTCAGGGTAACATGGTAGAAAATCAATAGTACATGGAGATTCATGAGTGAAATCATAATTTAAAACATAAATCTTGAAAATATTATAACTTGATAATTAAAATGGGTTACTTGGGCTCCATGGATGAAAGGAATCCATGGATGAACATCTAACATACCTGGGTTAATGAATTTGAAAGGATTGATAGAGAGTTCTTGGGAAATTGCCTTGAATTTGAGAGCTAGGGTTTCTTGTTCTTGAAAGAGGGAATTTTTAATTATAGATAAAGTGAGTAATGGTGAATATTTAGGTCAATTAGGGGTTAAATTTCATGTTTATGATGAGTTTAGGGCTTAGGAAAAAGACCCAAATACCCTTAAACGTATTTAAAAATGTAAGCTAAAAATTGAAAACCCGATTATTGGCCTTATTGCGACGTGCCACTATCACACCAAGACACTGGAATTTGGACAAATGGTACCTGGACAAACACCGCGACGTGGTTCCATCGCGGTAAAGCTTTGGATGCCATTTTGGCCAGCTCCGCGACGCGCCACTATCGCGTACCTCCACTAGAAATTGACAAACAAGAAAATGGTCTGCTCCACAATGTTCCATGATCACGGAGTCATACTGGAAATAAAAAATTGACAGTTGGGCTTCCTATGCGACGTGCCAGGGTTCAAAATGACGGTGTTTAACGACTGAAAATTAAATTCTCCATAACTTCTTACCCAATTATCGGATTTAGGCGAATTTTATATTGTTGGAAAGCCAATTCAATTTCCTACGCAACGGAAGGCTCTAAGCCGAATAATATGGAGTGTTTCAAAAATTTTATATACAAATACTCATGTATAGGGACTTAGAGTACGCTAGGAAAATGTGGGGTGTTACAATATCTCTCTCTTAGGATCATTTGTCCCCGAATAAAACTGGTTAAGCTGAGGAAACTTATGGATTGAGCTTACACAATGAATATGTATGTATGATGCATGGAATTAATGATTGAACTAATTCATGAATACACAACTAACATGAACAGGATGTGCGACTAAAATTGAACATGATAGAGAAGATTCTTAAGAAGATTGGTACCTTATATTGAATCTGGATTCGCAGAGAAAAGATGAGGGTATTTGGTCTGCATATCCGCTTCTGCTTCCCAAGTGGCTCTAACGACTGATTCCATCAAAGAACTTTGACTAGTGGAACTTCTTTGTTCCTTAGTCTACGAACTTGATGATCGAGAATTTTGACTGAAACTTTCTCAAAGAAAAGACTGCTTTGAATATCTACACTTTCTACGGGAACAACTACAGCTGGATCACCAATATACTTTTTTAACAATGAGACATGGAACACTAGGTTTACTGAGGCTAAATCTGAAGGAAATTCTAGCTCGTAATCTACCTTTTTGAAATAACTGAGGATTCTCAAGGGATCGACATAGTGGGGATTGAGTTTTCCTTTTTTGTCGAATCTCTTCACTCTCTTCATGGGAGATATTTTCAAATACACAAAGTCACTGACCTCAAACTTGAGATCCATTCTTTTCATATCAGCATACAATTTTTGTCGGTTCTAGGTAGCCCTGAGCCTTTCTCTGATCAACTAAACCTTTTCTAATGCATCAAACACCAAGTCAGGCCCTACAACTGTAACCTCACCTACTTCAAACCATCCAATTGGAGATATACATCTCCTATAATTGAGATCCTCAAATGGAGCTATATGAATACTGGAATGATAGTTATTATTGTATGCGAATTCAATCAAAAGCAAATGGTCATCTCAACTACCTTTGAAATCACTAATGCACGCTCCCAGCATATCTTTAAAATTTTGAATGGTCCTTTTTGCTTGATTGTCTGTCTGAGGGTGGAAGACTGTACTGAGGTGGACTTGCATACCAAGACCCTTTTGGAATACTTTCTAGAAATAAGAGGTAAATTGGGTACCTCTATCTGACATGATAGATAAGGGAACATCGTGCAACCTAACCAACTCTCTGAGATAGAAATTGGCATAGTCCTCAGCTAAACAAGAGGTATGGAAAGGCAAGAAATGAGTTGATTTGGTCATCCTGTCTACGATAACCCAAATAAAATTATGCTGATGATGAGTACGAGGCAAACCTATCACAAAATTTGTGTTTACTTCTTTCTATTTCCATATGGGAATACTAAACTCCTACACAGACCCACTAGGCTTCTGGTGCTTGACCTTAACTTGCTGACATATAGAGCACTTAGCTACAAACTCTGTGATATCTCTCTTCATCCCACTCCATCAATAGATCTCCTGCAAATTATGGTACATCTTAGTGCCCCTAGATGAATGGAGTAACGCGCGCCATGCACTTTTTCAAGAATTCATTGCCTCAAATTATCTACACCAGGAACACACAATCTACCCTGACAACGCAAAACACCATCTCCTCCTTGGGAGAAAACCTCCACCTTTTGATCTCTAACTGATTTCTTCAACTGAAATAGACTGGGATCTCTATCCTACTTTTCCTTCACCTCAGAAACTAGAGATGATTCTGAGATACTCTATACCCATAAACTACCTTCTACTGAATCGAGTAAACAAACACCTAGTCAGGAAAGCTGATAAACTTCCTGGTCTAACTTCTTCTTACCATCCTCCACATGAGCTACACTACTCATAGACAATCTACAGAAAGAATCAGCTACTATATTGTCCTTTACTGGATGATACAAAACACTCATGTCATAATTTTTTAATAACTCTAACCACTTTCTTTGACGCAAATTTAATTTTTTTTTGAGAGAACACATACTGGAGGCTTTTGTGATCTGTTAACATGTATACATGCACCCCATACAAGTAATGCCTCCAAATCTGTAAGGCAACCACTACAGCTGCTAGCTCAAGATCATGAGTCGGATAATTCTTCTCATGAGGCTTAAGCTGTCTGGAGGCGTAGGCTATGACCTTACCTCTCTACATGAGGACACCCAATTTATGCCAAGTGGCGACTCTGAGTTTTGAAACTAATGAATCCTTTTCGAAATAATTTTCATCTTTTGTCACTTTAATAATAAAACCCTTTCAAAACTTAAAACGAATTCTTTCTTTTGGAGTACGAAAAAGGGGTGTGACAGCTCTGGCGACTCTGCTGGGGATATTTTCAGAATTCGATCTTATTTTTTGAGTCGTATTGGCTTTGTTTGGCATTATGGGTGTATAAACATGGTTTGTGATTATTGTTTGTGTTATTGTTATCACTGTTGTGCGTTTTCATGATATTTGTGTACAATATTTATCTTATATGTTACAACTTTTATGTCTGGCATCATGTGTCTACCCCCAGTCCTTCTTTCTGCAATAAGTCCATAGTACACGTGTTGTACACGACCTCGAGTTAAGTCACCCTTATTTTAGGGGGGGATCCGTCGGTGTTATGTAGTAGGTGGAAAGCAAAGTAGCCACTATCGACCATACGCTCCTCCGAATAGCCTTGTTAGTGAACTACAACGTAGGTCATGCTTATGTGCATCATACTGAGACCTAGTGGAACCCATATGGCCCTTTGTAGGAGACCTACCTCTAAAGCATCCCTACGTGCTAACATTGCATCTTTAAGGGTAACGTGGTCATTTGACGGACTGATTTGAAAAAAAACCATTTGTTAGGAGTAAGGTGCGTAGGCAAAAAATGAAAACGAAAAAAATTTAGAAAAAGTGAGTCGAAAAGAATGAATCAAAAGGAGTGTCGTAGTTTATTTTAGAGTTCTTTATGGATTTTGTTCTTCACAATCCAAAAACTCAAAAAGATTTTTTTTTAACGTTTTGCATTTATCTTCTCAAAGTACCGTAAGTTCAACAAAAAAAGAAAAAAAAGAAGGTTTTGTTTGCCTTTTCTACTTGTTTGTCAAAAGCAAAAATACCAAAAAGATTTTTCTTCATAATTGGTGGTGTCAGTCTTAGTTGAAGTGTCTAGTTGAAAAAAAAAAATTTATTCATTTGTTTTTGGTTGTGTCTCTTAAGTTAGGGTCAATTTATTAGTTCTACGCATACCTGATTCCCTCCCCTCAGGTTGGGATACGTAGGCAACCCTCGGTAGGTCTGGTAATCTTTGTGTTGGCCTTTGTCTTATTATTAGCCTAGGTCTCTCGCCCCATAATCTAGAGTTGTTAGCCAAGTAAACTGCTTTTGCTCAGTACTTCTGTTCGAAAAATTGGAGTCATGAAGTGGTCTGTACTATCGACATATGCTTGCGTCAAAAATCCCAAGGGTTGGGAATCTTCTACTCCTATCGAATTTTTGAGATAACGTCTTATGTGTTATTACAGGATGGATTTGTCCACCAAGTCTAGAGTCCTGATGGTTGTCAAGGTGCCCAAAAAGTTAATCAAGTGGTGGAAAATGTTTAACTATGTTGATCAGCAGAAACAGATTAAAATATTAGGTGATCTTACGGAACTTCTGCATGTTACCCCTCGTCCAGATTTAATAGAGGCTGTGTTGAACTTTTGGGATCCAAGTAGTTTGGTGTTCAGGTTTAGGGAATGTGAAATGAGTCCTACTTTGGCAGAAATATCTGGTTTGTTGCATTTGCCCTATATCGAGAAAGATATGATTCGAGTAGGAAATCATACTGGCGTGAGGTTTTTGAAGTCTTGTGGTTTAAAAAGTAAGGGTATGCATTTGGGTTGTTTAAGTGATTCTTGGGTTTCCTTAGATTTGTTTGTTCTCTAGATTCGGGCCCTCGAAAGGTTTTGATTGCTTTTGGAATGAATTTTATATGACTAAGGAGAAGTGGGAGAGAAAGAGTGTTGAAGTCTTCACCCTCGCTTTGTTAGATACTTTAGTGTTTCCGCTAGAAGAAAGACGTATTAATACACGTTTGTAATCTATGGTGATGGCTCTATTTCATAAGGATCAAAATGACAAGGGCATTAATCAAAAGGGTAGGTTCACTCTCATACCCATGATCTTAACAGAAATATATAAGGCTTTAATCGAAGTGAAGGGGGGGATGAGATTTTTTGATGGCCGTAACCTGATATTGCAGTTATGGTTGATGGAGCATTTGCATGCGCCTTCTTTAGTTAGACCAGACGTGGTTGATCGTTGTATTCGCAATCGAGTGAAAGACATGAACCTCAGGTTGCGTTTGGATAAATTCTCGCTACCCATGGGAGTCGACGCTTGGATTGAATTTCTTGAGTCAAGAACTGGGGATAACATTTTGTGGACTTGTCTGTGGCTTCGACCAAAGATAATCTTGTTTGGTTGTCAAATACAGCTCCTTCTAGTTATGTTAGGGCTTAATTGCACTAGACCATGCAGTCCTTCTAGGGTAATGCGCTAGTTGGGTAGGCTGCAGGACGTGCCACCAGTAGTGGATCTTCTAAAGGATGTTGAGTACTTCAAGAACCAAGCCTTAGGTGAAAGAAAATATGAGCAGTTCTGGAAGCATGCAACAAAGCTAGGTGTAGACACTCTCAAGGAAAGTTTGGATAATCCGGGGTACACTCAGGGATATGAGGTCTGGCTTCAATCTATCCCTCGGGGTATCAGTCAACCCTTACCAGCGCAGCTTAAATAAAAAATACAGGAAGAATGCATAGTTGATGACCATAGGATGAAAGTGCGGCATCCAAAGTGGAGACACTGAGAGTTCAATTAGCAGATTTGTTCAAGATGGTAGAAAGGTGTCAGAATAATCTTTCCAAGTGCACTCCTCATGAGGTAGGAATACAGGCCCGAAGCTTCTTCCCTAATATCAGGGTGTTTTTACAGGATATTCTGCAAAGTTTGAATGGGAGAAAGAGAACTTCACAGGCAGGTCCATCTCAGTCAGGGTCATCACGCAGAGCACCAGTCTGAAAGAGCATTTCTTATCTTTATTCAGTTTGAGTCTTTTATGTTTCTGTCATTGTAGGGTGGTGTCTGCTTTAAGTCGAAGTCGAGTTGTTTTTGATATTAGGGTCATTATTAGTAATTTCACGTATGTCGTCTTAGGGGTCTAGAATGTTGTTTTGTATTTATTGTTTAGTTTTAAAGTGGTCCTAAATTCTTTGTATGTTTTTGTTGTTTCTTTCTTAAAAATGTTATGATGTTACGTCTTTCTTTGGTTTATTTTTTTTTGTTTTCGCAAAAAAAAAAGAGAGGAAAAAAAACTTCAATTATGTGATGTTTATGCATATGCTGGCCGAACTACGCAAGATCTGATTCATGTACAACATGATACGTAGGCAACCTACTTTTGGGTTCTATCTAATCATTTTGTTTCATTGTTTTTCATTATTTTTCCTCTTTTAAAGAAAAAACAAAAGTCATAAAGAATGATAAAAGGAAGGCAGATAGCGAGAGAAGAAAAGAAAGAAATGATGATGAGACAATAAAGGGAAAGAACAGAGATTGATACGAAAAAAAAGGGAAAGAAGGGCGAAATTATAATAATAATAATAATAAGTGTAGATAAAAATTGGGATGATGTTAAAATGACCTCGCTACCCTTAAAAGCTGGTAGAAATGAACATGAATTTAGGACAGTTTTACCAATGTGATTCCCATGCTTGTTGTGTGCCCTAATCCTAACGGATGTCATCTTTGATGAGCATGTTCTTTCAGATAATAGTGGTAGGTTTGCAGCACTCTGGCTAGTCACCCATACTTCACTAGATCCAAAGCAAAGCTCGCCATGGCTAGCAGAGAGATTGAAAATTCGCTCATTTACCTGGATCAGGATCACAGGGAAGAAAGTTCAGAACATAATGATGAGGTAGTAAGGCTCAGGCAATAATTGATAGATTTGCACCGGGCATGGGCCAGCGGAATGCCTCCTCCTCCGCTCCCTGAAGGTCTTGAGAATATCTCTAATTGCCCACCACTCTCTCAGGCATAATTCTCTGCTCCTACTGAGTCACCTGAGCACGCGCCAGGATTCACTCTGCGACATTATTATCCTGGCAGTTCTGGTGTGCCCTTGGCAGCTCCCCAATCAAGACCCACTGCTCAGCCGGTACCACCGATCACACCGGTATTCGTGGCTTCGCCATCACCTGAAGCTCCCATATATGCTGGGCGTCCCACAATGGGACTTCCCAAGTCTGCCAGTGAGTCAGTATTGAAGGTTCCAGATAGTCAGTATTATGCCCCGGAGCCTAATTTGAGAATAAATGAACTATATGGGTACACTCAGCCACCGGCATTTCCATTTGATATGGAGAAACCTGTCACAACAGAGGTGAGGGAAGTCATAGCACGAAAATTGAAAAGTTTAGAACAGACTATGAGGAATTTGCAGGGAATCAGAGATTATAAGAGTGTTTCCTATAAAGATCTTTGCATGTTCCCAGACATTAACCTTCCCCTCGATTTTAAAATGCCCAAGTTCAAGAAGTATACAAGGCACGGTGGTCCCTTAGCACACTTGAGACGTTATTGCAACCAATTGAGGGCTGCAGGAGGAAGGGAAGAGCTGCTCATGGCCTTCTTTGGCGAGAGTCTTTCTGATCTGGCTTCAAAATGGTTTATCGATCAAGATATCGACAAGTGGAACAGCTGAGATGACTTAGCTTCTGAGTTTGTTGAATATTTTAGTATAACATCAACCTGATTCCGGATCAAAAGTCCTTGGTCATCATGAAGAAGAAAAGCACTGAAGGTTTTAGGGAATATGCGATAAGGTAGCGTGAACAGGCCGCCAGGGTAAAGCATCCAATGAAAGAAAGTAAGTTGGTAGAGGTTTTTATTCAGGCACAGAATGAGACCTATTTTCAACATTTACTTCCGGCAATGGGAAAGTCTTTTATTGAAGTCCTCAAAATGGGGGAGATAATAGAGGACGGAAACAAGACCGGCCGAATAGTGAGTTGTACCACATTGAAAGCCACCACATAAGTGATTCAAGATGGATCTGGCACATTTGGAGGTAAAAAGAAGAAAGAGGACGTGGCGACTGTCGTAGCTGGAACCCATTCCTATCCTAAAAAACCAACTCGCTCCTATCCCCAATCCAAGTCTACGCCCAAGCTCCATATATTTCTCCCCACCATTACTACCCACTACAAAACCCTTTATATTCCATTACACTACCCCCGTACCCAGTATATAGCATGCAGCCATATGCCCAAACCCCTTCTTACCCGCAGTGGCGCATGCAAGCTCCACAAAATCGCCCATTCGCTCTACCGAATTACCAAAACCCCTCCAGACCCAGTTTTCAACCTAGGCCCGAGTATAAGAAAAAGAAGGCAGTCAAAAATCAATTCACACCTCTTGGGGAGTCATATGCTAGCCTGTTTGATAGGTTGAGAAAGTTGAAGGTCTTAAGCCCAATTCAAGGAAGGCTTTCAAATCCACCGCCGAGGAATCTCGATTATTCTTTAAGGTGTGCGTACTGCTCTGACATGCCATGCCATGATATCGAGAAATGCTAGCATTTAAAGAGAGCTGTCCAAGATTTAATTAACATAAATCAGATGCTGGTCCAGGCCCTGGAAGGTCCAAACATTAACCAGAATCCGCTGCCAACCTATGCTGAAACTAATATGTTAGAATTGATATATGATGGGAAAGAGTATTCAAGGTGTTATAAGCCTATTGTCAAGATACAGACCATTGAGAAAAAATCGATGAATGTAGCAGAGTCTTTGAAAGAATTATCATTGGGCTAGGAAGGAATGAGAGAATATAAAGCCCAAGAAAGCACAAAGAAACCCCTGATCACAGTACAAGGTGCCAGAAGGTATGTTGATTTAAGTCAGGATAAACCTAAGTTGACAGTGGTAGGAGCTCTGAGTCAGCCCATCTTGATGGTGAAAGGAGCACTGGCAGCGTCTATTGTCCTCAAACCGGTGACCCAACCTATGATAGTTGATACGAAAAGGGTTTCCTAGAATTATAGGCAGACTATGATGACCTATCACGGGAAAGAAGTAGTGGAAGATGTAGATGAGGTAGGGGGTTTGACTAGGTAAGGAAGATGCTTCATGCCTGAAAGTATAAGAAAGTCCAATCTAATTGTGAGTGGACTGTCATCTATCAAAAAGCCTATCACCAAAGAAGAAGCTGAAGAATTTTAGAAAAAAATTAAATTGCTAGAGTATTCAATAATAGACCAGCTGAAGAAAACCCCTGCTCAAATTTCCCTCTTATCTTTGTTGTTGCACTCCAAGACGCATCGTGATATTTTATTGAAGGTATTAAATAAAGCATCTGTTCCTAGGGAGATTACAATAAATCAGCTTGAGAAAATGGTCAGAAAAATCTTTGAGGTCAATCAGATCAGATTTTCTGACGATGAATTACCTGTTGAAGGTACAGGGCATAACCTGGGCCTTTACATTACATTGAAGTGTGAAGATTTCCACGTCAGTCATGTTATGATTAACGAAGGTTTAGGTGCAAATATCTGCCCTATTTCTACTTTGCAAAAGTTGAATATTGATGCTGACAGGATCAGGCCCAACAATGTATGTGTCAGGGCTTTCGATGGTGTAAAATCAAACTCCATTGGCGAAATAGAACTAATGTTGATCATAGGGCCTATTGAATTCGCCATAGAGTTTCAAGTATTAAATATAGAATCCTCTTATAATCTGTTGTTGGGAAGGATGTGGATCCACAAGGACAAGGCGGTTGCATTTACACTGCACCAAATAATTAAGTTTGAGCATGACAGACAAGAAGTGGTTATTCATGGTGAAGGAGATTTGTCCGCCTGCGAAGATTCTCCCTTGTCTCTTATTAAAGAAAATAATGTAGAGGAGACATTCATCTATCAAATTTTCAATACAGTGCCAATGAATCGTATCCTTGAATGGCAGGTTATACCGGGACCGCAATTATCTTCTGCTTCTACCATGATGGTGAGTGAACTTTGGAAATACTGATTTGAGCTAGGAAAGGGTTTGGGAGCATCTCTGCACGGTATAGTTCATCCCATATATCCGAGTAAGAACGTGGGCACGTTTGGTCTGGGATTTGAGCCTACAGCTGAAGATCTGAAGAAAGTCAAGGGAAAGAAAAAGAAAACATGGTCACTCCCTTGCCCAATGCCACTACTCAGTGAAACGAAGCATGTGGAATTTGAAGTTGAATTTGTTAATAATTTCCAAAACCTTTTTATTAAAGTTGATATGGTCGAAGCAGGAGAAGGCACCAGTATGGCAGACGTGCAATTCATAGGTCCAGGCATCGACTCAATAATTGGGAAGTCACTCCTCTCCCCATTAAGAGGGAGTTTTTGTAGTTTATTTTGTTTTTCTTTCTGTTTATCCAAGTTATTTCAGGGTTGTAATTCGGATTCTAGTTTGTTTATGTTATGTTGGCATCTATGCCTAAACCCTTCTATCTTTTTATTTAATGAAATGCAATGTCCCTTTTGTTTCGTGTCTAATATATTTTCTTTTTCTTTTTTTATATACAGTTCTTTTTATGCTGATTCTAATGACATGACATGCATATAGAATTTTCAGCCTGATCTTAAAATCCAAACTAATCAAGATGTAATGAAGTAGGATGAGGAATATGATGAAGAAGAAGCACTAAAAGAAATAAGCAAAGAGTGGGAACAGCTTGAAGACAAACCGAATCCTAATTTGAATGAGACTGAGCCAATAAATCTAGGGAATCAAGAAGATGTTAGGGAAACTAAAATCAGCGTACATGCTTTGCCACAGCTAAAAAGATGGAATGATTCAAGCATTAATTGATTATAAGGATGTTTTTGCATGGTCTTATGATGATATGCCTGGTTTAAGCACTGAATTAGTGACTCACAAATTGCCAACTGACCCCACATTCTCTCCTATCAAATAAAAGTTGAGGAAGTTTAAAACTGATGTAAGTATTAAAATCAAAGAGGAAATCATAAAACAACTTGAAGCTAAAGTAATTTGAGTGGCTCATTATCCCATATGGTTATCCAATGTTGTTCTCGTACCAAAGAAATATGGCAAAATTTGAGTATGTGTTGATTACCGTGATATGAATAGAGCAAGTCCAAAAGATGATTTTCCACTGCCCAACATCCATATTTTTCTAGACAACTATGCTAAACACGAGGTTGCCTCTTTTACGGATTGCTATGCTGGATATCACCAGATCATTATGGATGATGAAGACGCAGAGAAGAGGTCTTTTATCACACCATGAGGGATCTATTGTTCTCGAGTGATGCTGTTTGGTTTGAAGAATGCTGGAGCAACATACATGAGAGCCATGACCACTATGTTTCATGATATGATGCATAAGGAGATTGAGGTCTACGTGGATGATGTGATTATTAAGTCAAAAAGTCAGGCCGATCATGTTAAATATTTAAGAAAGTTCTTTGAAAGGCTTCGTAGGTATAATCTCAAGCTCAACCCAAAAAAATATGTATTTGGAGTTTTATCTAGAAAGCTGTTGGGGTTTGTAGTCAGCCGTTGGGGGATTGAATTAGATCCCTCGAAAATCAAAGACATTCAGGATTTGCCCCAGCCCAAGAATAGGACGGAGGTGATGAGTTTTCTTGGTAGACTGAACTACATTAGCAGGTTTATTTCTCAACTCACAACCACTTGTGAACCCATATTCAAGTTGCTGAAAAAGAGTGTTGCAGTAGAATGACTGAAGAATGTCAGGAAGCATTCGACAGAATCAAAAGATATTTGTCAAATCTGCCTGTGCTGGTACCACCGGAGCCCAGTAGTCCTTTGATCTTATATTTATCAGTCATGGACAATTCTTTTGGTTGTGTCCCGGGTCAACAATATGTCACATGCAACAAGGAACTGGCTATTTATTATCTTAGCAAGAAGTTCACCACATATGAGGCCAAGTATACTCTTATTGAAAGGACGTGTTATGCCCTAACTTGGGTAGCACAGAATTTGAAGCATTATCTCTCATCCTATACTACTTATCTTATCTCCCACTTAGATCTTTTGAAGTATATCTTTCAGAAGCCTATGCCGACAGGTCAATTGGTAAAGTGGCAAATATTGCTTACTGAGTTCGACATTGTATATGTGACTCAAACTGCCATGAAAGCCCAAGCCTTGGCAGATCATCTTGTTGAGAATCCCATCGATGAAGAGTACGAGCCATTAAAGACATATTTTCCTGACGAAGAAGTGTCATTTGTCGATGAAGTTGCCATAGATGCTGATCCAGGTTAGAAGTTATTCTTCGATGGAGCTGTCAATATGAAAGGAGTCGGAATAGGTGCGGTTCTTATCTATGAATTGGGATAACATTTCCCGGTAACAGCATAACTTCAATTTTACTGTACTAACAACATGGCAGAGTATGGATCTTGCATTCTTGGTTTGAGGTTAGATGTTGATATGGGAGTTCAGGAATTATTGGTGCTGGGGGATTCAGATTTCCTCGTCCATCAAATTTAAGGAGATTGAGAGATGCGAGATTTGAAGCTCATCCCATATCAACAATGCTTGCAGGAGTTATGTCAACGGTTTATGTTAGTAAAATTTAGGCATATTCCAAGGATTCATAATGAAATTGCTAATGCTTTAGCCACTCTATCTTTAATGCTCCAACACCCTGATAAAGCCTACATCGATCCTGTGCATATACAGAGTCGTGATCAGCATGCTTACTGTAATGTGGTTGAAGAAGAGCTCGATGGAGAACCCTGGTTCTTGGATATCAAGCGATACATTCAGTCAGGAGAATACCCAACACATGCCACCAACGATCAAAAGAGGACTATTACGCATTTGGCTAGTGAATTTTTCTTAAGTGGGGGGATTTTATGTAAGAGAACCCCAGATCTAGGACTTTTGAGGTGTGTAGATGCACGAGAAGCCTCGGCAATCATGGTTGAAATACACTCTGGAGTATGCGGGTTGCATATGAACAGTCATGTCTTGTCAAAGAAGATTCTTCGAGTAGGTTATTACTGGCTTACTATGGAGAGAGATTCTATTCGATTTGTTTGAAAGTGTCATCAATGTCAGGTACACGGTGATCTGATACATTCTCTTCCTACTGAGTTGCATGCAATGCTTCTCCATGGCCATTTGTGGCTTGGGGAATGGATATGATTGGACCGATTGAGCTGAATGCATCAAATGGACATAGATTCATTTTGGTAGCCATTGATTACTTTACAAAGTAGGTGGAAGCAGTAACTTTCAAGTCAGTGACAAAGAAGGTTGTGGTAGATTTTGTTCATGCCAATATCATTTGTAGGTTTGGAATTTCTAAGATGATCATTACAGACAATGCTACCAATCTCAATAGTCATTTGATGCAAGTGTGTCAATAGTTTAAGATCGCACATCAAAATTCTACTCCATATCGCCCAAAGGACAATGGTGCTGTAGAAGTCGCCAATAAGAATATAAAAAAGATACTGTGAAAAATGGTACAAGGGTCTTGACAGTGGCATACAAATTTACCGTTTGCATTGCTAGGTTATCGCACCACTGTTAGCACTTCAACAAGGGCAACTCCATATTTATTGATGTATGGGACAGAAGCAGTCATCCCTACAGAAGTTGAAATTCCCTCTCTTCGAGTCATTGTAAAAGTAGAGATTGATGATGACGAATGGGTCAAAACCAGACTGGAATATTTAAGTTTGATTGGGGGAAAAGGGCTAACGTCTGTGTGTCATGGCCAGTTGTATCAGAGGAGGATGGCTCGAGAGTATAACAAAAAGGTCCGTCCCAGGAATTTTGAAGTTGGTCAGTTGGTATTGAAACGTATCTTTCCTCACCAAGTTGAAGCGAAAGGCAAGTTCTCCCCTAACTGACAAGGTCCCTTCGTTGTGAAGAAAGTGTTGCCCAATGGAGCCTTATATTTGACAGATATTGAAGGCAAAATGGCAGAAATATCTATCAATGCTGATGTGGTCAAAAGATATTATGTATGATATTTTATCCTTCGTTGATTTTATTGCATGTTTAGTACTTGCATTTTTAAGATTGATATGATGAAGGCATTTTATTCTTCTATCCAAACATTGTGTCATCCTTTGTTTACCCATTTGAGCTTTGTTTACTTTTTTTCTTTCATATCCCTCTTTTGAAATCAAAATAGAGTCAAATATAAATGTCAAGCAAATAAGAATAAAAGAAAGAGTTCAAAAAAATAAATAAAGAACAAGCTTATGGAACTACGTGCGACTTGATTCTCCTCTCTCGAGCGTGAGATACGTAGGCTACCCTATTTCGGGCTTGGTCCAACCAAATAAAGATTTTAGTCACCCAGTCAACAAAAACTGGGACATGAGTTAATATGTCGTTTGAGTCGATTCTAAAAGTTGTAAGTCCCACCCCCACTTCAAGAGTCGTTTGAACCTCTTGCCATCTTTTACTAACCTTATCCGAAAGTCAAGCTACAACCAAAGAAAGTCCTTCAGATAAATTTTTGATAATGTTAAGGCTAAGCATGCAATGGATGTGATGATACATTGTGAGGTACCACTTGTCTCTCTCAGCATAAGAAATCAGGAAGGAAATACAAAATGAGAGAGTCTTATTGGTGAAAACCCCCGCGGGCATCATAAGGCGATGGTGAGTTGAGAGAAATAAAAATGAGAGAGTCTTATTGGTGAAAACCCTCGCAAGCACCATAAGGAGATAGTGAGTGAAGAGAAATAAAAATGAGAGAGTCTTATTGGTGAAAACCCTCATGGGCACCATAAGGCGATGGCAAGTTCAAGAGAAAAGTGAAAAGTGAAAAGAAAGAGATTTATTGGCGAAAGTCTTTTAAGATGTCGTCAATTGAATGTGATGTATGAGTCCAATGGATTTGAAGAAGCGGCTCAGCGGCAAAGGCACGAACTCAACAACAAATGGGGAGTTTGGATAAGAAGATCAGGCAACTTAATCCAAAATGCATGTCATACTCATTGGAGTTGGTTGTCGTATTCAGATAAGTTTTCCTTTTGAATATGGGACATTGCCCTTTTCTTTCATTTACATATTCATGCTTTTGTCTTTTTATGTCATTTATCAAAATAAAAGTCACCATCATTTCTTTACATTTTAAGTCAAGTCTATGTCAAAACAAGGGAGAAAGGATTTCAAAATTTACTACCAGTCTTTCCAATTATATGAGGAAAAGCCAAGGAACAGTACAAGAAAGAAAAATGATCATAATTCAACACAAAGCAAAGGAAGTCTATCAACCGATAGGCTGTTGGATTCGTGAAAGTATTCAGATTTGGGAAAAGGGTGCACCTCAGAGGCATGGTAATCTGGATCCAGGTCGATGATGCGGCAAGACAGGGAAAGTGTTAGCGATTTGGAACAATGATGAAATGAACGAGTGCTGGGACAGATACCTGAGAAGCTAAGAGCTGCAAGCCACCACTAAGTTTTTAACTGACAAATTTTCTTTGTTAAAATAGCAGTAAATTTGCTTCACTTAATTCAGCTACCATTGGAAATGCACATCCGTGGGAATTTACTTTATGTTCAGGAACCTCCTGAAAAATGAGATTTTAATTTCTATTTAGGACTCCCCTAAAAATTGAGACTTTACTTTCTGTTCAGGACCCTCCTGAAAAATAGGATTCCATTTTATGTTCAAGACCCTCCTGAAAAATGGGACTTTACTTCTGTTCAGGACCTACCTGAAAAATGGGATTCTACTTTATGCTCAGGACCCTCCTGAAAAATGGAAATGGGATTTTACTTTCTGTTCAGGACCCTGCTGAAAAATAGGACTTTACTTTCTGTTCAGGACCCTCCTAAAAAATAGAATTCTACTTTATGCGCAGGACCCTCCTGAAAATAGAACTTTACTTCTGTTCAAGACCCTCCTGAAAAATGAGATTTTACTTTCTGTTCAGGACCCTCCTGAAAAATCGGATTTTACTTTCTATTCAGGACCCTCCTGAAAAATGGGATTCTACTTTATGCTCAGGACCCTCCTGAAAAATGAGATTTTACTTTCTGTTCAGGACCCTCCTAAAAATGGGAGTTTACTTTCTGTTCAGGACCCTCCTGAAAAATGGGATTTTACTTTCTATTCAGGACCCTCCGGGAAAATGGGACAACATTTTCAAAAATGAAATACTACTTTACTATAATTTTTGTTTGGGATAATTTTTGTTCTAGTTTTAATTTTCGGTTTTTGGAGCCCGCATAAAGAACAAGGTGATGAAATAGCAAGTCAGGAGCCCTCCTAGAGAACAGAGTGAAGAAATGAAAAGTCAAGCAACAAAGTGATGAAATAGCAAGTCAGGAGCCAGCCTGGAGAATAGGGTGAAGAAATGAAAAGTCAAGCAACAAAGCGAAGCAATTGAAAGCTAAGCAACAAGTTGAAAGAAATTGCAAGTCAGGAGCCCGCCTGAAGAATAGGGTGATAAAAGTCGAGTCAAGAGCCAACAGAAGCTGTATAGATAGGATTTTGTAATTTCATTTATGTTTTAACTTGTAATTTTCATTTTTGATGTAATGATAGAGCCGCGGACCGAAACTTCGATGGAACCTCACTCGACTCTGCAACTCGGTATAGTCTACTTCTCTTCCAGCCCTTTGAGATACTTGTGATTTCCTCATGACTTGGGTAGATAGGGTGTCTGAAAGGATTCGATTGTCCTTCTTTCTTTTACTCCTCTCTTTGAATAATGATCGGGACAAAATTCGATCTCGTTGTTTACTTGTTTGTCTGAAAACACTTCGTATTTACATTCAAAGGGAGCATGATGTAGACAGCTAATTTTTGTCCCTCCACGATAGCATTTTTACCATTTTACCTTCGTCTTACTATGTGTCCTCACCCGTATGATTATATTCCACAAAAATACAAAAAAAAATAACAACCTTATCCTAACGAACTTTACACCTCATCCTAACATCCACCCCACCTTAACACATTTTCTTTTCCTCACCACTAACAGAATGGAGATAAGGATATACATATTTATAATCACGGGGCCCATAGTGAAGGAGAGGACACCTTCCTTTTATTTTCATATATACATACACACTCATCCTCACCATAGAGAGATAGCAACACATACTAGAAGATACAAAAAAAAAAGAGAAAGTACGGATTTCATTTTGCCTGGCTTTATTTTTTCTTCTCAAGATCAAATCATACACACATCCTCACTGATATACACGCGCACACAACAAAGAAAAATGAGAGTAGGAAGTTTGTTTGAGGGAGATCCGGCGAAGAAACTGGAAAACGACGATAAACCTGATTCCTTTTAGCATTTTTCTGGTGATATCTACACCGGATTCGGCGTCATCAGTGTCCAATTTTTCCGTTCAATGGGTCTAGTCCAAAATCCCCAAAATTTTCTCCGTATTTTGTTGGTTTCTAGCTAAATCTGGCTGAAAATATCAGGGTCGCCGAAATCTGACTTTACCTATTGGTTTTTCCTACTGTCAGTTCGCCGGAGCTTGGACTGTACGGTTTTCTTTTAGTTTTCTGTCGTTGAGTTTTTGGGTTCGTCTATTTTGGCATTTCATCGGCGATATCAGTCCTCGAAGTTTTTGTGTTCAAATCGTGTCAACTTTTGTGATTTGGATTCCGTATTATGAGTTTTTCTTCACTGGTTTTGGAGCTGTCCAATTATTATTTTTAATACCGAGTTTGGTTTGATCGTTGTTGAGGTTCTGCTCGGGATATTCAGATGCGGTCGTCATTTTTTCACTCGTTTAATATTTGAGTTTGAAAGCTACGAATCGAGGTCTAATTCTATTCCTCTCTTTTATTTCATGTTTATTATATTTGGTGTATTGGAGTGAATATTGTGTTTGGTTGATGATTGTTATGTGGTGATATGTTTCGATATTGTGTTTGAGAAATCGTGATTACTGTGGTTGATATTGATTGATTGATTCACGTGAATAAAGGAATTGAAAGATTTGAATTCATGTGGGAATAAGTAGGGCGAGAATTGACATGAATACTAAAAGAAGGGAAACTTTTCCTAAATGCCTTGTAGCCTCTCGTCCATAAGTGTGGCACGCTACACACCTATGCACAAGACTCTACTCGGCGTGGCTTTCAGACTTTCTGTGACACTTTAAAACCTTAGGCTCTGATACTAAGTTTGTAATGACCCGAGACTACCCCCTAATCATTACACAGTACTTACAATGCCGAGGGACCACAAGCTAACCTATGAGTTGGTACCTGCGGTGAGCACTGAATAATATAATCATGAATATGGAAGAATAACTAAAATGCCATAAGGTTTTAATATCTGAATCCAAAATTGAAAGATAAATCTAGGAATGACAATTGTCTGAATCTGAGAAACTATTGATAAACTAAATAACTAACTGACTGCGGTGTCTGAAAAGCCTCTAAGACTGACTGACTGAGAGTTGATGGGACATGCCCCCAACTAACTCTATTAACTACTAAAATAAAGACATGAAATGATAAAATCTGTCCTCGGATGATGAGGACTCACCATTGCTACTGTACTGCTAATAATCTGGGATTCTAAGTATGATTCGAGAACTAAGCGTCAGCACCTATGATATGACACATCATAGTGCAAAAAAAAGTATGCGATCAGTACTTTGAATGTACTAGTATGCTAAATGAGGTAGGCTAACATGCAAGGTTTCATGAAGAGGAGTAATGATCTATCTGAGTATACATGTAAGGCATAGAATACTGGACAGAGAACATGAAATCTATAGATATTGAACATGCATGAAAGTCTATAACATACTGAAAATATATGAAAATTTGTAGACACTAAAGATGCATGACCAGGCATATAACATGGACAGAGTGAAATCTGAAATCTAAAGTACTGAAAAATATACTGATATCTGTGTGCCTTAATCAAACAACACTAAGGCTAAAATAATTGAACTAGGACTGTAACTGAGACTATATTTGATACTGTGGGAGGTATCATCTAACCGACATTCTCTAATCTGAGCTAATTAGGGTCCAACCTGTAACCCTAGTTAGAAGGGTATTAATGCCATGCCACGGTTACTAACGTTGGCTGTGTGGATCCACTAAACTGATATAAGGTCCAAAGGACTAAGGGTGTTAAGCCTGAACTGACGGGTGACCCCTGCGAGATAGTCAAGCCTAATCTGACGGGTGAATTCCCATATCCTATGCTGGTTACGTTGTTCTGGAGTATAGGGACTGCTACTAATAACTCTGCCTATCTGAAGGGGAAGCCGACATCCCTACACTCGCTTGGTGCTAAGTCCTACTCCCAACTGAATGGCATTGAGATACTAGACTGTTTTGAGTTTAATGACTGATATCTGACTATTTTGATAATCCTCATAGTATAATCTTCACAGTATTCTGTAATGTACTGAGACTAGACAAATAAAATAGCTATGGTTTCGGGTATTCAATACCCCCAGGACTTAAAACAACAATATTAACATGACACTAAAGCTTGGGGGACATGACATGAAGGCTTTCATAAAACATTTACTCTTATAGGAATTTTATCAAACACTTGTAGTTCATGGTTGAAAACAATCAT
The DNA here is from genome assembly GCF_002878395.1 of Capsicum annuum. Classification (NCBI taxonomy): domain Eukaryota; kingdom Viridiplantae; phylum Streptophyta; class Magnoliopsida; order Solanales; family Solanaceae; genus Capsicum; species Capsicum annuum. The sequence goes on along the minus strand of NC_061117.1, from coordinate 217,832,332 downwards.
AGGAGTGTTCTAAAACATATAGAAATAGCATGAATTCATCATAAAAGCATTAAATCTTGGTTTAATTCAGTAAATCATAGTATTAAAACATGAAAGATCGCATAATAATAACAATTTCATGGTAACATGGTATAAAATCAATAGTACATGGAGATTCATGGATGAAATCATAATTTAAAACATAAATCTTGAAAAGATTATAACTTGATAATTATAATGGGTTACTTGGGCTCCATGGATGAAAAGAAATCCATAAATGAACCTCTAATATACCTGGGTTACTGAATTTGAAAGGATTGATGGAGAGTTCTTAAGAAATTGCCTTGAATTTGAGAGCTAGGATTCCTTGTTCTTGAAAGAAGAGATTTTTAATTATAGAGAAAGTGAGTAATGGTGAGTATTTAGGTCAATTAGGGGTTAAATTTCATGTTTAGGATGAATTTAGGGCTTAAAAAAAAGACCCAAATATCCTTAAATGTATTTAAAAATGTAAGTTGAAAATTAAAAACCCAATTTTTGGCCTTGGCGCGACGCGATGCCATCGCAGTAAAGCTTTGGATGCCATTTTGGCTAGCTCCGCGATGCTCCACTATCGCGTACCTCCAATGGAAATCTACAAACAGGAAAATGGCCTGCTCCGCGACGCGCCATTATTGTGGAGTCATTCTGGAAATCGATAATTGGCATTTGGGTTTCCTACGCGATGTGCCAGGGTTCAAAATGACGGTGTTTAATGACAGAAACTTAAATTCGCCATAACTTCTTTTCCGATTATCGTATTTAGGTGAATTTTACATAGTTGAAAAGCTAATTCAATTTCCTACGCAACGGCAAGCTCTAAACTAAAGAATAATGAGCGTTTTAAAAATTTTATATACAAATACTCATGTATAGGGACTTAGAGTAACCTAGGAAAATGCGGCGTGTTATAGAACTCGTGGAAATATCAAGGTTCAAAGGATTAATCTAAGGAGTATAGCAAAACAGAGATACTGTATTTGTTTTAGAGTCACTCTTAATAATCTGAGTTTGGGTCAATGATGCAGCAAGTCAATGATATATGCTAATGGTTGGAAGCAAGGTTAAATGTGACGAGGCCAAGAGCGATAGCTGTGAAAGCTAAAGCCACAAACCAGTCACCATGTTTTTAAACTTACAAGTTTTCTTTAATGAAACAAGAAACATGTTACCTTCAAAGCAAGGACTTCAGAGCATAAATATCAAGGGTTGCAATACCTTACGTTTACAAATGCAGGAAGAAATGTTGTTGCACAGGTCATGATAAAAATTCATATCCCTTGGAGACATAGTTTCTTGTCAAGGGATTTCATTTTTCGTTTGCTAGGTGATACATTTCTTAAATTGAACCTTGATTCCTATAAGACATACTTTTTAGTTGAGTCATTCCCCTTGATTCCTATAAGACTTACATTTTATTCGGGTCATTCCCCTTGATTCCTATAAGACTTACATTTTAGTCAAGTCATTCCCCTTGATTCTTATAAGACGTATCTTTTAGTCGAGTCATTCCCCTTGATTCCTATAAGATGTACCTTTTAGTTGAGTCATTTCCCTTGATTTCTATAAGATGTATCTTTTAGTCGAGATATTCCCCTTGATTCCTATAAGACGTACCTTTTAGTCGAGTCATTGCCCTTGATTCCTATAACACATCCCTTTTAGTCGAGTCATTCCCCTTGATTCCTATAAGATGTACCTTTTAGTCAAGTCATTCCTTTGATTTCTATAAGACGTACCTTTTAGTCGAGTCATTCCCCTCGATTCCTATAAGACGTACCTTTTAGTTGAGTCATTTCCCTTGATTCCTATAAGACTTACCTTTTAGTCAAGTCATTCCCCTTGATTCTTATAAGACGTACCTCTTAGTCAAGTCATTTCCCTTGATTCCTAGAAGATGTACTTCCTAGTCGAGTCATTCCCCCTTTATTCCTAGAAGATGTACTTCCTAGTCGAGTCATTCCTCTTGATTCCTATAAAATATATTTTCTAGTCAAGTCATCCCCTTTGTCTCCTAGAAAATTCACTTTCTAGTCGAATCATTCCAATTAACCCATACAAGAAGCATTTCTTTGTTCAGGTTTTTTTTCAAGTAGGTATGATGTGACTTTCACAAAAGTCCTTTAATGATAAACTAGGGCAAAAAATTAATTCCTATTGTTTCGAACTTTACTTTTCCGGCAAATGGAATCTCTCATCATAATAATCTTTGTTTGGAATAATTTTCTTTCTAGTTTTGATGTGATTTCAGGAGTTCGCCTGAAGAACAGGGCTAACAAATGAAAAGTCAAGAAACAAGGTGAAGAAGTTGAAATTCAAATAACAAGGTGAAGGGATTGAAAGACAACAGATTGAAAAATAGCAAGTCAGGAGCCCTCCTGAAGAACAGGGTGATGAAATTGAAAGTTAGGCCCGCCTGAAGAACAGTGTGATGAAATTGAAAGTCAAGTAACAAGGTTAGGAGATTGAAATTCAAGCAATAGGGTATAAAAGTTGAAAGTCAAGAAAAAAGGTGAAGAAATTGCAAGCCAAGCAACAAGTTAAAGAAATTGCAAGTCAGGAACCCGCCTGAAAAATAAGGTGATGAAACTCAAGTCACGAGTCCAAAAGAAGGTGCATAGATAGGATTTTTGTAATTTTATCTATGCTTTAACTTGTAATTTTTATTTTTGATGCAATGACAGAGCCGCAGACCGGAACTTCGATGGGACCTCACTCGACTCTCCAACTCGGTTGTCCTTCTTCCTTCTATTTATTTCCTTGAATAATGGTCGGGTCAAAATTTGGTCTCGCTGTCTACTTTTTTTTTTTTCTGAAAACACTTTGTGCTTACACCAAAAAGGGGCATGATGTAGACACCTAATTTTGTCCCTTTCAAAAACCTAATTCATCCATATTTTACCTCACGTTACCTTACACCCCCACCCATGTGATTATACCCCACAAAAATATAAAAAAATAATAAAATTTCAACAAATCCCTAACAATTTAAATCTCTAACATTCCCTTATCCTAACAAACTTTATCCTAACCAATTCACCAACATACCCTACCCCACTACCCCACCCACGTGACCCCCTCCCCCATGTTTCTTTTCCACAAATAAAGGGGAGCACATACATACACCAGTATATAACACAAAAAGGAGGGCCGATGGAATATACACTCGCCTCACATAGTGCCTCACATACACAGACTCCATCTTTTCTTCACAACAATATTCAAATACAACACACGCTTATTTACCATCTTCTTCGATGAACACACACTAATAGACATATTCCTCCATCACCATATTTATATACACGCACATAGCAGCACAACAATGCTTACATCATACAATTCCATTCACTGATCTTGGACACAGAGCACCATACACACACACACACCACCTCCATAGATGACCACACACACCATGGAAAAAGGGGGATTCATTCACACTCATTGGATATACATGCACTCATCGAAGTTAACACACGCACACACAGAATTAGGCGAAAAGGGTGGAAACAGTGAGAAACTAAGGTGGGCAATTGAATTTTTTGGCAAATTCCTCACCAGAATTGGTTATTTCTCATCAGATTTAGATGTTGCTAACCACCCTAATCTCTCTTCTACCATCGGAAATAGGACGGAGAGAGTATGCCGGTAAGGTAGAGGAGAAAGTTGTTAACTTCTAGCCACTAATACAGCTCTGACAATCTTTATTCACCGAAAAAATATCAAAATTTGATTAAAAATTAGTTCGAATATTGCAATGAAATTGGTCAAATAGGGCTGTTGAAGTTGATTCTGGCGGGTTGAATACTAGTCCTTTTTTGGGGATTTTCTAATCTTTGTCTCGAATTCTTTGTTTTTGTTCGTGGTTTTGATTTGAGTCGGATGTCGGGTTTATTGCAAATTCATACTGGTTCATACCTGATTTGGGGAGTCGATCTTAGTACCTATTGAATTTATTAAATCAGACTCTTTATTATCTTTGATATATTGAAATCGACATTAAAGGTCCAATCCTTCAACTCTCTCCTCACTTTATTTTGATTTGGTGCATTGATTGTTGTGAATATAGGTTGATAATCATGATTGAATGATTTAATTGATGTTTGATATTGTTTATTCGTGAATAATTGACCGTGGTATGAATTTGCTGATTGAGTATGGGTTTGGATAATCGTCTCATTCGAAAATTCATAGGTTAAAAGAAGGAATTTGGGGAAGGGTTGAGATTAACGAAATGAAAGTGGTTTAATTTTGATTCATTATTGTTGATTTAAATTGAAATTAGTAGGCAAATGCTAAGTCAGGTAGGAAAATTTAGGAATACCGATGTAACGCCCTGAGTCTGTACCCCGAACGCTACATGGTGCTCATAATCTCGAAGGACCACAAGCTAACCCATGACTGGTACCTACTGCAATAACTGAGTAATAATATGGTATAATGTGGAATAATGGGCAGAAATGTCATAAGGTTCAAATAACTGAAATAAAACTGAGATAAGGTATCTCAATACCAATACTGAACAACTGTCTGAATAACTAGTCTGAAAAGTCTCTAACTAAACTGTCTAAACTATGGAGTTGATGGTACAATCCCCCAACTAACTCCATCTACTGAAACACTAAATGTAATGAGATGATGAAATAAAAGAATATCCTCAAATAATAAGGACTCACTGCTAGCCTACTGCAGTCGGCTGAATCTGAATCTATCTATACGTCATCGGGAACCTGAGCGTCCAAACCTATGGTATAAAACACCATAGCGCAAGGGAAAAATATGCGTCAGTACGTGTAAATGTACTAGTATGCAAACTGAGGTAGGCTGAATACAAGGGTTCACATGCATGAACTATAACTGACTGAATAACATAAACATAACTGAGTGAGAAATACATGTATGAATACAGGAGTTGTAACTAAAGTCATAATAATACTGAATACTGAGTTTACTGGTAATATGGATTACTGATAACTGATGTACTGATAACTGATATACTGTTACTGAGTGACTGTTTTTGATAATTCTGATTCTGATAAAACTAGCTGAGTTTCGTACAGAGCTAAGTGACTGTATCTGATAGTCTTAAAATCTATAGAACAATCTGAGTTCTTTACTGATTATTGAGACTGAGATTGTGGGAGGTAATTATCTAACCGATATGCCCCTTTTTAACTAATTTGGGGTCTAACCTGTAACCCCAATTGGAAAGGTATCAATACCGTGCCAGGGGTAAGGACAAGTTGGGGTTAACCCTCTCTAAGAGGAAGCTATCCCGTCAACCCTCGCTGATCACTGATTGAATTCTGGGAACTGACTAAGCCTACTGAGTTCTAAACGGAATACTACTGAGTTTTCCTGGGTTCTGTAACTGACTGAATTCTACTGATCGTGACATGACTGAGATAATTCTATAACTAACACTAGCTCTATGTAAGCAGCTAAATTGTCGGGTATTAAATACCCCCAGGACTCGATAGCATGAATAATAATAAGACTTGATAATTCTTGGAAATAGAACAAGAATCAACTGTACACAATGCAATCAATGAGGCATATCATTAAGCACTTGAAGGTCATGAACTTGTACATGGGTAACACTTTTCATTTCACATAGGTAATCCAACAAACACTTACAAGCCATAACATTATCATAAGAGTAATTTTGAGCATGTAGTGTTTGCATGAAGTTATCATAAGACTACCCTTGGACCACAAAATACAATTCATTTACTTAGGCATTTTGACAAACACATGGGAGGCATAACTTTATGCTTAGTCATGAACATTAATCTAATACACCATGGCTACATAAATCAATTCAAATTCATGGAATTCAACCCACACACTAACATAAATTCATGAAATTCATTAAAGATCTCAACTTGGAAATCATACAACATCATCAACATGGGTACAATCTAACCCACAACATGGAAATCATAATTCATGTTTTAAAAAGGGTTTCTTGAACTCCAAGAATGGAAGGGACCCTTGAATGAACACTTTACATACCTTAGTTGGTGAATTCTTGAAAATTGACGGTGAAATCTCTTGAAATTTGATTCTTGAATTGATAGCCCTAGGGTTTATTCTTGAGGAATTTGTGAAAGAATGATTATATCTTGCTAAAAAGGGGATAAATTTTGTGTTATAAGAGGCTGAAGGACAGAGGAAAAAGACCTAAATACCCTTACGGACGCGGCCTTTTAATGACTGAAACTCATCCCACCGACGCGCAGACCGACGCACCGCGTTGTTGGCATCAAAGCTATGTCCAACGCGCCGTGTTGAGTTTTCATCAGTTCACTGGAATGTACACTGAGCTGAGGGAAGAATTTACCTATCGACGCAATGGACGACGCGACGCGTTGAGATCGCGTTGACTCACTGTGTTGGTCACTCAAACATATATCAAACGAGGTTCAAAAAACCCAAAACTCGTCCAAAAATCCCTATGGACCTCCCTGATCATGAATCAACCTAAACATTATCATTTATTAGATGTAAAGGTCTAGAAATATGATTTTCACCTTTCGTAGACTAAAATGACATTAAGTCTGAGTACTTAGCTAAAATATTCTAAGTCTGGGACCCCTAGACAAGCTTAAAAGACTGAATTAAGCTTAGAATTTTGCGAGGTATTACAAATGATTTGTTAAGTTTTTGAATATTTGTATGACTGATTCGTTCTATTTTATCGCACAACAATTGAAATTGTACTCATTTGGTCGGGGAATGCCCCGAAGGATTTGTATTGATTTATTCGGGGAATGCTCCAAAGTATCATGTACGCAGAGGAGGCTCGTGATCAAAGCCCGAGGCATTGGGTAAGTCATTGGAGCGTAGTATTAAGATTATCTTAGAATAGGATTTATATTTTTGTATTTTTTCTATTTTTGGACTTTATAATTGGACTGGACATTATATTATGGATTTGTTTTATTTTGTGTGTTTGATTGATTGTTTTATGTATTTTTGTGTTGTTTATACATTTGTAATGTTAAATTAGCTGATACGCTCCACCAAGCGACCTTGGTTGAACCACGGGATCGAGGGGTGCCTAACACCTTCCTCTCGGTTAACAGAATTCCTTAACCGAAATCTCTGTTCGCAAACCAGTTTTAAAGAGTCAAAAACAGTTTTGAAAATGGAATTCTTGATTATAAAAAATGAATTCTTTTATAAATAATTCTTTTCAAAAGGAAAGAGCCCGATTATGCCAAGTGACGACTCTGAGTTGATTATAAAAAATGAATTCTTTTCAAAATAATTTTCATCTTTTGTCACTTAATAATAAAAACCCTTTTCAAACTTAACAATCGATCTTTTGATTAAAAAAAAGGGGTGTGACAGTTATAACATTGTTCAATAATGTTGCAATAATGAGGATAAAAAGGTAAAATAATTATTATTATTCATTTGTTTCAATGTAGATTTCAAATATGCACGAAAAATTACAGAATGTTAGAAATTAATTTTTTGGAGTTGGAGTTGGAGTTGAAGTTGAAGTTGGAATTAAAGTTGTGTTTGGCCATAAATATAAAATCATATTCTGTCCTTGAATTTGATGTGTTCTAAATTATGAGAGTTTTATTTTTACTTGTTTCATTTTTCCATATGATGAAAAATATATTCTGTCCTTGCATTTGTTGTGCACTAAATTATGAGAGTTCTATTTTTTCTTGTTTCAATTTTCCATATGATAGAAAACATATTTTGTCCATGCATTTGTTGTGCACTAAATTATAAGAGTTCTATTTTCGCTTGTTTCATTTTTCTCTATGATGGAAAACATATTATGTTCTAGCATTTGTTGTGCACTAAATTATGAGAGTTCTATTTTTGTTTGTTTCACTTTTTCATATGATGGAAAACATATTCTGTCCTTACATTTGATGTGCACTAAATTATGAGACTCTCTTTTGATCTCCCCACTGATATTGTTTCCCTCATAAGCTCAATTCACCTACCTCGCTATAGTACTTCATTGGACAAAATCATATGGGGCTTGACAAATTCAAAACTTTTTACTGTCAGCTTCTGTTACAATGGCATCTTGCTCCCCCGCTCGCCTCCTCCCCCCTCCCCCCAAAACAAATTTCTCTTTTTCCCTTGGTTCGCCACCCCTTTACTATTTTCTATTTAAAGATTTCAATTTTTGAAATTTTTTTTTAGCAAAAATTCCATCTTTATATAGTCAGTATCCATGAGGCATGAACCCCACTTGGTATATTCATTTATCTTTTGGAGATGCATTCTGATCTTCTCTATCAATTTGCACTTTACCACCCTTTGGAATTTCACCAATTTGTGAATTTTCAATCATCACAGTAGAGTGGCTAAAATTTTGAGCTTCTTCGGCAACGGCGATCGAATTTTCTTGACACAAAATAATTGAACTGATAGCAGCGTGTGTACGTTCAATTTCACCCCTAACCATTATTGCATCATGAATCTGCCCGGAACTTGATCGATTTTCATTACCCTTCAACAACGAATTAATCGTACCAATTCCCATTTCAATACAATTGAGTTTCTGTAATTGCATGATAGAAGTATTTGTAATTTTAGCTGGAGCATTCTCAATTAATTTAGATTGCATTCCCCCTTTTCCATGGCAGGTTTCTCAATTAATTCTTTTTTTAAAGTAGATCGAAGAAAAGAAGCAAAAATTTGAAGCTTTTGCCAATGGTGAATAATGAAAGTCGTGTGTTAGAGAAAACAAATAAAATTAAATTAGAAAGAGAGTGATTTGAGAGGTGAAAGAAATAGGTGGAAATATATATATATATATATATATATATATATATATATATATATATATATATATAATATTCTTATCTTTATTTTAATATTTAATTTATTATGTGGCATTAAAAAATAACGTAGAATTTACTGTAGTATTTAAAAATGATGTGGAAGCTGACGTGGAGGCAGTTGTGTTACACACGCTGAAATAGGATTTAAAATATTAAGTTTTATTGAGTTGAAGGGTTCAAATAATAAAAGACTAAGTAGAGACGTTCACTTTACAAATTCGGACAATTACAAGGGTCCACCGAGTTATTTTACCAATCAGATTTGGCTCAAATCTGCAAACTAACCTTTTTATCGGTTATACAAAATAAAGAGACTCTTCTTTTAAAATTGAACCTTCTTCTTACCCGATTTTTTAGCTCCAAAATCTCTCTAAAAGTCATACTCATTCTTATTCATCTCGAATTTTATACAATGTAACTCAAAAATTTTGTTTACATAAGCATTTGTTGAAAAAATTCAATATTGATGCGAATTTTTTATTGTCATCCGAGCTTCAATTTTGAATTTCTGTAAATAAGTTCGGTTTTAATTGAATATGATTACAAAAAATCGATTATGTATTGAGGAGTCCAAAGTTGATATATATCTATCTATATATATATATATATACATGTATATATATATATATATATATATAATTGATTAATTTTTATTTTAAAAATTTAATACAATCATTAATTAACACTTGAGAAAATGCCATAAATAGTCTCTTAACTATAAGAGTAGATCTAAAATAGTCTCTTAACTATATATTTATCAATTTTGGTCCTTTTACTATTTAAAAGCTTATTAAGTTTGGTCTTTGACTATTTTTTTATAAAAACAATGTTGGATCTATATTAATGAATTTTCTATTCTCGTGAAAATAAATCGTAACTCATTTCCTCAATTGTTTCTCTCTTCTTGCCATTTTTTTCTCAAATTCCTCTTGTGAAAAATTTTCTAGCCTCAACAATTCAAAATAAAATATCTCAAGGAAGAAGACACAAATTCTAATAAAAGAAAATATATTGTTGTTGCTAATGACTTGAATATGCTATATTCTGGAGAAGATGACAGTAACGACAAAGTTCGATGTAAGAACAAAATTTTATTACCATTGAAGATAACTTGAACAAAGCAAAATCAAAATATAAAATAAATATAATATATTAAATAATCTATAAAATAATTTTTTATTATAAAATATTAATTTTCAAGATGATACTTGACATAAAAATTAAAATAATGAATCTATGGAGCATTTTTTTCTTCTTAATTTGTCTCTTCTTTAGAGATTTTTTCTTCCTGTTCCATCTTAAAAGGTTTTACATAATATTCCATATGGTTAACACTCTCTGTCTGTTTTATGACAGGAAAGAAAATAAAATAAATAAGTGAATTATTTTTTTCCTTTGTTTGGATATGTAACATTTACAGTAGTACTATATTACTTAAAATGACTTTCCTTAGTAAGATATTGAAATCTTCCCCTTACCATCATTATATCATCGTACTAATTAAATTTTAAATACTCCAATAACATAAAGAAAAGATGTAGCGGAGAACGTAAAGTATTTTTTTCATTTCATTTTACTTAATCTTTATTGATTTGACATATCACATATAATTTAAATTTTCTTAATTAAAGATGTATTTTACTAAATTAATTCTACTTATTTAATACAAAGGGTAGAATAAAAAAATACAAATTTCTATTTTTAATTAATTAGACAGTTAATTTGACACAATTATTTTTAATAGAGAAAATAGTCAAAAACTCCTCAACCTTTACTCCAAATTCCAACTACACACTTATACTTTAGAGGGATCCTATGACCTCCTGAATTATTTTAAAGTGGAATATTTACACCCCTAAAAGCTCATGCCCAGATATTGTTTGAGGCAGTGAGTTGCACTCGTTGCCACGTCATTGCCACGTCATTTTTAAAAAAAATAATCTAAAAAATTAATTATTTTAATCTCAATCCATTTTCCCCCTTTCTCTTCATCTTCTTTTCTTCAATCCCAATCCATTTTTCCCCTTTCTCTTCATCTTCTTTTTTTCAATCTCAAAAGCCAAAATGAACTCATTAAATTTTCTTTACTTGCTCTTTCTATCATTTTCTTCAATTTCAGTTGACATATTTGAATTGCTGGGGTGATTTCCCATGGAATGACGTTGAAAATTTCTGATTTGGAGGTCCTGCGAAGTGTCGCCGCCGTCGCCGGAGTCCGCAACTGACAACGTGTTTTTCGATCTGAAATTGGCGTCAATTGACGCACTCATTTTTGGGGCTTCTTGTTGGGTTTTGCTCGCCCCAAGAAGGCTCATCTTTTGGCGTTTGCTGTGCTCCGTTTGCCATTGAACAGCGGTAGCATCGCCTTCGCCGGAGATCGCCAACGATGGCGCTGGCTTCGAACTCAAATTCCCAGAGATTAGAGCACTGTTTTTTGGGGATTTTTGTTGGGGTGAGCTCGCCTTGAGGTGGCGCTCCTCTTGGTACTGGTCTGCGACCACCAAAGTTGCCAAAGTGATATGCGATATTGATATTGAACGTTTGTGTGTTGTTTGATCTTTGTTGTCGGTGAATAATTGTTCATGGTGGTTTGTTGTTGATTCTTTGGTTATGAACTGTGTGATGAAGTCAAAAATAATAAACAACATCGAGTTTAAAAATTTCGACAACTTTGAAGTGAGAAATAATGACCATATCAATTATTAAATTTCCGACGATCTTAAATCTGAAAACAACGAACAATACCAATTTCAAATTTTTCAACGGCTTTGAAGCTGGAAACAACGAACAATACCGAATTTAAAATTTTTGATGACCTTAAAGTAGGAAACAATACAGAATTTTAAAATTTTCGATAATTTTGAAGTCTGAAATAATGGACAATACCCATTTTAAAATTTACGATGACCTTGAAGCCGGAAATAATGGACAATATCGATTTTAAAATTTTCGATGATCTTGAAGTCGAAAATAATAAACAACATCGAATTTAAAATTTCCGACAACCTTGAAGTGGAAAACAATGAACAATATCAATTTTTAAATTTCTGATGATCTTAAATCCGAAAACAACGAAGAATAGCAATTTTAAAATTTTCGACGACCTTGAAGCCAGAAACAATAAACAATACCGAATTTAAATTTTTTCAATAACCTTAAAGTCGGAAACAATAGAGAATTTTGAAATTTTCTGCGACCTTCAAGTCGGAAACAATGGACAATACCTATTTTAAAATTTACGACGACTTTGAAGTCGTAAATAATGGACAATATCGATTTTAAAATTTCCGACAATATTGAAGTTGGAAACAATGAACAATACCCATTTTGAAATTTTCGACGAATTTAAAGTCGAAACCAATAAATTTTGTGCTTGGAGATGAGGAAAATGATAAATTAATTTTCGATGCCATTGATGAATTCTTGGATGCCATTGTGTGTAATAATAATAATAATAATAATAATAATAATAAGAAGAAGAAGAAGAAGAAGAAGAAGAAGAAGGAAAATGAAAAGAAAAGGAATAATTAAAAATGAATAAAGATAAAAAAGAATTATTACAAAAAAATCGTTCTTACTCTCTTCAAGGTGAAACACACTCTCTTGTCATGTCAGCGTTTAGGGGATAATAATTTCACTTTAAAATAGTTCAGAAGATCATAGGACTCCCGAAAAGTATAAGTGTGTAGTTGAGATTTGGGGTAAAGATTAGGCGGGTTTTCACCATTTTCTCTTTTTAATATAGAGTTCAAGTAAAACTATATATGGAAATTAGGTGTTCCTAAATAATTAACACCAGCCACAAATATGGAAAATATGAAACACAAAGTTTGTCCAATATGAACGACATGTGCTAAATAAAATGGAAATATTCCCTTTTCAATTATTGTTTTGAGAAATTATTCCTACCTTTCTTAAATTTTATGATGATTCCAATTACAAAATTTCTGTAATATTTTCCCTTTGCCAACCTTTAAAAAAAATTCTTGTACGTGTTCCTTTTCTTTTCCTAATGTTAATTCTGCAAATTCTTAATGCTTGCCGCAGATCTTTTAAAGAAAAAGGGTATAGAATTTGAAAAAGAAAAGCCCTAAAAGTTAGGAAGGAATATAATTGCAAGATAATAATTTTCAATTAGGGGTGTCAAGTGGTACCTAACCCGGCCCGGTTTGACCAGGTCGGTAAGACCTAAGGCTTTAGGGTTTCGGGTCCTGGGCCGGTTATTTTGTTAAAATGGGTCCAGCTAACCCGGCCCTGACCAAGCCCAGTCCAGGGCCGCCGGTTAACCAGCTCGACCCGGCCCAAAAAAAAAAGATATTTTGAATTTTGGGCCAACGGCTATATAGCCGTTTTTGGGTCCAAACGGCTAGTTTGGGCCCATTTATTAAAAAAAAAAAAAATTAAAAATATTTTTTAATCCAAAAAAAAAATCTATAAATACCCTACAACTTCAAATCATTTTTCACACAATTTTTCACTCTCTCAAATCTCAATTCTCAATTCTCAAATATTCAATATACTTAATTTCTTAAAGTGCTCACTTTAATTTTTTAATTTTTCGTTTACAAAGTACGAGTGGAAGTTTCTAAAGTTGCAATCTTCGGATACTTCCAAAATTTGGTATTGTCGTCCCATCTCTTACGTTTAATTTTTATTTATTGTATTAATTGTTTAATATTTAATTTTATTATATTTGTGTATTTTGAATATTTTTAGTTTAATTTAATTTATATTATGGATAAATTAAGAAACCTCGCTACTAAAGGTGTTAAAATTTTTTGTCCCGAAAGCGGTAGTGGTAGTAAAAAGCGAATTACTAGCGGTAGAGGTAGTTCAAGTAGTAGATATACCCGTGTGCCTTCGCCTCCGGTACCACTTGGTACACCTTTTGAGGAAGAAATAGGTGTAGGTGCTCACAATATGGATTATGTAGAAGCTCAAAAAAATTACGGTATAATAGAAAAAAATGAAGTAGATGCGGTTAATTTAGACGAAGATAATGAAAATATTGCTGAGACACCCGCAGTAGGAGATGCTAACGTTAGATCTAAATCAGTTAATCTCCCTTCCCGTCCTCCCAGTGCCCCAAAACCTCGTAAAAGAACTAGTATTGCATGACAATTTTTTGAACGTATATCAGATATTGAGGTGCAATGCAATATTTGTCAACAAATATATAAGCATAGAAATGGAGGCAAGCAAGGGGTACGGGTACGTTAATGAGACATGTAGCTGAAGATCACAAAAGAGAATTAAATATTGCAAAAGGTGGTGGGGATGTTGGTGGGTCAACGCAAACTAGAATGGACCCAGCAACCGGTCACGTAGCGAATAAGTATAATAAATTGAGGGACAAGGAAGAAATAGTTAAAATGGTAGGTGTGGGTTGTTTGCCTTTTAGTTTTCCTTCTTTTGATGCCTTTATTCGTTATATACAAGCAATTTATAATCCTATGTTTAATGGTATTCCTAGAACTACCTGTCGGTCTGATATTTTTAGACTCCATTCACAATATTGTTTTTATTTATCAATATTGTTAAAAAAATATTCAATGTAGATTGTCCCTAACTTCTGATCTTGGTCGTGCTGTAAATAAAAATGATTATTTAACCGTTACTTGTCATTGGATGGATAGTAATTTCGTGATGCAAAAAAGTATTCTTGCTTTTTTATATGATGAAGATCGTAAACATACTGGACAATTTATTGCTGATTGTATTGTTAAAATTGCCGGATATTATGGTATCGAAAATAAAATTTTATGTATTGCTTTTGATAATGCTTCTAACAACAAGACTGCTATAACAAAAATAAAATCTCCGCTATCTCCGCCCTTGCCTGAAATTTTTCATATTAAGTGTGCATGTCATATATATAATTTAATTGTAAAAGATGGTCTTGACTTTTTTGAGCTTTATATTGAAAAAATTCATCTTGCCGTTGGTTTTATTCAAGGAAATAATCGTAGATCGAGAATTAGAGAATTTAAAGTTAAATGTCAAGAAAATGGACTTACACCGATTTTGATGCCTGAGGAAATTGATACTAGATGGAATTCTACGTATGAATTTTTAAAAACTTGTTATAAATATAGAATTCCTATTACACTAGCTTTTAATCAACATTGCTGTTCATTTGCTGATTCTGCTGATTGCATGCTACATAATTCTGATTGGGTTGTAATTAATGATCTTGTTAAGTTTTTAGAAAAATTTTATGTAGCTACGGTTGAATTTTTCGGTGCTTATTATCCTACTTTTTGTAATATTTTGGCATATATAGCCGATATTTCTGGTTTGCTCAAAGAATATAAAAATAAAGAAGGTTATAAAGAAGCTGTTGGCGCCGTGTTTACGAAATTTAAAAATATTTTTTCCCGATTCCCCCTATTTACTTGGTTGGTGCGATGTTAAATCCGTGCATGAAATATAATCATATAGGTCACTTTAGTACTCTTATTTATACTAACTTAGAAATAAATACTAACCATGATTCTGAACAAGTACAACCTGATTTGTGGACGGCTACGGCTGATGCAAAAGATTACATAGAAAAATTATATAATCACTATGCTGATTTATTTGATTTAGCCGTACCTACAAATATCACTCCAACTGTCGCTCCTCATCCTCCCGAGAAGCCATCATCTTCTAAAAAGCCGGCACATAGTGGTTTTTCTGATTCGTTTTATGATTTAAATTGTTGGAACAGTGTTGATGAGAGAACTTACACATCAACTTATCGGGAAGAGCTGAAATATTATCTTCGGACGGCACCAGAGGATCGCAAACGATGGATCAACACGTTGGATTGGTGGAGGAGTAATGAAACACAATATCCTGTGCTTTCAAGATTAGCTAGAGATATCTTGAATGTTCCAATGTCAACCGTTGCATCAGAGAGCGCCTTTAGTCAGGGACGACAGCAGCTTGGAGACAACCGACACTCATTGGGAAGCAATGCAATGAATGTTCTAGTTTGCCTCAGAGATTGGATTAGAGCGGAAAGAAGAAACCAAGGAATGGAACCGGAGCCGAGCGACGAGCTGAAACTTGAAGAAATTATGACTTCACGGGAGAACTCAGCAAAATCAAGTCCAATGCATGATTTTGCCCCCGTTGACTTCGACTATCCTATGCAAGTTCCCATTAATATTAACATGAATGAGTTGAAAAAAATGATGCATAATTTATAGATTTTTCATTCATGTAAATTATAAATTTTGGATCATTTTGCAATCAATAAAATTCTTCAAATTCATTCACTCCTTAGTCCTTGTTTTTTTATTTTTTTTCATTTAACGATTTAAAATTTTAAATTGAATTTCTAGTTTTCTACTTTAAATTAAAAACTTACTTCTAATATTATTATTAATTTACTACCAAATATTATTAATTTCTTATATTAAGTAGCATATGTTTTGTATATTTGTGCATATATCTTCTATAGAAGTGTATATTTAACGTATACATGTGTATATGTTTTATAAATTAGTATATAAGTATATCTATATATATTGTAATGTATATATAATGTAGTATATTTTATAAGTAGTAGTATATATACATTGAATGGTGCGTATACACGTGTATATATCTTCTATAGAAGTGTATATTTAACATATACATGTGTATATGTTTTATAAATTAGTATATATCTATATATATTGTAATGTATATATAATGTAGTATATTTTATAAGTAGTAGTATATAAACATTGAATGGTGCGTATACATAGAATAGAGTGTATATATGTGAATAAATCTTCTATAGACGTGTATATTTAACGAATACATGTGTATATGTTTTATAATTAGTATATAACTATACAAATATATATTGTAATGTATATATATTATAGTATATTTCATTTAAAGTATTACATATACATAGAATAGAGTGTATATATGTGAATAGATCTTCTATAGACGTGTATATTTAATGTATACTTGTGTATATATTTTATAAATTAGTATATAACTATACAAATATATATTGTAATGTATATATATTGTAGTATATCTCATTTAAAGTATTACATATACATAGAATAGAGTGTATATATGTGAATAAATCTTCTATAGACGTGTATATTTAACGTATACATGTGTATATGTTTCATAAATTAGTATATAACTATACAAATATATATTGTAATGTATATATATTATAGTATATTTGATTTAAAGTATTACATATACATAGAATAGAGTGTATATATGTGAATAGATCTTCTATAGACGTGTATATTTAACGTATACATTACTTTATGTTTTATAAATTAGTATATATATTGTAGTATATACTTTTTTTTAAAGTAGTACATATATATTGAATGGTGCGTATATATGTGTATATTTCTTCTATAGACGTATATCTTTAAAGTATACAAGTGTATATGTTTTATAAATTAGTATGTAACTATATATATATACATATTGTTGTATATATATATATGTATATTGTAGTATATATTTTATTTAAAGTAGTACATATATATTGAATGGTGCATATATATGTGTATATATCTTCTAAAGTAGTATATATTTAACGTATACATGTGTATATGTTTTATAAATTAGTATATATATATATATATATATATATATTGTAGTGTGTATATATATATATATATTATACTATTATAGCATATGTTTTATTTAAATTAGTACGTATAGTCATATATAATTATATATTGAATGGTACATATATATGTGTAATTGTTTATATATTTTTTTAAAAATATATATTGTATATTGGAGTGTATGTAGTGTATATTGAATTTTTTATTTATTTTTTAAACGGGTTTGACTAGTTTTTAACCGGTTTTGACCGGGTTTTGGTGGGTTTGATCGGGTTGGGTTAAGTGGGCTGGGTTAGGGTGGGTTTTAATTTTTTTATTGTTTGGCCCGGGCCGGCCCGGCCCGGTTAACTTCAAAATCGGCCCTTAACCGGCCCTCAACCCGATTAAAAAGGAAGGGCCGATTCCGAGTTAGCCCGGCCCAGCTCGTTTGACACCTCTATTTTCAATATACACCTTTAAAATATGAAAAAAATACATAAAACAATACCTTAAGTATCCTATATTACTTAAAATCTCATTCTAATAAACTAATTATAAAAATCCTTTCTAAATCTCTAAACAAGTTTTTATCTGATACATAACACACAACTCTTATTTTTAAGCCTTAAATCACGTTGACATTGTTGCAAATAAGGAAAATTCTGTTTTCCTTAAAAAAACATGGCTATTAAATCATTAATCATTAAGTAATAATAGTTAACAATAAATTCAACAATTATTAACTCTCATTGTCCAAATTAAAAAAATAAGAAAAAAAACTGGGATTTGTAGACACAATGGAAACATCTGGGATCGATACATTCACGAATTAAGAACCAAGAGCCTAAAATTCTTTGACAGGGGTAGTTTAGCAACTATTCCCCTTCTTGCTGGATTTACGGTCATGTTTGTTCTCACAACTATTACTTCCTACACTCACAAATGAAGAAGACCATAAAATCCGGGATGAATTTTATGGTGCAATAATATTATTGTTTCTCTCTGTCTCAATGAGTGAATATGAAGAGGGATATCTACTACTGTTGCTATTAGCATTGTCGTTAATTTGTTTGAGGCTCTTGAGTTTCTAATAAAGGTATGATTTTTTATGTATCATATTGATAAATTTTGTTCATATACATTTTATTTATGTATCATAATATTCAATGAAACAAACGGAACTGTAAATATTATTTCTGATACATAGATATTTTTTTGATAGAGATATTACATGTTTTCTGATACATAAAACTATTCCTGGTAGAGGTAATCAATGATTTCTGAGACATTCAATATATATTTCTTATTCTAATACATAAATATAAAGAAATTAAGTATTAAATTCGTTTTCTGATACATAGATATTTTTTTGACTGACATATAATATGCATTCTAATACATAAAACTATTTCTGATAGAGGTAATCAATGATTTCTGATACATTCAATATATATTTCTTATTCTGATACATAAATATAAAAATAATTAAGTTTAAAATTTATTTTCTGATACATAGAAAGATATGTGTGCGTGTGTGATATGAGATTCGCCTGATACATCAGATTCTTATAGTATGTTCAATTTTTTTTCTGAATGCAGGGAATGAACAATTCGAGAAGAAAATAGTTTTGGAAGATTGTGATAAATGAAAATTGATTTGATTATTCAAATTTCAAATAATGAAGTTGTTGAGAATTTTATGTAATTAAATGGAAAAAAATCTTAAATTGAGTGTGTTAATTCCTCAATTATAGTCACTTTTAACGTTTTTCCTTTTTTTATCTCCAACTAATTAGTTAGTAATGTATCATAAGCTTATGTATGAGAGGTTAAATAATATATCATATTCGGGATATCATGTAATTAATATAAAAGTTGGGAGAGAGGATAATTAGGTAGCAAAGTGTTGGGATTTATGTTGTTTACCCTTAAAATATTACTACTATATAGGTTGCTCTTCGTCGTTATTGTGATGTTTAAACATGTTGTACCTGCATGGTTTATTATTGTATTTTGTTATTGTTGGTCAACAAAATGTTTTTTTAACTCTTTTCTGTTCAATTGGTTGGATATTTTTGACTTGCATTCAATCAACACACGAGATGATATTTAATATTTTCTACATGCTCTTTAACATGGGTTTTGGCCTCATATTTTATAGGAAATATCACCAATTTGGTGATCCATGGAACAAGTAGCACTAAACAATTTGTGAGTAAATTACCTTAGCCCTTAAATACTTTATTCATTCAAAGTAAATGGTGGTAAAAAAAGTAAACCAAAAGTATTTTGGTATTTTTAGTTTCATATCTGAATTATAAGGTGTTTGAGTTTTCTACTTGAACTATTTCCGATTATTTATCGAGACACACCTCAACTATTAATTATTCATTTTTTCTACTTGAAAGTTCAAGTATGAAACTCAACCGATTAATAATTAAGGTGTGTTTTGATAAATAGTTGATCATAGTAAAAACAAAAAACTCGGACGCCTAATAGTTCAAGTACGAAACTCAAACAGGAAAACTTTAGGCGTGTTTTTCATCCTTCACTCATGAACATATACTGTAAGTGCAAGGAATTCTTTATCCAATAAGATCATGTTTTCCTGTTGTAGCAAGTATGGTTTGTACATATCCTTCGGACAGTGACGGAATCAGAATTTTCACTAAGAGGGTTTAGAAGTGAACATACGAACTAACCGAAATGGATTCAACATCTACTATAAATATATAAAAATAATTTTAATCATGCATAAAGAGTATAATTTTTCACCAAGGGAAGTTTGGATGAACCCCTTGTCCAAAGGTGGCTCCGCCCCTGCCTTTGGGAAACCTAATTGCTTAATATATTTTTTACAATGACAGTGTATATAACTTACACTCATTCAAATTAAAGAGAGTCTAAACCGATAATTTTCTTTTCCACAGAATGTGAAAGAGATGAAAGAACAGACGGATCACTGCATGTTATACCTTGCTACAAGAGTTACTTTAAGTTGTCCAGAGAAGGGAGATACTGCTGGGGAAATTATATTACTTACACATAGCTTCAAGAGTTGCTATATATTGGTTACAAAATAGTATAAATAATAGAAATCCCATGTAATATGAAAGTATTTACATAAAATCTCTTTAGGTTTTCTCTCTCTCGATTTTACTAAATATACTCATACATTCGTAGCTTTATTATACATTCATCTAATGTATGATAAAACTGTTTTTCCTACTATTAAGGAAAGAGAAATTAGAAAATATATTCCTATTCCTTAAATTATGACATTAAATACCTAATTAAGTAGTATATGAGTTAATATAGGAACTGGAATTTAAATTTCAAAAATAACTCATAAAAATTACTGTTAATATTCATCATTGTTGGAATACGTTTTTGAGGGGAAAAAAGTCGACTTCTTTCTTTCATCACTGTTGAAACACATTTTTGAGAAAAAAATAGTTAGCTTCTTTCTTGATTTCTAGAAAAAAAGAAAAGAAAAGATGAACATCCCCATATTATTGCGTTATTTCAGTGTTTGGAAGTCAGAAATCAGTTAAATCATATAAAAGTGATATCATTATTGTTTCTGAAAGTATTAACTTTCTGAAATTGGTTGTGACGATAGCGATGGAATTGAATGTTGACGATGTTCGAAAAAATTAAAATTAAATACATCATTGATGGTAATTCTTCTTCAATTATGATAAGGAAAGACAATGGAGTGAAGGTTTACATAATTTTTTTTTATTATACTCCATTCTTCAATTCGTTTAAAATCAATATGAACATCCCCATATCAATATCGGAGATGGCAAAACATACTGTAGCATGCTCATTGGGGATACAATTAACGCTGCCTTTAAGGATTATGAAACGAAGAAGTCAACAAAATTCAGTGACTATTCAGAAAATGCATGCGACTGATGATTGATTTACTAGTTGAAGAAATACAAGGTTTGATTACAAGGAACTCCATCATAAGAGTGACAATAAGGCATATGTGTATGTAGGGTCCCTTGGATTCTCATTAGTGTTAAATTAACTCATAAATCAGTTTGTAACATAAATCATGAACAATTAAGTTACATTTTCCATTTTGTTTTATGCGTATGATTATAGATTATACATTAGTCTAAATGTATGATACATTCACAACGTGTTAAATGTAAAATTCCTTAACCGTATGTTAATAATGTATGATATTGTATTATACTTTGTACATATGTATGATATTAATTATTTTTGTTATTTTCTATCAAGTCTTGAATGTATAACAACATGTATGATGTTATGTAATACATAAATTTAAACGTATGAGACACCTGTTTAATGTATCATTATCATATAACATAATTTACCTACTAGTAAAAACACAATGTGTTGATATACAATAACACATTAAAGTGTAATTTTTTTATACGTTATATATAATAAAATGTAACGCAAACTCATGAACTACCAAACTATATAGTAACAGTACAATATAGTGTAATTTATTGCAACACAATTCTTCAAGAAGATATATATGTAGAGGAACAATAAGGACTTCTATAAAATTTGAAGATAGCAGCAAACTAATATTATACAAAATGAAGACATTTACAAATGTAAATTAACATCTAACAAGAATCATTGTAACTATTTAACGTCAACTACAAAAATAAAACTTAGATGTTTCAATCCCGACTATTATAAAAAAGTGTTACTCTAAAGTAATAATTGCACTTTCATCAATTGTTTAGAGAAAACTATTCCTTGGCCGAGAAGGATCTTTATTATCACTTATGGACCCTTCGTTGTCCTTTGTCACTCTGTAATGCCATAATAATGAAGCATAGCGTGCACGTTGACTTCCAGCATCAAAACCACATGAATGCACTTGTTGCCCTTCACTTAATATTTCTGCATAGGCAGCAACAAAGACACCGCAAACTCTGATTTGAATAAAATGATAAAGTAACAATCCGTTTAATAGTTATAACATCGTTATACATGTAAAAAAAATTACTTACAAACTATCAGACGCTTGTTGTGGTATGTTTTGAATGTATTCAACATCAAATGAGTTTTGATTTGAGCTGATACTTTGTCAATACAGTATTTCTTGCCCTTAAAAATAAACAAACTCAAATTCATAGAGAAAAAGGTTGCAGCAAATCGATACGTACAAAAATGACATTATACAACATTTGTACATGTATGTGGACATATTATACATTTAAATAATAGTATGAAGAAATGTATAATATCATACAATACATATTAAGAATTAACTTTCAACATGTCTGACCTATAAGCTTGTCATAATGTATAGTTTTACCTTATACAAATAGCAGACATTCAAAAAGCATAAGGTATTCAATATGCAGACATTATACAATCATCATACATTCACAAAATAAAAGATATGCATAATATCATAATATATAAATAATCAGAATGTATAATGTGACATTATACAAATGTGATACATTCACCAAGTCAAAGGTATGCACAATATCATAATGTATAAATATTCAGAATGTATAATGTGACATTATATAATCTGCAGACATACATAAAGTAAAAGACATGCACATATCATAATGTATAAATAATCAGAATGTATAACGTGACATTATACAATCATCATATATTCACAAAGTAAATGGTATTCAATATGCAGACATTCACAAAGTAAAAGGTATGCCAATATCATAATGTATATAAGATCAGAATGTATAATGTGACATTATACAATCTGCATACATTCACAAATTAAATGGTATTCAATACTCATGTTTCTTTTCATGTACAATATCCCTCAAAAATACCTCTCCAATCTCCATTTCAGCAATCGCTCCAACATCCAATCCAAGAAGCACTTCATACAAGGTGCTCACCTCCTCTCTCAAGCCAAATCCATCGCCGTAGCAAAACACCCAGCATCAATATCAACTTCTTCGTCGTCGTCTTATTCCCTTGCTAGATTAGCGGAAGAGCAAGCCGATTTAGAGATATCGACTTATTTTGATGTTTTTGTTGTATGCAGTTGGATTACATAAAAAATTAAAGAAAAAATTTATTTCAAAAAGCTGGAAAAAGAGAGAGCAAAAGATGGCTTGATTTGAAACTTCCCAGATCATATTAGCTTGATTCTAGGCGTAAATAAAGGAACACAAATATAGAGCAAAAAATGATGCACAAAATATGAAGCAAAAAACGTTATTTTTGTATGTATGAGGGAGATGAGAGAGAAAGTAAAAAAAATAGGGGATTTCAGTAATTAGTTTGGAATTTATGTAATTACTTTTCCAATATAGGATTTTATGTAATAAGGTACAGTTACCTTGTGTATATATGTATATTTTCCTACAAAATATATGGAATCAAGCAACCCAAAATCCTGATCAAAGATTGGGCTGAAATTGATAACTTTGAGTTGATTAGGGATGGTGATCATTTAATTTTGTATAAATAACATAAATACCAACCCTTTTGGAAGTAATTACACTCTCTTCCACTTTTTTAATTACTTTACTCTCTCTCCCTATTAATATACATAACATAACCGACATATATATAGCATTCTTTGTATATGTTGGGATTTTTGTAATATGTTTAGGGAGTTGAGATTTTTTGTAATATTAAAAACATAAGTTGTGTATTTGTGTAATTTTTAGTTTAATTTTTGTCACTGATCAAGTGAATGATGGACCTAACAACTAAGTATTGATAACATAAAATAGTAAATCAAAGTATTTCTATATCACTATTCCATTCTTGATATTTAGTTCTTTACCTTAGATTGTTACCAATATTGACAAACAGAAAACTTCACTAAGTTTCAAATTTGCAAAATATTGAATTTCAATTGAGATTTAATTTTATCTACCCAATCGAATTGAATTGATTGTTGCTTTAGAACACGATGATTGTATATGAAACTTTTGACCATGTTGAATAGAACAGTTTTAAAATAGTCATTTGTTCAAATTATTCTTAGACGTGTTGGGATGAGATAAACTTGGATCTGCAACTCCAGTAATATTTATAAAGTAACATCTTCTCAAGGTAAAATTCATAAATAACTATTTTTCAGCCATGTGATTACAAAATTAGCTAATTTCACAAGGGAGACTTTGTGATAGATAGTGTCAAAAATAATCAGCAAAGGTTATTATTTTCACTCCTCGGACTCTTGCAAGGAAGAGAGAAGAAATTATAAGGAGGAAAAGGGCCTATAATACATATTAACTAACTATCGAATCTTCAATAAAAATATCGGACAATAGAAAAATCAACAATTCACAACTAACCTATCAAAAGTAGAAATTAATTCAAATTAGGCACTACAAGCTTATCAGCTAGCTAATCCAAAGAACCTGTCTTTCAAACAATTTTATTGTTTATAAATGTTTTACAATACTTAAAGGTTATCAGCTATTTACAATCAGTTAATCCAAACAGCCTTTATTTTTCAAAAATAGAGCGAAAAAGTCAGCAACAAACACTATTTTACTCTCCCAACTCCTCTAATAATAAGAAAAAAGGAGAAACACAAATGAAGAAACACTATTAATTCATTATCGAGTCTTTCAAAATCATAAATCACTCAAATTAATCTCCATATCCGTCACAACTGAAACAACTGTCACAACCTCTCCGCCACCTGGTGTTTGCACAATATGACACAAGAAATGACCAAAGTGGGCATCATAAAAATGATGCATAGGATCGCAATAGTGAATGATTTCATAGTAAATAACTAAATATGTTTGCTTGGACAACTATTTCTGAGGCTATTTATAGTAAGCCATCGACCAATTACGATATTATTTTTTAATTTCTGACGAAGTTCATAGCCCTTAGATTTTTTTTTTTATGCACTCAAGTTGTAAATCATTAGCTTTTACTTTGAAACTTGTAATTTCATATATTTTTGTTATCGTGAATTGTTCTACTGAATGTGAGCTCATATGTTGGCCTGTCAGATGCATCATCATCTAATTAATCTATAGATTTAAGTAACTTATTTCCAATAGAATAAAAAACTCTAGATAGGAATTTGCAATTGGATTTTTCATTCCATTTCAATGTCTAATTTAAAAGTATATTCGATGAATAAATAAAAAGACTAAGTAAATAAAATACCCTGACCAACTCTGACGTTTGTACCATATTATGGACTATTATGAACAGCAATAGTATTATTAAAGGAAGAGTCTAGGAAGAATGACCAAAATGAACTTGGGACTTGATTCAAATGTCTTCAAATATTTGGGCCAGTCAAATAATTAAGCTAGTTGGTGATGGAAGCCTAAAAGTAGAATATGTAGGGTGTAATAGTAGCGGTGGAACTAAAATTTTTACTAAGCTAAGAGATTCAAAATATAAAAAAGTATACATGCGAAGAAGTCAAAAGACTCAATATTTCCTATATATACATACAAACAATGTAATTTTCCACCAAAAGAGGTTCATAAACCCCCATGCCCTATCTGACTCCACTGAAAATCAGTAAGGAGGAAGACATTTTTTTCAACTTTTTTTTGTTCTTTGTTCAAATTTTTTGAAAAATTTGCTTTTTAAGAAAATGTCTTCCCTAGCGAAAGTAGGGAAAATAAGTTGGGAAAAATACATATATAGCAATTATTAGATAGGAAATTACAACTTATAGCATAACTTTTATTTTTCAAATTGTAGCAAATCTTATAAAAAATAAAAAATAAAAATATTTTTTTTTTTTTTTAAATACAAAAAAGTAATTACTGAAAAGGAAAATAAAGATTTAATACAACTGATATGCAATAATCGTTCCTTAAATATAGTTATCCTTAATTATTGATATCAATCCACCCCAAATCCCTCTAACCGTTTTTCTTTTCTCTTATTTTAATGCTTCCACTAAGAGTTTTCATCTTCATACACTACCTTCTTTTTATATACCATTTAGTTGTTCCAGTCACAAACGCTTTAATGAACAAGCACGATCAATATGTCTCCATTTGATCAATATGTCTCTAGGGGAGCACTACTTGATTAATAAGACTTTAACCCTCATCTCCTCAATTTGCTTGTGATTGAAGCGCAGTAAGAGTTGCATACATAGACATGAATATTGTATTTTAATATTTTTTGGTGCTCATTATTGTTGTCTTTCTATGATTGTTGGTATGAACAAAGTTTAGTTTTTGTATTTAAGAAGTTTTTTATTCGGTGTTATGCTAATTTAACAGTTGTTTTGTATTTCACATTGTTGAATGAATTGGATATCAATTAAGTTTGTGTCAACCACATTTACTGCAATTTTTCTTTACAAATCGTGATTTTTTTTTCAGTATGAAAAATGACAGTGTTCATTAAATCTTAATTTAATACAAAAGTAGATGACATAGAATCTTGATTCAAAGAGAGAAGCACATAGTGTATAGAATGAGTATATAAATTGGTAGCACCTAAATTTAATATCGCAATTCATAAATATCAATTTATATATCTATTTTATATAAATGTGACATGTAAGAAACACTTTATAAACTGATTCCATTTAATTTATAATCTTAAGTATATCTTCTTAATTGAATATCACAATCACATTATACTCATTTCATATAAATATAACATGTAAGAAACTATTTTATAAACCTTGAATGTAATATTGATATTATACAGGCTTCATAGATGAAATAATTCAAAAAATACAAGTTTGTATATTTATTTCATACACTAAAATAAATAATAACGTATAATATTTGGTGAAAGTCGATTTCTATACCAACTTCTATAATCATTATACTTATTTCATACTGATTTTATACAGAATTCATACATGAAATAGTTTAATAAGAATGTACAAAAGATAATTTTCACCATATTATTCTTATGAGAGATTACAATCTATATTTAAATCCTTTTTATATTGTTACCAACACAAACTGATTGTTCAATATTTTTTCTCTAATATCCATTGACATATCTTTTATTGTTATATGAGTATTTAATAAAGAAATTGACAATACTCCTTATATCCTATTATTTTTAAAGAATAAAAGGAACTATAGAAGAAAGAGAATTTCTGATGAAGGAGAACAAATCGTTGATTGAATAGCGATTCACAATGGAACAAATCAGTGGTTGAATATTCTAGGGCTTCTACGCGGAGGAGTAGAATCGAATTTTGGCTTAGACATGATTCACGATGGAGATTGAAAAAAAATAAATATATCAATTTTATGTTTTTCGGAAAGAAGATGAATATTGTCACACCCCTTTTTTTTAACTCCAAAAAGATTATTTTTAAGTTCGAAAGGGTTTATATTGTTAAAGTGACAAAAGATTGAAAATTATTTCGAAAAGGATTCGTTTTACAATTAATCTTAGAGTCGCCACTTGGCATAAATCGGGTGTGCCAAGTCACCCTTGGATATCCTTTTTCAAAACAGTTTTGACTCTCTAAAACTGATTTGCGAACAAAGATTCCGGATAAGGAATTTTGTTGACCGAGGGGATGGTGTTAGGCACCCCTCGATCTCGTGGTTCAACCACGGTCGCTTAGTGGAGTATATCGGCTAATTTGACATCATAAATGTACAAACCACACAAAGCACGTAAAACAATCAATCAAACACACGAAACAAACAAATCCAAAATATAATGTTCAATCCAATTATACAGTCCAAAATAAATAATAAAAAAAATACAAAAAATATATCCTATTCTATCCTACACTAATTCTAACTATGCTCTAGTGCTTTACCTGATGCCTCGGGCCTTCATCACGAATGTCCTCCGGGTACAAAATACTTCGGGGCATTCCCCGATGAATAAACACATGTACCTCGGGGCATTCCCCGGACAAATGAATACACTTACAAATACAACAAAAACAAAACATTTAACGAATATTTTCATCATTCAAAAATCAAAAGTCTTGATTTTGCCTGCCCGAGCCTACCGTTTGCCTACACAGCACGACCTATCATGGTACTATCACAATCAGCAACATCAACGAACCAAAACAATAATATTTCAACTTATTCAATCATCAATTTCCCCAAATCATTCCCAATCACATGATTAATCAATGTTAAAGTAAATCAAGCAATCAAAGTCATAATCACAACAATTAAAATTTCTCAAACACACTATAAAAATATATCACCAACCCAACATGAATCATGCAATCCACAACATCAAAACATCAACTCCATAATAAAATAGTAATAGAAAGAGATAGAGTTGAAAATTTGGACATCAAACTTTACGTTTTATTTCAATTGAATTGCTCGACGAAGCGGCGCCGGAATACCTCGATTTGAACCTCAAATACGAACCCCAACTCAGAATAGATTTCGACAAGTTTGGACAGAATCGAAAGTAAAATCGGGGTTTGCTTAACTGCTCTCTATAGTCGTAGCTCTGGTGAGCGCTAATTACCGAAAACGAAGAAGGAATACGGCTGTGATGCATTTTTGGTGAACCCGTCCCCGGGACAGTAACCAAACCATGAAAACTTGTGTTCCCTCAGCTTTGTGTTACTCTCCTCTCTCTCGATCTCAACTCTCTCTTCTCGATCTCTCTGTTTTGGTCCCAAGTTTTCCTTCTGTTAGTCCTTAATTCTCCATTTTTTTTTAACCTTTCGATCTCTCCGGCCAACCCACTTGATCTATCCTCTCACGTCATCCTCCTGTCATCTCTCTCTCTCTCTCTCTCTCTATTTATGTATTGTACGAGTATGGTCGAGTGATGATGAAAAATGAAGGAGGGTGCGTGTATGACTGTTGCATGAGGATGAGTATCAATTGTTCTCTATTTTGTAGTGTATATGTTTCTCTGTGTGTGTTGAGTAATCTTGAAGAAGACAAAGGGAAAGCAATGGCGTGTGTTTGTTTTATTTTTGGTGAGGATCCATGGAATTATGAGTATGCGTGTGAATCGTGAGTGAAGGTCCCCCTCATTTTTGTCTTGTGCTGGTGTATATGTGAATGATGTTTTTTTTTTAGAGAGAAAAAGCATTTTAAAGTGGGTTTTCTTTTTGCTTTTGTGTCTAGGTGTCTTTTTTTTGGTTTGGTAATTATCCATGTATTTATATTGTATTCCCTGTGGGCCCCATTTTGCTATGTAAAAGGAATAAAATATGGGGGGGTGGGGTGGGATAGGTAGGTTATTAGGATGAGGTGTAAAGTTGGTTAGAGGTTTGTTATTATTATTTTTATATTTTGTGTGTGTGGGGGGGGGGGGGGGGGGGAATTATGTGGTTGAGGGTACAATGAGTAAAAGTGATATCGGAGAGGGACAAAATTAGGTGTCTACATCATGCCCCCTATGAATGTAAACACGCAGTATTTTCAGACAAAGAAGTAGACAACGAGACGGAATTTAGTCCCGACCATTATTCAAAGGAAGAAACAGAAGGAAGAAGGACAACCGAGTTGGAGAGTCGAGTGAGGTCCCTTCGAGGTTCCGGACCACGGCTCTATCATTACATAAAAAATGAGAAATTACAAGTTAAAACATAAATGGAATTACAAAAATCCTATCTATGCAGTTGCTTTTGGACTCCTGACTTGAGTTTCATCACCCTATTCTCTAGGCGGGCTCCTGACTTGCAATTTCTTCAACTTGTTTCTTGGTTTTCAATTTCTTCCCTATGTTGCTTGACTTTTCATTTATTCAATCTGTTCTTCAGGTGGGTTCCTGATTTTCCATTTCATCACCCTGTTCTTTAGGCGGGCTCCTGACTTGCCGTTTCATCACCCTGTTCTTCAGGCGGGCTCCTGACTTGCTATTTTCATATGTTGTCTTTCAATTTCTTCACTTTGTTTCTTGACTTTCATTTTATTCATCCCGTTCTTCAGGTGGACTCCTGAAATCACATCAAAACTAAAAAGAAAATTATCCCAAACAAAGATTATATAAAGAGAACATTTGCTAGAGAAATGAAGTTCCAAACAACAAGGATTAAATTTTGCCCAAGTTTATCATCAAAGGACTTTTGAAAAGTCACATCATTATAGGAATTAAGGAGAATGACTCGACTAAAAAGTACGTCTTATAGGAATCAAAGGGAGTGACTCGACTAAAAGGTTCGCCTTATAGGAATCAAGGAGATTGACTTGACTAAAAGGTATGTCTTATAGGAATCAAGGGGAATAACTCGACTAAAAGGTACATCTTATAAGAATCAAGGGATGATTCGACTAAAAGGTACGTCTAATAGGAATCAAGGGAGATGACTCAACTAAAAGGTACGTCTTATAGGAATCAAGGGGGATGAATCGACTAGAAGGTACGTCTCTTAGGAGTGAAGGTTCAATTTAAGAAGTGCATCACCTAGCAAATGAAAACTGAAATCCCTGCACAAGTGTGTCTCTGAGGGATATAGGATGATAAATTTTTACCATGATTTTATTATCAAACCTATGCAGCAACTTTTCTTCCTGTATTTGTAAAAGTGAGGCATTGCATCCCTTGATGTTTATGCTCTGAAGTTCTTTCTTTGAAGGTAGTATGTTTATTTTTTCATCAAAGAAAACTTGTGAGTTTGAAACATGGTGGCTTATTTGTGGCTTTAGCTTTTGCGGCGGTCTCTCTTGCCCTCGTCACATTTAACCCTGCTTCCAACCATTAGCATATATCATTGACTTGCTGCATCATTGACCCAAACTCAGGTTATTAAGAGTGACTCTGAAACAAACGTGGTATCTATGCTTTTTCCTGTTTCTCAGATAAACCCCTTTCGAACCTTGGTATTTCATGAGTTCCTAGACTTGTTTGTTGACAAAACTTTCTGCTTGCTTCATTTTGGTTCACAATCATGTCTCTTTTATGTGCTAGCTTTTGTGTTGCTTTGCAATTGAAAAAGCTGGTAGCTAGTTTTGGAATCTTTTCTCCCTTGTTTTGACATAAACTTGACTCAAAGACAATAGAAAAATAACAACTTTGCTTTATTTGGATAACTGACTCAAGAAAATAAAAATATAACTAAAGAGAGGAAAGAAAAGACAATGAATGTCCCCATTTGAAACAAAGAAACGAAAAATTGATCTAGAAATGAAAGTCAACTCTAATGATTATGCCATGCATTTTGGATTAAGCTGCCTAATCTTTCCATCCAAACTTTATACCAATTGTTGTTGAGTTAACTAGGCTTGAAACTGAGTTGTTTCCTTCGGTCAATTGTCTTTAAGACCTCATTCGGCTAGTGAAACCTTAAAGGGCTTTCACCAACAAGCTTCTCTCATTTTTTTTCTCAGCTCACCATTGGCTTACGGTGTTCGTGAGTATTTTTCACCAATGAGACTCTCTTATTTTTATTTCTCTCAACTCATAGTCTTCTTACAGTACTCGTGAGGGTTTTCACTGATAAGACTCTCTCATTTTTATTTCTTTCTTGATTCCTTATGTTGAGGAAGACAAATAGTTCCCTAATGCATCATCATATCCCTTGCATGCTTAGCCTTAACATCCTCAAAGATTGATCTGAAGGTCTTTTTTGGTTGTAACTTGGCTTTTGAAAAGGGTTAGAAATAAAGGATGACATGAGGCCCAAACGACACTTGAAGTGGGGTGGGATTTACAACTTTTGGAATCGACTCAAACAATGAGGATCAACTCATACCCCAGTTTTTTTTGATTGGGCAATAATAAATTATTTATTTGGTTGGACCGAGACCTGAGTAGGGCAGCCTATTTATCTCACCCTCGAGAGAGGAGAATCAGGTCATGCGTAGTTCTGGCAGCTTATTCTTTTTTTGCTTGATTCTGACTTGTTTTTCTTTTTTTTTTTCTTTTGACTCTTTTTCTTTGTGATTTTTCTGACTCTAATTTCTTGACACTCTTTTCTTCCTTCTTTGGACACATTTTTCTTTTTTTTTTTGAAACTTTCTGACTCTATTCTCTTGCTCGATACTTTTCTTTTGAGCTTTGCTAGCTTCATCTTGATTC
Organism: Capsicum annuum; assembly: GCF_002878395.1. Classification (NCBI taxonomy): domain Eukaryota; kingdom Viridiplantae; phylum Streptophyta; class Magnoliopsida; order Solanales; family Solanaceae; genus Capsicum; species Capsicum annuum. The sequence continues at coordinate 217,800,003 of NC_061117.1, read as the reverse complement.
CATAAGAGGAGTATGAAAGAAAATAACACTAAGGATCAAATGGGATAAACAAAGGATGACACAATGTTTGGATAGCAGAATAAAATGTCTTCATCATATCAATCCTTGAAAATACTAGTACATAGCATGCAATGTGAAAGTGCATGATCAACATCACTCATGACATGTTTTATAACACTAAATTGCCCCGAACATGTGTGTCACCTCTTTTTCTATACTTGTCAAAAATACAACTCCACTTTTGTTGTACATCCCTCACATTGAATGACTCATCATGCTTTCGTGGAGTTGATTTTCTTTCTGTTCCTCTTGATAGGATCACGCAGACACTGTTTGACCTAATTGAACTATGCTTTTCAATTGATGACCAAGTTATTTTTGTGATTCTCAAAATAATCTCCTTAATTTTGAAAGAAGGCTTCAACTTGTCACCAAATGTCTCAGCACTCTACCTATTTTCTCAGGTTCTTTTTCTAACCTTAGCCCTCTGATTCCATGTTTCATGGTTAAATTGGACTTTAAGATCTGACTGAAAATTCTGCAAGCATGTCATATCACTAGAGTCAACATAAAATGTACTGTATAAAGAGAACAAACAAATAATACATATTTAAAACACAAAGGAAAAGGAACAATTCATTTAGTTGAAATAAAAGATAGAAGGGTTTGAACATAAACGACAAAAGGACAAAACAAGATAGATTTTGAACTACAATCCTGAAATAATTCAAAAACCAAAAATGAAAACAAAATAAAGTATCAGACCTCTTCCTAGAAGCGAGAGAGGTGACTTCTCAATTGCTCATCCTGACAACTTAGCCACTGGTTTGCATATCAGCATGACTAGAGCTTCCCTCACTGTCAATGTTCTGCACCATAATTGGTCTATCTTGAATCATCTTTTCAATTTCTCTTTTCAAATCTCTACAATCTTCAATACTATGACCCTGAGCATCAGAATGATACGTACACCGTACATTAGGATCAAAAATTCTTGAACGCCGATTAAGAGTACACCCAAAGAGAGAAGTGATCATTCACCATTGTACCAATCTCTAAAATAAACTGGCATACGACTCTCCAATTGGTGTGAAGCTATCTCTCAACTTCTACCTCATTTCATCGTTTGGCTTAGATTGAAAATCAGGCTTAGAATGGTTTTGGTATGTTTGTGGAGTTAGAGGATGACTCTGAGGAGTTGGTGTGTTCCACTGTGGGTAAGATGGGGTTGAAAAGGTGGCTGTGTGTTATATACTGGATATGGAGGTGGAGGAGCAGAGTATAATGGATTTTGGGAGTGATTATATGAAGCTTGGGTATGAACTTGGGTTTGAGCCTGAGAGTGACGACAACGGGGTCTTCTTGACCGTTTCCGCTATCCAACTACAATAGAAGATGCATCTTCCTCATTCTTTGTCTCCTCAACACTTCCTGAACCCTTTTGAATTGCTTGAGTTATCGCTTTCAATGTTTCAAAACTCACAATGCGACCTGTCTTAATTCCCTTTTCTATCATCTCCCCCATTTTAAGGACCTCAATAAATGACTTGCTTAATGCAGGTAACAAGTGTTGATAATATGTTTCATCCTGCGCTTGAATAAATACCTCTACTATTTTGCTTTCTTTCATTGGTGGTTTTACTCTAGCAGCTTGTTTGCGCCATCTGTTTGCATACTCCCTGAAACTCCCAGTATTATTTTTTTATACTAGTTAGGAATTTTTCGTCAGGGATAAAATCCACATTGTATTGAAATTGTTGCACAAATTCATTATCTAGCTCATCACAACTAATCCACTTGTCAATGTCTTGGTCAACAAACCATTCCGAAGCTAGCCCTGAAAGACTCCCCGAAATAAGCCATGAGTAGTTCTTCTTTCCCTTCAGCACCTCTGAATTGGTTACAATAGCGCCTCAAATGTGCCTCTGGGTTCCCCATGTCCATCATATTTCTCAAACTTTGGCATTTTAAAACCAGGAGGAAAGTTGACACCTAGAAACATGCATAAGTCCTTATATGAGATTTGTAACCCCCAAGTCCTTGCAAGTTCTTCATATCCAGTTCCAAACTTTTCAAGTTTCTGGTCATTTCCTCTTGTTCTTCTGTCATAACAGGCTTCTCAGTGTTAGGAGAAAATTCAGGCGGGTGAGTGTCATCGTAAAGACCAGTCAACTTGAATGTAGTCTTAGAAGTGTAACGCTGATCACCAATAATATCCAATGTAGACTCTCTTATAAAGTAGAGAGGCACAACTTGTGGATGAACATAAAAAATAGGAGCTTCAGGTGGGGTAGCACCGCAAAAGCATGAACAGCAGGTGGAGTCGAGTATGTGGTAGTCTTGGATTGGGGAGTGAGGAAATGAACATTGGAAGTGGTTGGATATTGTTGCCCTGGATTCGATCCTGATGTATGTTATGACATATCAACAAAAATAGGAAATTGTGCATGTGACACGGGAGGCAAGCTAGAAAGATATTCCAAATTATCAGTGAGAACCAAAGGAGGCGGCAACCTATTAGCCCAAACACGATGCATTTCTATCATTTACTGCCTTAATTTCTGAATCTCTTCATTAGCTCCTAAATTCTTATTTCCCGACCTCCCTGTCTGATTAGTGACAACAAACTCGGTATCCTTGTTGGCCATAACTTTCTCTATGACTTGGTGCAATATGAAGAACCAGCCAAAATAACACAAACCAACCACCTTAAACTAATTGGATAAGAGATAGCAAATGCGTTAGAGTTCAATAATTTTTCAAAACCTCTTTTTTTTAAAAGATCACCGAACCCAAGAAGGGCACATACGTATCTCGCCCCCGAGAGGGGAGAATCAGGTGTGCGTAGTTTGTAAAGTCTTGCCAAAATGGACAATTAAACTCGTTTTCTTTTTTTTTCTTGAAACTTTAAGAACAAAACAGAATAATAAATTGTCAAAAGAATTGACGAGAAATCTTTTTTTTTGCGTTTTTCAGTTTTAACATCCCTATACAATCTGAAACCTACTATTACCCAAGAATTATTTTTTTTTGAGTTTTAAATTTTGAATTTAATATGAAAATGAAACTTGAACCTATTAAAGGAATTTTTTTTTTTGTGATTTTCGTTTAAAGATATATATGAAACACCTATTCTAAATGAAGAGTGAAGAAAATCTTTTATGATTTTTTTTCATATTCCTATACAAAATGAAACCTATGATTAACAAAGAAAATCTTTTGGGGTTTTCAATTTTGAATTTCAAATGAAAATTGAAACTATTAAAGAAAATTTTTTTTGCAGCTTTCTTTTAAAGAAGTATATGAAACACTTACTCTAAATAAAGAGTGAACAAAATCTTTTTGAATTTTTCAAATAAGATCCCCGAACCAGCAATAGGCTGCCTACATATCTCACTCCCGAAAGAGGAGAATCAAGGGTGTGTAATTCTTCCAAATTGGACAATTAAGGATTATAGAACAAACAAAACCTTGACTTGAGAGACACGACTACGGACAGACGATGAACAATATCAATAAAATCTTTTTTGGGATTTTTAATTAAAAACTAACACCAACAACTATGAAAGTAAAAAAAAAACTTTTTGATATTTTCATTATATAAATATGTACAAAGCTCCTATTGAAAGAAAAAAAATATTTTGGAATTTTCAAATTGTGAACGCTTACTAAAGAAATAAAAAGAAAATCTTTTTGACGTTTTTTTTTTTTGAGAAAATGAGTGCAAAAAGTAAAAATCTTTTTGAATTTTTGAATTTTGGAAAACAAAATCCATAAAGAACCCCAAAAACTATGACCCTCTTCTTTTGACTCACTTTTTTTTTTCCAACACTGTCTTGTCTATACACTTTATTCTAACACACACTTTCCCTAAATCAGTCCATCAAATGACCACGTTACCTTCAGAGATGCAATATTTAGCACGTAGGGACGCTTTAGAGGTGAGTCTCCTACAAAGGACCAAGTGGGCCCAGCTAGGCCTCAATACGATGCACATAGCATGACCTAAAGGCTGACCTACGTTTGAGTTCACTAACACGGCTGTTCGGGGGAGCGTATGATCGATAGTGGATTGCTTTAGCTGTCCACCTACTCCATACAACCCAACGGCTCCTCCTCTTAAAATGAGGGTGACTCAACTATAAGTCATGTACACACGTGTACTATGGACTTGTTGCAGAAAGAAAGACTCGGGTTATGCACATGATACCAGATATAAGGCGGTAATACATAAAGTAAAATTGTAAACAAAGAACATGTAGGCACTCAACAATGATAAACAATAACACAAAACAACACAAACAAAATGTCTATACACCTATAGTGCCAAACTAAGCCGATACAACTCCAAAATAAGCTCGAATTTTGAAAAATCCCCAGCAGAGTCACCAGAGCTGTCACACCCCTTTTTTAACTCCAAAAAGATTATTTTTAAGTTCGAAAGGGGTTTTATTGTTAAAGTGACAAAAGATTGAAAATTGTTTCGAAAAGGATTCATTTTACAATTAATCTCAGAGTTGCCACTTGGCATAAATCGGGTGTGCCAAGTCACCCTTGGATATCCATTTTCAAAATAGTTTGACTCTCTTAAACTGGTTTGCGAACAGAGTTCCGGCTTAGGAATTCTGTTGATCGAGGGGAAGGTGTTAGGCACCCCTCGATCCCTTGATTCGAGCATGGTCGCTTAGTGGAGTATATAAGCTAATTTGACATCACAAATATATAAACCACACAAAGCACGTAAAACAATCAATCAAACACACGAAACAAACAAATCCAAAATATAATGTTCAATCCAATTATACAGTCCAAAATAACTAATAAAAAAAATGCAAAAAATAAATCCTATTCTATCCTACACTAATTCTAACATGCTTCAGTGCTTTACCCAATGCCTCGGGCCTTCATCACGAACGTCCTCCGGATACAAAATACTTCAGGACATTCCCCGGTGAATAAACACAAGTACCTTGGAGCATTCCTCGGCCAAATGAATACACTTCCAAATATGACAAAAACAAAACATTCAACGAACATTTTCATCATTCAAAAATCAAAAGTCCTAATTTTGCCTACCCGAGCCTACCGTTTGCCTACCCAACATGACCTATCATGGTACTATCATAATCAGGAACATCAACGAACCAAAACAACAATATTTCAACTTATTCGATTATCAATTCCCCCAAATCATTCCCAATCACATTATTAATCAATGTTAACGAAAATCAAGCAAGCAAAGTTATAATCACAACAATTAAAATTTCTCAAACACACTATCAAAATATATCACCAATCCAACATGAATCATGCAATCCATAACATCAAAACATCAACTCCATAATAAAATAGTAATAGAAAGAGATAGAGTTGAAAATTTAGACCTCAAATTTGACGTTTTATTTCAATGGAATTGCTCGACGAAGCGGCACTGGAATACCTCGATTTGAACCTCAAATATAAACCCCAACTCGAAATAGATTTCAACGAGCTTGGATGGAATCGAAAGTAAAATCGGGGTTTGCTTAACTGCTCTCTATAGTTGTAGCTCCGGCGAGCTTCGATTACTGAAAACGAAGAAGGAATACGGCTGTGACGTGTTTTCTGGTGAATCCGTCGCTGGGACAGTAACCAAACCATGAAAAATTATGTTCCCTTAGCTCCGTGTTACTCTCTTCTCTCTCGATCTCAACTCTCTTTTCTCGATCTCCCTGTTTTGGTCCCAAATTTTCCTTCTATCAGTCCTTAATTCTCTATTTTTTTATGAACCTTTCGATCTCTCCGGCCAACCAACTTGATCTCTCCTCTCACGTCATCCTCCTGTCAGCTCTCTCTCTCTATTTGTGTATTGTGCGAGTATGGTTGAGTGATGATGAAAAATGGAGGAGGGTGCATGTATGACTGTTGCGTGAGAATGAGTATCAATTGTTCTCTGTTTTGTGGTGTATATATTTCTGTGTGTGTTGAGTGATCTTGAAGAAGACAAAGGGAAAGCAATGGCGTGTGTTTATTCTATTTTTGGTGAGGATCTATGGAATTGTGAGTATGTGTGTGAATCGTGAGTGAAGGTCCCCCTTTTTTTTGTCTAGTGATGGTGTATATGTGAATGATGTTTTATTTTTTTTTTGGAGAGCAAAAGCATTTTCTAGTGGGTTCTCTTTTTTCTTTTGTGTCCAGGTGTCTTTTTTTTGGTTTGGAAATTATCCATGTATCTATATTGTATTCCCTGTGCGCCGCCATTTTGTTATGGAAAAGGAATAAAATGTGGGGGGTGGAATAGGTTGATTATTAGGATGAGGTGTAAAGTTGGTTAGAGGTTTGTTATTATTATTTTTGTATTTTATGGGGAGGGGGGAATTATGCGGTTTAGGATACACGGTAGAATAAGGTAAAATGAATAAAAGTGATATTGGGGAGGGACAAAATTAGGTTTCTACAAATATTATCTTAAATTCACTTTTTTCAATGATGAAGATGAATATTATATGAAACCTACTTTTTTTCAATCTTGTATTTTCAAGGGAAGAATATGAATATTATATGAGTAAGTTAATGAAATCAAAATTTTCAATAAATTTTTGAAAAGTTAAGTATTAGAATGGAGAAAGAGAATATATATTTACCATAATTATCAATACACTATTTAAGGGAAATATTGATTACAACCCTATAAATATGGAACTGATTTTAAATTATATAATTAAAAATAAATTTTGAAAATACAATTAAAATAATATATCTTTTAATAAATTGCTATTTTTTTTTTTTTGCAACTATGCCGTATGGTGGCGTGACCCTTCATATCATTACCCAAAAAATATAATAAGTTGCTATAACTTGTGACTAAATTGCTATTAATGCAATTATCTAAAAGTGTTGCTAAAATTTGTTATTTTAAATCTAATAATACTATAGGGGATAATTTTCTCAAATAAGTTCCACAAATGACATTATAAATTAATTGTGTTCTCTCCGCCCTTCAACACACCTCATCTACAGCCCAAACCCTAGCCCCGGCCCATTCCTATCAACCCACATCTAAAAATGAAAAAGATATCTTGGATTGGACTTAGGAATAATCAGGCTTGAACTAATGATTGTCACCGAGTCAAGGTGATACTTTACTGCTGAGCCCACACTCTCATCCACCAATATTTGATGATGGCATATTTGAAAAGGTAACTGATATAACCATCTCAAATGAAGCTTATAAGATTTTACAAAGTTCACTCGAAGAAATTGATAAGGTAACGAAGATAGCTCTAAGCGCTAATTATTACATTAATATTAGAGCTAGTCGATGATTCTTTCTTTCGATCATTCCTTACTTGGGTATAATTTAAGAGATATTATAGTACAAAAATATAAATTTATGCCTCGTAAAAAATTATTTATCACGAAGAACTTTAATTAAAGACCAACACTCAATAAGGACAACAGTGCAAATGTTGTTCCAACTTTTTACAAGTCACAAACATCAGATCTTCATTGTTCAACACTTTCACCGAATACTACTGAAAAAAAGAGGAAAACCGACCATAAAAACTATCATGGTTGATTTTTCTCAAATGTCGACCACAAAACCGATCAAAGTGCGTGATCGATAAAATTGTGGTAGCTTTTTAAAAATCGACTACGTGTGGTTGGTTTTTTAAAATATATATATATTTTTAAAATTTATTATTATTTTATTAAAATAAAAAAATGAGTTTAAAAATAAAAAAATTTAAAATAAACCGACCATATGTGGTCGGTTTTAATAAAATTAATAAATTATTTTTATTAAATCAGACCGCTAGTAGTCGATTTTTTTAAAATTAATAAATTAATTTTAATAAAATCGACCACTTGTGATCATTTTTTGTAAAATTTTCAGAAAAATCGACCACTTGTGGTGAATTTTTTAATTATTTTGTTTTAAAGAAAATCGACCACACGTGGTCGATTTTGTTATTTTTTTAATTTTTATTTGTAAAAGAAATAATAATTAATATAAAAATTATTTAAATGATTATTTTGATATTTTAAATTAAAAAAGTGACCACATGTGGTCACTTTTAAAAAAAAAAAATTAAAAAACCAACCATATGTGGTCGGTTTTTTCGATTTTTTTAGTAGTGGAAGGTAAAATTCACATATAACTATTCTCCACTATATAACTTTTATATGCTTCAAACATTTTGAATCCTTAAACGTTTTCATATACATTTTGTCAACTGACAATATTCAATATTTCATGTGCGACATCTTCAAGTGTCTGGACTGCAAATCAAATAAGTTTTACGCTTACCAAGATGCATCCTTTCATGTCACTTGATAAATGTTTCTACGTCAACATGCTTAAATAAATGTAGAATTCAGATCCTCATACTCTTTTACAATATTGTGCTAATAGTGAATTAAAATTATCGTTAATGATATATTATTTTATATCGGTTCACAATGTGACATAATATTTTGAGATCTCATCACTTCATTAATTTCAGACACCTAAACCTCTCATGGATTTTGTGAAATGTTATGTCGTAGGCTTTTCAAGAGCACATTATCTTCTTATTATGATTATTTTCTCCTTATCCTTTTCAAGGATTATTTCATTTGGAACCGATTAGTCTACCATGCTTCATATATGTGTAGACTTTGTCCTTTAGGGACATAAAATAGGAGCACTTGCAGCTTAAATATGAGATGCTTTTGGCATTTAACTTGAATTATCTTTTGAATGAGGATCTGATGATAATTCCAAACATATTTCATAACTGCTTATAATCTCCCCCTTATTTTAGGAAAACTAACATACATCCTGCATCTTCTTTGAAGAATCCATCTTTGTGTATCATGGTATATTCATTAATCATATACCGCACATCAAAACTATTAGATGGAATAACAGGTTCCTGACCTTGAACCAATTGAGAGGAAAAAACTATCACAATTTATTGGTCTAATGAATACAAGTGTTATTGTATGCAACACATCATATTTCAGACCAACAGATAAAACTTTGTTCAGATTAGCAATTTAGCTATTTATCGAAGGCATTTAATGTCAAACCATCATCATCAAGTTGAATTGTCTTGATTGCACAATCTGAAAATTATGCTTTTATCTTAATTTTATTGAGCAAGCAATTTTATGAATGTCAAACTGCAGGTTGACAATAAACGTACAAGTGATCATCTTATATCAATGCATCTTAATAGATCACATGACTGGTGAACGGACCCATATTCACCTTTTATACTTTTCAGATTTTGAGAGATCAAATCCCAACATTAGTTGATCCAACCTACTTATCATGAAAACAAGCAACATAAACAATTCTTGAAGAATCTTTTATTTCTTCAACATATGTCTAATACTCAATATGCACATCTTCATAATGACAAATCATTTATGTCAATAGATTAAATGATTTGTATTAGTAACTCCAAGTTACTATATATAACACGTGCAAAAATTCTTTAGTAAACATCAGGTTTACTATTGCATGAATTTCGTATCAATAAACATAAATATGATCCTAAATTTGACACCAAATTATAACTTTGACCTTAAACTTTGATAGTGCACAAATAAGACCTTTAACTATTCAAAACCTGAACAAATATGACCTCCGATTTTGCAATATCCATGCGTGAATTTCACGTGCGCCTACGTGGATATGTAATCAATCATACAGTGCCACATCATTAAAAGGGCGGACTGGGAGGACTTTTGATCTGGAACTTAAAACGACGTCGTTTTTCTTATTAGTATTATTAGTATTATTATTATTATTAATAATAATAATAATACAATATTTTAATAAAATTTTCATCTTGATAACGTTAATTTAATATACTACTACTGCCCTTAACAACCTTTTATTAATAACGTTAATTTAATATACTACTACTATTACCCTTAATAATGTTTTATTAATAACGTTTTAGTAACGTTAATTTAATAATTTTTTAATAACGTTAATTTAATAACGTTTTCATCATGTTAATTTAATAATTTTTTAATAACGTTTATTTAATAACTTTAATTTAATAACGTTTTATTAAAATTATAATTTTTTTTATTTATTATTAGTATAGTTTCATCTTTGAGTTGAAAATAAAGAAAAAATAATAGTGAAAAGTTATTTAAATATATAAAAAGGAATTAGTAAGGGCATAATAGTCATTTTACCCTTTTTTTTTTTACTATTGAAAAGCTCAAATTTTTAGCCCGACGCGCCCAGTTTTTCATGTACAACACGCGTTTTGCCACATACGATCGGAGGTCATATTTATGCAGTTTTGAATAGTTAAAGGTTATATTTGTGCACTATCAAAATTTAAGGTCAAAGTTATAATTTGGTGTCAAGTTTAGAGTCATATTTATGTATTGTGCCTAGTTTATTATGGCATGTGATTTCATCATGCTTAGCTTAGATAAATTTTCACATTTGTATTTCTTATCACAGTAACTTGAAGATATTCAATCTTCCAATTATTCTACCTCTTTTAGAGGTGGATTGTGATATCACAACAAAATAGATCTGTATTTATAATAATCGAAATTCTCATTCCCAGAAATAGAATATAATTATGCCTTAAGCGTATCAAATTATGATAGCTACTACAAAAGCAAATTGAGGCATTTTATTGTCACCACATTCAATTCAAGAAATAAAGCATATTTAAATGGGACATGTTTCACCCCATACCCATTATTTTACCTTAGCCATCATAATATCATCAATATGGTGCATTGAGATTCAAACTCAACGTTTTATCCATATAAAGTCATCTTAGACATAAATTGATGGGATTTAAACCCAACATATTATCACCCCTTTTGATAATAAATACTTAAAACAACTTTCTATAATTTTTTCTTAAAAAAATAGCTAATTTCATAAGTATAACTTTATGATAAATAACGTCAAAAGTGATCAACAAACACTATTTTTGCTCCAAATTTCTCGAAGGGAAGGACAAAAACATAAAAAGAACCAAAAAAATATACAAAAGGGAGAGGGAAAAGAGTTTATAATGCATATTAAATCACAACAAATCTTTAATATAAATATGTAACAATAGAAAATCAAAACAAAATATTGACTCCTCAGTGGACTTTCAAAATTATAAATCAATTCAAATTAGCCACAGCCACCTCCGCAACCATCTCCACAACCTCCATCATCACCATCACCACCGCAACAACAACCATGGTACGTAACATCATTCGTGGTAGTGCTTCTGCTTCCAATAGTTGCTGCCGTCACTACACCACCAGCAACGGCAGCAGCTCCGGCACCTGCCAAAACAACCATTTTCCCGTCTCTTAATCCACGGACATTGCTATCTATTTCCACATCGCTTACTCCTTTATCCTTATTCAGGTAGCGTATGCAACCATATATACAGCATGAGATGACCGAAGTGGGTATCAGAAGATTGCCGAATATGACCCCAAAAATGAGAGAGTCCATAGTAAATATCGATTTCTTGAGATCCTTCTTTGCTTCAAACGAAATAAAAAGACATAGAATCAGGCCTTGTCAACTTTTTTTAGAGGTTATTAATATGTCATCCACTAATTACGATATTATATTTTCCTCTTCATAGCTCATACGATTAAGTTTTTACGAACTATAGTTGTAAATTTTTTGCTCTTTATAATACTAATTAAAACAATCAGCGCTTACTTTGGAATTTCATTTCATATAATTAGTTCCTAATCCAGAAGTATCCTGAATTATTCTTTTGAATTTAAGGTCATAGTTGATGTTACCATCATCTTCTAATTAATCTATAATTTTAGTACCTTTCTTTCCAATTCTTAAAGGGTGTCCTGAACTTTTGGACACAGATTATTTTATCCAAGTTGGATTAGTTTATTCATTGCTTCCAAAACTCAATGTCTAATAATTTTGCTCTACTACTCTATAACATATTCAATTATAAGATTACACTGAATGTAATTCTTTTACTTACTAGATTCTGAAAAATTATCCTGATTAAACATAGTGGAATTTACTAAATTTTAGACAGTTAAATTAGTTACCAAGTTATTAGAAGTGATTGCTCATAAGAAATTAATTAAGTAATTAACCTGAAAATTATTCAATGGCAAGCTAAACTGCACTTGTCGTGTAAAAATTAATTTAGACAGTTGATTTGTAAGTATAGTTAAGTTAAATCATTTAGATTAAAATATTGTTACATGGACATTAGAGGTTGATGATTCATTCTTTTCTTATCTACTAAGTTTTAACTATTTTGTGATCATAACGATTTGTTTTGATGGCTAGTATTTTTTTTAAAATTCTTTTTTAAGTATTGCTAGTATTTGGAAATATAGTTTTAGCCTTGTGAGATTTGTTTCTAATTAATTCAAGGCCAACAGTAGGTGTCGTCTGTAGAGTAACTCTACACATAAAATTGCATGTTTTTAACAATCAAATTTATGATTAATGATTCATGAGTCTTTTAGAAATTGAAGTCATGCATAACTTGTGAGATATTATGATATAGAAATATAAATTATGCTCTGCAAAAAAGTTATTAATTACGACGGACATAAATTTCTAAAAAGAAAACCAAACATATTATAAACATGTGATTCAAGCATTCACGTATTTTTCATTGTCCAACACTTCCCATTCGAGGTAAAAGTCACAAATTCTCTCGTTGTATATCTAAAAAATTAGCTAATTTCATAAGTGAAACTTATAATAAAACGTGTTAAAAAGTGAGTACCGAAACAAAAGAACGTTATTTTCACTAACTAAACAGGAAGGGTAAAAAGGGAGAAGAACTCAAGGAAGGACCGATAATGCACAATAATTTATAACAGAATTCTCAATGTGAATATGGGACATTAGAAAATCAAAATCAGAACAAAAAATTAACAGCATCTTGTTCAAACAAATTATTAATTCAAATTAACCACCACAACCACCACTATCATCACCACCACCACTACAACCTCCACAACCACCACCTTCACTGCCTCCATCATCACCATACCACTACAACCTCCACCATCATCACCACCACCAACCAATACTGTCGCTGCGTTGCACCACCAGCACCGGCTCCAACCAAAAGAACCATATTCCCGTCTCTTAATCCAGGGGCTCCAGTAGCTATTTGCACGTCGCCACCATTATTATCTTTATGCTCGTAGTAGCATACGCACCCTAAGACGAAGGGCATTACAAAAAAGCTGATTAATATGATTGTATTAACTAAGTCCGCCTTACTAAGTGTCTGTTTGTAATTGTTTATTTCCCTAAAAAGGCACTTATTTTGAGAAAAAAAAAAAACACAGTTTTCTGCATTTTAAAAAAATAGAAGCAGAAGAAGAAAATTATTTTTTTATGACAAAAATATCACTATCACTCACACACACATATATCCCTTATTAATTAATTAACATATCTTATAAGTTTGATTTTAAAATTTATACTTCATATTTACATCATGATTTATTATTCTATTTTATGGTTTATATTATTATTATTATTATTATTATTATTATTATTATTATTATTATTTTATTTTCACTCATTTTCTTTAAATAAATCTGAAAATATCATTGATGGTGATATTTAATTAAATAAAATAAAATTTTAATTAAAAATATTTTAATAGATATTGAAAATAATTTTTTTCTATAAATTAATTTTAGTAATAAAAGTCTATTAATACATTTCCTTTTTGGTTATGTGGCTCAAAAAAACACTTCTTGAAAAAGAATATTCAAACACAATCTATTTATCAAAAATACTTTTCAAATAAATTTACCAAACATTAATTTTTCTTTTCAAAAGCACTTTTTTAAAAAGCTATTTTACAAAAATGTTTCTCAAATAAGCAGTTTTGTTACAGCAATTCCAAATGGGCTCTAAATATGCTTGCTTAGCTATTTCTATTAGACGTTGTTTATAGCAACGTCCCATCGACCAATTACAATACTATTAATTTTTGACCTCTTCATACTCCATATAATTGATTTTTTATGTACTCTTGTACTTTCTTCATTTTAATTTGTTTGATTTATTTTGACTTGATATAGAGCCGAAGATAATAAACAAATTTTGAATCTTATTGTCTTAAATTAAAAAATATATATCAAATTTATTAAATATCTTTTAATCTTGTGGTATTAAATATGTCATATGAAATGTTAAAATTAAAGAGTGACTAAAAAGAAAAACTAAAGATATTTTTTTAGAACGGACTAAAAATAAAAATAGGTCAAATAAATTGAAATACTTTTTTTTTTTCGTTTTTTTGTAAAAACGCAGCAATTTTTTTGTTTGCTCTTCATATAATCCTTCACTATTACATCCTCTCGGTTGTATGTAATTTTTGCCAATATAATATCTACCTATGTATGCATTGTTTGCCGAATATATACAATTCACTAGGAGTAACAATGTCAGTATTATTTTTTTCTTGTACTCTTTCCAAAACCGGAAACAAAACTATCTGAACACCAAGAAAATCGAATCAAATGGAAATTATTACAGTTTCGTTTTAGTTATCAATATTGAGTTACTTTATTTTCAATTTGTTTAAAAAAGAATGAACGTTTTTTTTAGTAATTCTTTAATTTAACTTTCTTCATATTTAAAATCATAAGATTAAAAACTATTTTGTTATATACTTAGATGTAACATATCTTTAATTGAAAAAGGAGTTTGAGCTCTTGAAAATGAAGGATTCGGATAGTGTGAAAGAATACTCTTCCAAGCTGATGAATATTGTGAACCAAATAAGGAATAAAAAATCTCAATTATTGAAGAGTATTGTGACTTGACTGCTCTTTCAATAGCTGAGTTGATCTCTAAATTGCAAATCCAAGAGCAACGGGTAACCATGAGAAGTGAAGGGACAGTCGAAGATGCCTTTCAAGTAAGGCATAAATTCAAACAACAAAAGGAAGGTAGAAAAGTCTCTTCACACCACGCTAGAGAGGTGAAATCTAGTGGATATCAAGGTGAATCATCGAGGAGAGGAAAATTTTCACCTTATGGTATTTGTAAAAAGACAAACCACTTGGATAAGAATTATTGGTAGAAGTCTAAGAGGTCTCCTATTCAATGCAAATACTGCAAAAAGTATGGACACATTGAGAAGTATTGCAGGCAAAAGCAAACTCAAAGTAGTCAGTCTTCTCAACGAGTAAATTTTGCGGAAGGTCACCAACTTAAAAAAATAGAGGAGGTATTAATGGCTTCTCACACATCACGTGTTGATCGATATAATTGGTATATCGATAGTGCATACAAAAGGAGCATGGTAATTCATAAAAATTTATTTGTTAACCTGGACAGGTTTGATAAGACCAAAGTAAAGATTGGAGATGGTGCACTGGTGCAAGCTGAAGGAAGAGGATCAGTGAAATTCCCTACGGACGAAGGTATGAAAATCATAAACGATGTTCTTTATGATCCTAAAGGTTGTGAAGTACCTAAAATTAGCATGATTGGTAATTTTTTTTTAATTTCATGCTATTATGCTGAAAGTTGCTCTTTCAATGTTGAAATGAGTGATAATTGACTTTGGCACAAAAGATTCGGTCATTACAATCTTAGTTCATTAGTGTATATGCAATCCAAGGGTATGGTGCTTGATGTACCAAAAATTGACATGTGCTGAGATGTTTGTGAGTCATATCAATTTGGTAAATTGCATAGAAGATCCTTTCCTAAAGAAAGTCTTTGGAGGGCGAAGGAAAAGCTAGAGTTAGTTCATACGGATATATGTGGACCAATGAGGAAGACTTCTTTGAGTGAGAAAAAATATTTTATTCTCTTTATAGATGATCTAACTTGAATGACATGTGTCTATTTTCTAAGTAGCAAAGTTCAGGTGTTCTCTGTTTTCAAAGAATTCAAGGCTATAGTAGAAAGGGAGAGTGGCTGTCGGTTGAAGTATATCAGGTCAGATAATAGAACTGAATATACTTCGCATCAGTTTAGCAAGTATTGTAAAGATGTGGGTATTCAACAACAATTCACTGTTAGCTACACTCCCGAACAGAACGGAGTTTCTGAGAGGAATAACAGAACAGTGATGGAGATGGCGAGATACATGTTGGCAGAAAAGAAGATGCCTAAATATTTTTGGGCTGAGGTAGTCAATACTACCATCTATTTGCTGAACAGATTACCAACTAGAGCACTCCAAGACATGACACCATTTGCGAGACATTTGGAAGTATTTGGTTCGGTGTGCTATGCTCATGTTCCAGATGCTAAAAGTGGCAAATTGGATAACAAGGCAGAGCTCTATATTTTGTTGGGCTATAACATAGCTGTAAAAGGGTACAAAGTGTATAATGTTTGTACGAAGAAGGTGCTTATCAGTAGAGATCTTGCGGTGGACGAGTCTAGCTACTATGATTGGGATCGAGATATTGTTGTAAAGAACCAAGATGGTGTTAGGGTTTTTGCCCTGATTTTATTTCTATATTTAAGTTTTATTTTTTCTTAGAAGGAAAATAAAAGTTACCATAATTACTTTTATTTTTCTAAAAGGAAAATATAAAACTTTTCCATATTTGGCAAACCTCTTTCTTGGAGGAAAGGTTTTGGGCATCTATAAATAGAAGATCCCCCCTTATCATACCATAACATAAGAGCATCCACAATGTAGTCGTTAAAAGAGTCTAGCTTTGGAGGAGATTTTCTCTCTTATTAGTTTTATGTTTTTTTAATATTAGGTTTTATATGTAGGCCAATTGGCCAAATCATCTAATAATATTATGTTTTTATTATTATTTTCTTTGTCGTCTGAATTATCACCAAGATAGTTTACAAACTTTAAGCTTCCGCATGATGCCCTCTCGATTTCGAACCCAACAGATGGGAGTACTTCAGTTGCAGCTCAAAATATGTAGACAAGTGATATTTCTTCCAGTCCTATTGCTGGAGCAGGACACTTTTCAAATGTTGAATTGACAACTGATTCTCCAGTTTTGAAGACCAGGTCACTAGCTGAAGTTTATGAGCAATGCAAATTTGCTCTTGTGGAACCATTTTCTTTTGCAGAAGCAGCAAGTCATGAAGCTTGAATTTCTGCAATGGTGGAGGAGCTTGCCAGGGTTAATAAGAATGATTCTCCAAGGAATGTAGTTGTTGAGGAGTTCAGAGAAAGGGGGAGCTCAGAAACTCAAAAAGGAGATGACTCACTTGGTTCACAAAGACCAAAAGAAAATATTGTGAAGTCGGTACGTTTCAAAGATAAAACTTTTGTTGATACACATATATTTGCAGGACCAACTGATGACAGAAAAACTTCATTATTTGAAGAAGTTAGAGGAATCAAGAAAAAAGTACAAGGATATCCACCAAGGCATAGTTCAAAGCTTCATTTGAGTTCTTCTGCAACAAGTTTGGGATAGCTTCCAAAAAATCACTTTAAGGGGGAGTGCTAAAATATTAAAGTAGATTTTTTGAAATCATTGATTTCTAGTTAAGTCTCTAGAATAGTCTACTAAATTTTTAAGATAATCATGTTGAAGAAATATCTAGATATTATGTAATTCTAGTTATAAGAATCTAGAAAAGAATGGTGTAGAAAGAAATATCTAGCTATGTAGGAATGGTGTAGTCCAGAAAGGAAAGATCTAGAGGGTGCTAGATATTTGTATAAAAACACTCTAGATTTATGGTATCTAGAATCATCCCTACACAAGTATAAATAGGGGATGACATTAGGCATTTCTAACCATTCAGAAAAATAGAAAACACTCAATAAAATTTTCAGCTTCTTCTTCTTCACTGAAGTCTTTTTTGTAGCAATTTACAGATGCATCATTTTTTATTGTTTTCAACTTCTTGTTTTCCAATCTCTCTTCCCCTTCTTTTGAAAATTTTTAATGTATATTAAAGTTGTAAAATTTTTGGCTCTTCATAGTCCTTGAAAGAAATCATCAGCGCAATTACTTGGAACTTTTCATTTTCATTTTTATTTCATAATCCGAGCTCATACTTGACATGTCAATTGTTTGACATGAGATTAGTTTATTAATCTATTTGCTTAATCAAAATATAGTTTATTAATCTACAATTTTAGTAACTATCTTTGCAATTCCATTTGCGTGTCAATGAAACAATTAAGCTAGCTAGTCATCGTTGGTGATGGAAGCCTAAATGTAGAATATGTTTTCTTGATTTCTTTTGTTTGAGTCATACAATATCCAAAGAAGGAAAGGCCTAATAATCATCTTAATAAAGTCAACGTAATCTTGATTTAATGGCACGGTCGAGTTTTTAAGCCAATATTATGGTTGACATTCTTGTTGTGGAGAGGCTCAAGAGAGTTCAAACATAAAATTAAACTACCTCTCAAAAATACTGAATTCAGATGAACCTGTTACGTTTGAATTGCATCCGTCTCTGAGCCTATCACGATGTACTTACAAGTTACAACTTTGTGAAGAGTAACATAATTAAAAGACTGATTTGTATGATGATGATTAAAAATTTATTAGCTCTCTGCAGTTAGGACTATGCTTGTTTGCTCAGCACAATGTTAGAGCTGGTTTTTAAATTTCAGAAAAAGAAAGAGAAATTCAAAAGTTATGGCTATATACTACACCCCCTCTGTTGCATGTAATTTTTGGTAACATAATTTCTACCCATGTATAATGTTTGCATTGTCTGCCAAATGTATATAGTTTACATGAGAGTGACAATACCAGCAATTTATTAACCCCAAAAAATAAATACAATGCCAGTAATTTTTTCTAATTATTTTTTGCTGTATACTCTTTTCAAACCCAGAAACAAAACAAGCTGATCGAATAATAACAAATTATTTTGATGGATAGTATTTTTTTCCCTTCAAGTTTTGCTTCTATTTTGAAAAATATAGTTTTAGCCTTGGGATATTTATGTTCTAGATGAACCTAGTCGCTTTCGGGTAGAGTGTATATTTGTATTAAAAAATTAAGAATTAGAAACGTATATATTGATTGCGTGCGAACCCACAGCACAATAGATGCTACGCGAGCTAAAATTCACAAATAACTATTCTATAATAAAATTCAATTAGCTAATTCTGTTGGGCTATTGGATCTTTTTCCCTTCCTATGTGGATAAATGAAACCCAATTTGGATCAACCCACTTTTGCCCATAGGCCCATTACTATGGGGCATATATATTGATCTTTTTAGGTCTTATTCACCATCACAAAAAGAGAGTTTTCAACAGCCGAAGAGAGAGAAAAAAAGATGATTTTCGCACCTTAATTTCAACCACAACTGTTAACTTCAAATTGCGATCTCCGCTTCGTTTCTTATCCGATTGAGCTGATTTTTGGGCTTCTTGTTCCTCTCATCTCAATATTTGATTAGGAATTGACGAAGCTTGATTTGGTGTCCTGTAGCTCTTGTTCTTCATTCCCGAACAGTAGCTGCATTTTTTATGCTTTCACTCCTTTATTTCTCTAGTGTTTGGAGCTGTGGTTTATGTATTGTTTCTTGTTGTTTGGCACTTGTTTTGTGGACATTTTGGAGAATAATATTGTAACTATTTGGTGATTATAGTGGAGGTTTGGTTCCGTGGTTTTTTACTCTTCACACCAAAGGATTTTCCACGTAAATTTGGTGTCTTGTGTGATTGCCTTTATTCTTGCCCTATCGCATTTGTGTGGTAATTCATTTGCTGCCATATTACTTTATTTTTCTTGGTTTGCTTGTATCCTCTTGGTTCAAGTTGAAAGAGAAAGTTTAGTCTTGGGTATTTTCCGCTGCTACCCTGTCGGGCTTTTTGATTATGTGCCCGTCTTACCTAACAAGTGGTATCAGAGCTTTGGTTGTTATTGATTGTTGATTTAAATGATGGAGGAAAATATGAGCAAGATGGTGTGTTTTTATGGTAGTAACTATTATACTTGGAAAGGCAAGATGAAAGATCTTCTATTTGTTAAGAAAATGCATCTACCTGTGTTTGCGTTTACTAAACCTCAATCCATGACAGATGAGGATTGATAATTTGAGCACTTACAGGTTTGTGATTATACCAGACAATGGGTTGAAGATAATGTCAGAAATTATATTATGAATGAGACACATGCCAGAAGTTTGTGGGACAAGCTCGAGATACTTTATGCTTCAAAGACTGGCAATAACAAGTTGTTCCTATTTAAGCAATTGATGAATATCAGGTATAAAGAGGGCAGTCCTATTTCTGATCATATAAATAATTTTCAGGGTGTCCTTGACCAGCTGTCCGAAATGGGTGTAAAGTTCGATGAAGAAATTCAGGGTCTTTGGCTTCTTAATACTCTGCCAGACTCTTGGAAGACTCTTCGAGTTTATTTGACTAACTTTGCTCCCGGTGGTGTTGTAACTATGAAATATGCTAAGAGTGGTGTCTTGAATGAAGAGATGAGAAGAAGATCTCAGGCCTCGTCTTCTTTATCTTCACACTTTGATATTTTGGTTACTGAAGAGAGGGGGAGAAACAAGTCCAGAGGGTTGAATGATAGAGATAAAACTAGAAGCAAGTCGAGGTCCAAATTGAAGAATGTTACATGTGACTATTGCAACAAAAAAAGGGCATATCATAAAATATTGTTACAAGCATAAGACAGATATGGGACGGCAAAAGAATGAAGGCGATAATGAAAATTGTGTTGCAGTTGTTGCTAATGATGATCTTCTTGTTGCTTGTGGTAAGAATGCCATCAATCTTGTTCGTGATGAGTCTAGCTGGTTTGTGGATTCTGGTTCTACTTCTTATGTTACGCCAAAGAAGGAATTATTTTCTTATTATACTCCAGATAATTTTGGAATATTGAAAATAGGCAATAATGATGAAGTTAAAGTACTTGACATTGGAACGATTTGTTTGAAAAGTAACAATAGTTCCAAACTAGTTCTCAATAATGTCAAGCATGCTCCAGATGTTCGCCTGAATTTGATTTCTGTAGGAAGTAGTGATGATGAGGGTTATGTTAATACCCTTGGTGCTGGCTAGTGAAAGCTTACTAGAGGTTCGATGATTGTGGCTTGAGGTGACAAGTTGTCTAACTTGTACGTATTTTAGGGCTCTACTTATAGAGGCTTGATAAACTTGGTGGAGAATGATACTTCATCAGAGTTGTGGCATAGAAGGTTAAGTCATATGAGTGAGAAGGGGATTGATAGTTTGGCTAAGAAAAATTTGCTTTCTGGAGTAAAATAAACAAAGTTGAAGAAGTGTGTTCATTGCTTAGCTGGTAAACAGAAAAGAGTTTCTTTTCAGAGTCATCCACCTTCAAGAAAGCTCGATTTGCTGGAGTTGGTGCATTTTGATTTGTGCGGTCCTTTTAAAGTAAGGTATCATGGTGGTGCACTTTACTTTGTGACTTTTATTGATGATCATTCTCGCAAACTCTGGGTATTTTCTTTGAAGTCCAAGGATCAAGTACTTGATGTGTTCAAGAATTTTCAGGCCTTGGTTGAAAGACAGATAGGGAAGAAATTAAAATGCATCCATTTAGATAATGGTGGTGAGTATATTGATCTTTTTGATAGATATTGCAGAGAGCAGGGTATTCGGCATCAGAAAACTCCTCCAAAGACTCCTCAGTTGAATAGCTTAGCAGAAAGGATGAACAAAACACTAGTTAAGAGGGTTAGATGTATGCTTTCAGATGCTAAGCTGCCAGATTTCTTTTGGGCAGAAGCACTTAATACAGCTGTTTATGTTATCAATTTATCTCCTACTTTTGATTTGAATAGTGATGTTCCTGACAGAGTTTGGTCTGGTAAAAATGTTTCTTATGATCATCTTAGAGTCTTTGGGTGTAAATCTTTTGTGCATGTTCCTAAGGATGAAAGGTCAAAGTTGTATGTTAAAACTAGACAGTGTATCTTCATTGGTTATGGTCAAGATGAACTTGGCTATCGTTTCTATGATCCAGTTGAGAAGAAACTTGTTAGAAGACACGATGTTGTTTTCTTTGAAGACCAAATAATTAAAGATTTTGATGTGAGATACCATTGGATTCGGGATGTGTTGGATTCTAAGTTGCTTGAACTTGAGAAGATTCATACGGATGATAATGATTCCGATATGATGACTAAAACTTTGCCAAGAGGGAAGTTTGAAGATTGTTGCATGATCGGCGGGATGGCGGTTTCCTCCACATAGTTGGGAGGGGGAGAATTGTTGGGTTATTGGGTCTTTTTCCCTTCCTATGTGGATAAATGAAGCCCAATTTGGACCAACCCACTTTTTCCCTTAGGACCATTACTATGGGGCATATATATTGATCTTTTTAGGTCTTATTCACCATCATAAAAAGAGAGTTTTCAGCAGCCAAAGAGAGAAAAAAAAAGGTTGATTTTCGCACGTAAATTTCAGCCACAGCTGTCAACTTCAAATTGTGATTCCCGCTTCGTTTCTTATCCGATTGGGCTGATTTTTGTATTGATTATTTCTCTCATCTCAATATTTGATTAGAAACTGACGGAGCTTGATTTGGTAGCCTGTAGCTCTTGTTCTTCATTCCCAAACAGTAGCTGTGATTTTGGTGCTTTCACTCCTTTATTTCTGTAGTGTTTGGTGTTGTGGTTTATGTATTGTTTCTTGTTGTTTGACACTTGTTTTGTGGTAATTTTGGAGAACAATATTGTAACTATTTGGTGATTATAGTGGAGGTTTGTTTCCGTAGTTTTTTACTCTTCAGACCGAAGGGTTTTCCACGTAAATTTGGTGTCTTGTGTGATTGCCTTTATTCTTGCCCTATCGCATTTGTGTGGTAATTCATTTGCTGCCATATTACTTTTTTTTGCTTGGTTTGCTTGTCTCCTCTTGGTTCAAGTTGAAAGGGAAAGTTTAGTCTTGGGTATTTTCCGCTACTACCCTGTCGAGCTCTTTGATTGTGTGCCCGTCTTTCCTAACAAATTCCACAATTGAAATTTTAATAAATAGCATTAAAAAGTAATCAACAAGCGCTATTTTCACTCCCTCCCAACTCCTAAATAGGAAGAAAAAAATACAACGAAGGAGGAAAAGGACCTAGCTATAATGTACATTAACTGCAGTTGGTTCTTCAATGCGAATATCAAACATTAGAAAATCAAAACAAAAATATTCATGACTACCCTATCGAAAGTGTAAAGTGATTCAAATTAATCTCCGCATCCACCACAACCACCCCCATCACCACAACAACATCCCTGACATGCAGCAGCATCTGCAGCCACTCTCACTGCGGCTTCACCACCAGTGGCAATAGCTTCTCCAGCATTACCCAAAACAACCATATTCCCATCTCTTAATTCCGGGGTTGCACTGGCCATTTCGACATCCCCTCCTCCTTCCATATTCTTCTCGCGTAATCGTTCACATTTGGCTCACAAAAAGATCGAAAAGGGTATCAAAAACATACCCAATGCCCAAAATGGTGAAGTCCATAGTAAACTATATGCTTGAAAACTGTTTTAATTAGTGGCTACTTATAGCAAGCCATCTACCAATTACGATATTGTTTTTTCCTCTATGATGATGACCAAGTTCCATAGCCCATATATTAGGAATATTTTTTTATGTACTCAAGTTGTAATATTTTTTTTGTTCTTCATATATAATCCTTATAAATCAAATCACCAGCGCTTACTTTGGAACTTTTCATGATTTCATATTTAGTTCCTTTGAAATGCAGGGTATCATGAATTGTTATATTGATTGATATATGAGCTCATATTTTGGCGTGGAAGATGTTTGACTTAACATCATCTTGTTAATCTACACGTTAATGTTGGTGTTTGTGCTGACTTTTTTACCATCACTGGGTTTTTCTTAGGAGTAATAATTGGGTTTCCCTTTAGAAAAAGAAAAATATATTCTCCATATTTGGCTAGTTCTTGTTCTTGTGAGAAAAGATTATAGACTCTATAAATAAGACTCCTTTCTTCTAGTTTGGTTTGTGTGAACCTCTTTTTATTCCGAGCAAATTTGTGTGATGTTGTCTCTCTTGACATTTGGTACTCTTTTATATAGTGGATTGTTCATCTTCTTTTACGGATGTCGGTCGATTGACTAAACTAAGTTAAATTATTGTCTCTTTTGGTGTATTTCTCGCATGTCTTCTTATATGGCGTCTAACGCGGTTTGCTTTGCTAGTAGCTTCCGCAGGACACCTCATTATTTCGATCCAAACAGTTAAAGTACCTTTCTTTCCAATTCGATTTGCTTGTCGCCCAAACAACATGTAAAGGCTAAAATTATAGATGCAATTTTATATATATATGCATGTGTGTCTCACATTATATATCCTGATAAAAGAAGTCCTAATTATCTTATCGATTAAGTGGTATATGTTTCGAAAATCTATCTAGCAATGGCACGATATACTAATTGCAAGTACTTGATTGTTTGCCGTATCGTAATTATGGTTAAATCGGACAAAGGTACAACTTGTCAAACATCGCATACTTTCATTCTATTTACTGGGAAAATGGCACAGTTAAATTTATATGAGGTCGAGGACAAACATCTTGATTTAACTCATTAGGATCGATTATTTGTAGTCAAACATGTCCGTCTATATATATATATATATATATATATATGTAAATTTAAAAAAAAAACAATGGGATGAAG
The DNA here is from genome assembly GCF_002878395.1 of Capsicum annuum. Lineage (NCBI taxonomy): Eukaryota > Viridiplantae > Streptophyta > Magnoliopsida > Solanales > Solanaceae > Capsicum > Capsicum annuum. The sequence goes on along the minus strand of NC_061117.1, from coordinate 217,775,410 downwards.
ACGATAAGTAAGTAAAGAAAGTCGTATGGAGTAGTGGATTTCCAATGATGTTCATTTTTACAAACTCTGGTGATGTTTTAGTGTTCTGTGCTTCTAATCCAGGATCGTTTGAGTAAGTAAATGCTGAGAAGTAATGAAACAGTGAAAAATAGAAGCTTAGAGCACAAGAATATAATGTGTTATGTTGTATAGAACACACAAAATCAATACAAGAGTTCACAACTACCCTATCAAAACTACAAATTAATCACCACCACAACCGCCACCACAACCGCCACCACCACCATCACCACCACCACCGCCATCACCACCATCAAAGCCACCGCCACCACAACAACAACCCTGGTATGTACCAATATCTGCAGTAGTGCTGGCCGAAACAACCATATTCCCATCTCTTAATCCAGGGGCCGTACTACCCATTTCCACATGGCCTCTTCTTCTATTGCTCTCCCGCTGCTCGCGTGCGATGCGGCATCTGATGCACGCCATCGTCAAAATGGGAAACAGAAAAGAGAAGATTATGAGCAGAACAATGAGGGCTGTGTCCATTGTAAATATGGTTAACTATTTTAGTTGGAGGCTATTTAAAGCATGTCACCAAGCAATAACAATATTATCTTTTTCGTCTCTGAAGTCTGACCAAGCTCTATAACCCATAGCATTATTTTTTTTTTGTATATACTTGTTAGGAAACTGAAGTTTTTATGATGCACATATGAATGAAACATGTTGTGCAAGCTGGTCCACACAAGTGTAGAAAAGAGTAGTTACAGGCAAGGCCACTGATAAGAGAACAATGTGTAAAAACAGGAGTACAGATAAGCAAGAACATTCAGATATGCTCTCAACACTTATCACATGCAGCAAAGAAGACAAAAAGGAGAAGATAAATGCAGTATCTAGAAATTGAGTTGATCAAGGAGTCTTGCCATACTTAGGGATAAAGCAAAAGAGTTCTATTGTGTCAAGGAGAGAGAGATGACTGCAACAAGGAGTGAAACTACCTGATAGAGTCTTAGAAAAAAAAAGTGCACATCATCTAAAGGGCTCTATCAGAAGTTGGCTTAAATACAAGAAACAATATTCAAGAGTTTCACTCATGCGCTGACAAGAATATCATCAATCAGCAAATCAATTCTCTTACTTGAAGAAGAACCTGGTCTTTTACTTAGCAAGTCGTAGACTTTATGTAATAGGTTAGTTCTTGAGTTGTAATGAGTCTTTTTTCTAGTCTCAATGAAGTATAAATTGAGTTAGAAGTTGTGTCTTCAAGTTAGGGAGCTCGAAGACTTAGGAACACTTATCTTGGGAAGATTTGTGTTTTTGTAGAAATAGGATCAATTAGAAGTTTTAATTCCTTATTTACAAGAAGTCTTAGGATTTGTTGATTGTTGAGGCTCAAGAGTAATAGTGAATTTAAGGTTAAATTCTGTAGAGGTGCAGGTCGTGGTTTTTTACACCTTTCTTGAGCCGGTTGTTTTTCATGTAAAAATACTGTGTTCATCTTTTACTTCTGTGAACCACGTTAGCTTACTATTTCTACAGATAGGCAACTAATAGAGTATAATATTAAAATCAGTAGGGCACACACTCTAACAAGTGGTATCAGAGCAAGGTTGTCTTAAATAAGGTTAGCACCTAAGAAAAAGATCATTATGACGAATTTCACATCTCCTACTGGTCACAGTGAAGGTCAGTCAACTACTCGACCTCCACTTTTTTATGGTTCTCACTTTATCTGGTGGAAGGCCAGGATGAAAATATTCATTCAAGGTAAAGACTAAGAATTATGGGATAGGATCATTGATGGTCCTACTATTCCAATAAAGTTGGTTGATGGTGAACAAGTCAAGAAAGTGAGGAGTGAATTTACTGCTGATGACTTGGTAGCACTAAAGAAAAATGCTAAGGCTAAGAATATCTTAGTCTATGGACTAGGACCGGCTGAGTAATACAAAGTGTCAACTTGTACCACTGCTAAGTAAATTTGGGATGCACTATTCAATGCACGTGAAGGTACCTCTTAGGTAAGGAAATTTAGGATTGCTCTAATTTTTATTGAGTATGAAGCATTAAAGATGAAGGAGAATGAATCCTTGCATGAGATGATGGCAAGGCTTACTGCCTTAAAAAATGAGCTGACTTCCTTGGGAAAAGTCATTACTGAAGAGGAACAAGTTGAAAGGGTGCTGAAGGTACTACCAAAATCAAAATGGAATGTCAAAGTAACTGCAATCAGAGAGGCAAACAAGAATCTCACAAGCATGACACTTGATGAGCTTGTAGGAAATTTAAGGACTTATGAAATGGAAATTGATGGAAATAGTGAACAAGAAGCCCCTGAGATAGTCTTGACTTTGAAGGCCTCAGACGGTGATGATGAAGTTGAACTTGACCAGGAACAAGTTGCCTTCATAACTAAGAACTTCAGTAAATCTTTTGAAAAAAAAAAGGGAATGGGTAGCAAGAAACGTTCCAATGACAATTCAAATGGATGCTATAAATATGGAAAAACTGATCATCATATTAGAGATTATCCTGGTTAGGAAATAAAATAGAGGAAGGAAAGGGCTGAGAAAGAACTAAAAGAAGAGGCCAAAAGAAAGGAAGAATATGCTATGGTAGCAGCTTGGGGATTTGATTCAGATGATGATGAGATTGATGAAACAACATTCATAGTTGTAGGAGATTCTGACTTAAAGGAGGAAGATGATGCTTCTGAGGTAAGTATACTTGAACTTAAATAAAAATTGCATTTATTTTCAAAAATAAAACCATTTCCTTGATGAGTGCACTAATTGATGATTTCTAAGAATTAACTTCTGATAGGGATGAGTTGTTCAACAGTTTTGCAAGTTCAAAATTTGATCTCATTGATTTAGAAACTTGCAAGAATACATTGAAGAAGAAAACTGAACTCTCAAGAAATAGGTTGCACAACTTGATTCTTCAAACAATGATCTTAAGTTTGAAGTCTTAAAATTGACATCACTGATAATGGGAAAATGGCCATGAGTAAGAAATAAGAGAGTGCTGAACTTGAATTAGTCAAGTACAAACAAGAATGTAATGATGCAACTAATGCAACTAATATGGTGATTAAACTAAGTCATGAAATCTCTAAACTGAAACTTGATCTTGAAAGAGCAAATAGGTGGACAAATTCTTCAAGAATTGTTCATAAGTTGAGTGAAAGAAATTATAGTGAAAAGATACGTTTGGGTTTCCACAAGAGTTTTGATAATCCTAAAGACTTATGTTATATTTGTGGTAACCTTGGACACCCAATCACTGAATGTCCTGTGGCGGCAAAAATCTTATCTACCATACAAAACCTAGCTAATAAATTTACTCAGACCAAGAAGAAAATAACTAGTTTTGGTCAGAAAAACAGGTCACATTATATGTTGCCTGCATGGACTAGAAGAAACTTAATTCATCCATTTACTCATAAAACAGGATCCAACCTTATCTGGGTTCCTAAGTCTAACCATTGATTTCTTGCAGGAGAACGTGAAAGGAAGCAAAAAGTATTGGTACCAGGAAAATGCTTGCTCAAGACACATGACTGGAGTTGGAAAAATGGCATATCTGAGTCAAGAGCATTGGAAGATGTCTATCTTGTAGAAGGATCAAAGCACAACCTGCTGAGCATTTCACAACTGTGTGATAAAGGTAATAAAGTTATTTTTACTTCTGCAGGAGTCAAAGTCAAGAGGATAGACACCAAAGAGATTATGCTCATTGCAAAGAGATACAAAAATATATACAACGTTGATATAATGGCAATGCCAGGAACAAAGTTGACCTTTCTGAGTGCAATGAAAAATGATCACCTCCTTTGGCATAGGAAACTTGGACATACAAGTCTAAAACAACTAAACATACTTTCTTCCAAATATATGGTATTGGGATTGCCCAAGACCAAGTTCAAGAAAGAAAAGTTATGTAATGATTGTGTAAGAGGAAAGCAGGTAAGATCCTCTTTTAAGTCAAAGAACCATGTCAGTACTACCAAGTGTCTTGACCTGGTCCATATAAACTTGTGTAGACCAATGAGACTTCAAAGCAGAGGTGGAAAGAGGTATATTTTTATAATTGTTAATGATTATTCTAGATTTACCTAGACATTTTTTCTAGCTTCTAAAGAAGATGCCTTAGATGTCTTTATAATTTTCATCAAGAAAATTAAAAAAAAACTAGGCACTTCTTTAGTTTCCATAAGATCTACCAATGGTACAGAATGAGAGAATGTCAAATTTTTAGAATTTTGTTCCACAAATGGTATAGATCGTAACTTCTCCGCTCCCAGAATACCACAACAAAATGGAGTGGTGGAAAAGAAAAATAGAACTTTGGAAGATATGGCTAGAACAATGATGCTTGCAGAAAATCTTACTAAAAATCTTTGGGCTGAAACAATTAGTACTGCAACATATATCATAAATAGATGCATAATCAGACCTATTCTAGAGAAGACTCCTTATGAATTACTAAAAATAAGAAAGCCAAATATTCCTCAGTTTAGAACCTTTGGATGTAAATATTTTATTCATAAAAATGGAAAGGATAATCTGGAAAAATTTGATGCTAAAAGTGATGAGGGAATCTTCTTAGGTTATTCACTTCATAGTAAGTCTTATAGGGTTCTAAACAACAAAACAAACTGTGTTGAAGAAAATATGCATGTAGTTTTTGACGAATCTTGTGTTAAGACTAACTTACAAGAAGGAAGTGACTCAGAGGAACAGTTATACAACCTGGTTCATCAACTGTAGCTACCAAATATGGAGGCACCTCAACAGGTGAACTGATTCTAGAGGCATAGTGACAAGAAGAACTGAGCCACCAACTACCCCAGCTCAGAATATCTGCAGTGATCCTTGTAGCTCATTAGGTTTGGTCCCAAAAGTTTACAAGTATCAAGGATCACTTCCTATTGAGAATGTTCTCATTGATCTCACTTCTGGGATCACCATAAGGTCTGGATTGAGAAGTACATGTTCTTTCAATGCATTCTTGTTAGAAATTGAGCCAAAGAAGGTAAATTAAGCATTACTTAATGCTGATTGGATCATAGCCATGCAGGAAGAGTTAAATCAGTTTGAGAAAAACAAAGTATGGTAGTTAGTTCTACTCCCAAAAGACAGAATAGTAATTGAAACTAAGTGGGTGTATAGAAATAAGGTTGATGAGCATAGAACAGTTACAAGAAACAAGACAAGATTAGTGGTCCAAGGGTACAATCAAGAAGAAGGAATAGATTTTGATGAGACTTTTGCTCCTGTAGCCAGAATTAAGGAAATAAGATTACTTGTTGCTTTTGCTGCTTATATGAAATTCATTCTCTATCAAATGGATGTCATCAAGAGTGCATTCTTGAATGGCATTCTCAAAGAGAAAGTGTATGTTAACCAACCACCAGGATTTGAAAGTCAGGAGTTTCCTGATCATGTTTATAAACTAGACAAGGCTTTGTATAGACTAAAACAAGCTCCAAGAGCTTGTTATGAAAGATTGTCAAAGTTTATTCTGGAGCATGTCAAAGTTTATTCTGGAGCATGGTCATACTAGAGGTAAAATTAACAACACTCTTTTCTTAAAAACTAATGAAAAAGATCTGTTGGTTGTATAGGTGTATGTTGATGACATTATTTTTGGCTCTACAAACATGAACATGACTCATGAGTTTGCTAAAAACATGAGTTGTGAGTTTGAGATGAGTATGATGGAGAAGATGAACTTCTTCTTAGGTTTGCAAATTAAAGAAACACCATATGGAACCATGATCCATCAGCAAAAATATGTCAAGGAACTTCTCAAAAGATTTTTCATGAAAGAAGCAAAAGAGATCAACACTCCAATAGCCACTGCCGCAAAACTTGATTTGGATGAAATAGGTCTTGATGTGGAGTAAAAGTTGTACAGAGAAATGATAGGTTCATTACTGTATCTCACAGCAAGTAGTCCTAATATTGTATTCAGTGTGGGGATATGTGCAAGGTTTCAAGCAAATTCCAAAGAATCACATCTAAAATCTGTAAAGAGAATCTTCAGATATCTCAAAGGAACCAATAATCTTGGCCTATGGTATCCAAAAGGTAGTAACTTTAACTTAGTAAGATACTCTAAAACTGACTTTACAAGATACTTGGTTGACGGAAGAGCACCACAAGCATGGGACACTTCCTTAGATCGTGTTTAATTACCTGATCCATAAAGAAACAAAACTCAAGAGCCTTGTCTACTGGTGAGGCTGAATATGTTGTTGTAGGATCTTGTTGTGCTCAGTTGTTATAGATTAAGCAACAACTCATGGTGTTTGGTATCGATGTTGGATGTGTTTCTATTTTCTATGAAAATACAAGTGTTATTAATATTGCTAAGAATCTTGTTCAACATAAAAGAATTAAGCATATTGATATTCGACATCACTTCCTTAGACATAATGTTGAAAAGGGGTTGATATCAATCATGTTGTGTTCTACTGAAGAGCAAATTGCTGACATATTAGCTAAGGCATTAAGTAGGGAACATTTTGAAAAAAATAGGTTCAGGATAATTAAAATTGCGTAAATCTCCCTCAATGATTAACTAGAATAAGTTGCTATTAAGTGATTGTTGATTAATTCAGTCTGACACATTTAGTTGTGTATCCTAATTCCAAGATTTAGAGTAAATTGACTCATTCATGTGTTGATTTTGCAGAGAGGTTTGAACACAGAAGCAATTTTATCCATTTTATCCTCAAATTTAAGGTATGATTACTGTTTACCTATAGTGGCATAAAGAGAAATAGGTTGCCTACATGGTCCTTTTTGCTACACTTAAACCGCCAAAAATTCAAAAGTCCTTCTCTTTCAAAAAGCTCCCAACCCTTTCCTATCAAAACTGCACCTCTTTATCATTACGTTTCCTCACCAAATACACTTCATCCACGGTTCAACTTCCATCTTTTCACCTTAGATACACTTTTTTCTCTTCTCATCATTCACTACTTAAACAACCAAAAACAATTCACTATTCTCTCTCTCTCACTATGGCATCTTCATCTTCTAACCCATCCTCAGACTCTACCACCACTCCCTGAATAGCCATTGTGCTCCATCCTAATATAAGCTTACCACCTCTCATTCCTCCTCCACCTTTGTTTAAATTATCTGATTTCACAGTGTTCAAAAATCTAAAAAAACCTCTTTACCCAATTTTCTTCAAAACCTTCATCATCTTCTAACCCCTTACTGCCACCTCTGATCCTTCTTCAAATTATTGATCGTTATGATGTTCCTATTACAGACCTAATCCCATAAAAGTCCAGATCTAAAGCAAAACATAAACCCTCTTCCCTTACCATTAATGTTGATGACCATTCTTTCTAACCCTTCCTCTGTTGTAACCACTCCTCGAACTCCTTATACTCGAGGTAAAAAATAAAAGAAAGACGTTTCCTTGGCTGAAACACTTCAAGCTAGCAAAAAGAAATGAGCTGCTACATCTACTCCTCTTCCTACTGAACCTTCTCCTGATATTCTTCTTTGCTCAGTGCAAAAAAAAGAAGACGATTATAAGGAAAGCTCCAAAACCCTCCTTTTCTGGTAAAACCTTATCTCAACCTACCCTAAAAGCTTCCACATCCTCTAAACCCACCTTTCTCTTAAAATCTTCCACAACCTCTAAAGCCTCTCCTACGAAATCATCCTCCCATCTGAAAAATAGGTCAACAAACTTGTTCCTTATGATTTAACTGAGTCTAACTCACCTCTTGATGCTACTGCTGAGTTGGATCCTGATTTTGATGTTCATAAACCATCTTCAAATCAGGACACTCCTGAACAACACTATCTCCATTTTCAAAAGTGTAAGCTAGCTAGAGGTCGTGTTATTAGTGGTTTTGGAGGTTTTCCTATGAATACTTTATTGAGGAAACTCGAGGTTCAAGGATGGTCACACATATTTCTTCAGGGTGACTTACAAAGAAGGTTTGCTAAGCCTAAAGTGTATGAGTTCTATACTAACGGGGTAGCTATTGGTGAGATGTTTTCTACAACTATTCGAGCGATCACCATAAATCTTTATATTATAGATATTTCTAGAATCCTGTACATTTCTCTAGGGGTGAGGTCACTATGTCAAGGGAACGTGGCCATCTCTTGACAATCTTGCTTCTGCTCTTGAAATCTCTCGCAAGTTTTCTGATAACTCTCAACTGGTCAATCATTGAAGGGTTCTTAAAAAGGAGATATCTCCACTCCATCAACTCTATTTTGATGTTGTGCAAAGGATGCTAACCCTTAGGAAGGAAAGAAGGACTGTAACCAACTTTCTTGACCTTACTCTTATGTAGTTGCTGGACACTGAGGTCAAAATTGATATGCCTAGGCTTATCCTGAAGCATATGAAAGGGGTTCTCCTCAAGAAAGTAAATTGCCATTCTTTTCCTTACGAATTCTGGCTCACCCCTATGTTGAAGAGCTTGGTGTGTCTGTCCAAGTGTGGTCTTTACAGACTACAAAAGATATTATCAGGAGTGTGAACCATGTGCACCTACCTGTTTCTATGAGAAGTGCAGACAACCCTAATCAACGCCTAAGGAATGCACTTAAAGCTAAAGATGCTGAGTTGGAGGTGTAGACACGTAATTTCCCCCCCCCCCCCCCCCCCAAAAAACTCAATTCATCCATTTCTTACCTCACGGTATCTTACACCCTCACCCATGTAATTATACACCACAAAAATACAAAAAAAATAACAGCCCCTTACTAATTTTAACCATCCTAACAACCTCTCTAGTTAAAATTAGGACACCTCACCATGTGACCACCCTACCCACGTGACCCCCTTTTATTTCTTGTCCACAAAGAAAGAAAAAGGGACCCACACCCCTAACCCACATCCGGATACCCCACATACCCCCTCATTCATCAATATATGCACACAGAAAATACATTCGGGGGTAGAGAAACAACAATACAAGCCATATATACAATTCACACAGGATACTCCCAATAGTATTCAAGAGAATTCACTGGAAAAGAAACTGTGTACGAACCTTCACACTACACCCATAAGATAATCGTTTTTTCCATGGAATAAGGGAGAGATAACCAGAATTCACAAAGCCCATCAGAGAAGAAATAGAATATGCACACACAGTGGGATCGAGAGAAGAGAGAGAGAGAGAGGATAGATTCTATTTTTTGGGCTTGTTTCTTCAGCCTTTTCAAAAACGTACATATACACACACTAATTTGCACACATAGTGAGAAAAATAAGTTTGATAGAGGTCATGTGATGAAAATAAGGCGAGAAATAGTCAAGCCGATTTTCAGACAGATTTGGATGGGAAACAATGCGTTCACCGGAATCCAACTTCTTCCCGTTAATCTCATGACCACTGTTAGCTCCCGAAGTTTGTATCGTGTGGGTTTTTAGTTTTATATTAGATTTTTTGGGTTATATATTGTGGGATTCATTGTCGAGGTCATGTTTTGGGGTTCTGACATGACCAAGTCATGTCAAGATTTAGAATTCGATTCTCATATCAAGGTTTACTCCTGTTTGAAATCTTTCTGGTTGAGAATCCCAGGTTACCAAGAAGGATGGTCATCGTTGAGGTTCCTGTTTGAGGATTTGGGTCTTCGAATTTCACTTTATTATCGACAAAGACGTTTTATCGAGGTCTATTCTCTTAACCCGCTCTCTTTTCTTTATCTCGATTTATTGAATTATCTTAATTATGTGTGATGTGATCATGGTTGGTGGATTTTTGTTAATTTTATGATGTCATGATTATGTGCTTCACAATGTGTTTTTGCTGATTTGTGAAACGAAGAGGAGTAATTGTTGGTGCAATTGATGAAATATGAAAGCTAACGGGGGTTTGGAATTGAAATTGATAAAAAGCAATCATTAATTTATTTTGATTCATTGAATATCATTCTTAAGTTTGATAGTATCATGTCTTAGGCCGTGAATCATTAGGCAAACTTAGGGACTGTGAAATTGGTGTAATGTTTAAATGTGCGTGATTGAATGGTTTTTGACTTTATCGCTTTGGGTCACTTGTATCATTTGGCCGGGGAATGCTCCAAAGTACTTGTATTATTTTATCCGAGGAATGCCCCGAAGTATTATGTACTCGGGGGACATTCGTGATGAAGGCCCGAGGTATCGGGTGAGGCATTGGAGCTTAGTCTAGGAGTAGTTTAGAATAAGATTTACATTTTTGTATTTTTCCTATTTTTGGGGACTATATAAATTGGACTGGACACTATTTTGATTCGTTCTATTTTGTTTTTTGGTTTGATTATTTTACATGTTTTGTGTGGTTTGTACATTTGTAGTGTCAAATTAGCCAATATGCTCCAGCAAGAGATCGTAGTCGAACAACGGGATCAAGGGGTGCTTAACACCTTCCCCTCGGTCAACAGAATTCCTTAGCTGGAATCTCTGTTCGTAAACCAGTCTTAAAGAGTCAAATCATTTTGAAAAGGATTTTCAAAGGTGACTTGGCACACCGGATTATGCCAAGTGGAGACTCTGAATAAAAAGTATATAAATAGTCCTTTTTTGAAACAAACCTTCATTTTTGTCACTTTAGCAATAAAAACCCTTTCGAACTTTAATCTAATTCTTTTCGAAGTGAAAAAGGGGTGTGACAGCTCTAGCGACTCTGCTGGGGATTATTCAGAATTCAAGCTTATTTTTGGAGTTGTATCGGCTTAGTTTGACATTATAAGTGTATAGATATTTTGTTTGTATTGTTTTGTGTTATTGTTTATCATTGTTGAGTGCCTATGTGTTCTTTGTTTATAATTTTTACCTTTTTTGTTACTGCTTTATATCTGGCATCATATGCATAACCCGAGTCATTCTTTTTGCAACAAGTCCATAGTACACGTGTGTACACGACCTATAGTTGAGTCACCCTTATTTTTAGGAGGGGAAGCCAGTAGGTTGTATGGAGTAGGTGGAAAGCCTTCATATCCACTATCAACTATACGCTCCCCCGAACAGCCTTGTTAGTAAACCTCAACGTAGGTCAGCCTTTAGGTCATGCTTATGTACATTATATTGAGACCTAGCAGGGTCCACTTGATCCTTCGTAGGAGACTCGCCTCTAATGAATCCCTACATGCTAAATGTTGTATCTCTAAGGGTAACGTGATCATTTGATGGACTGGTTTGGGGAAAACATGTGTTAGAAGTAAGGTGTGCAGGCAAGAAAAAAAAGAAGAAAAAAAAGAAGAAAAAAATGATGAAAAGATTCAGAAAGAGTTTCGTAGTTCTTTATGGCTTTTGATTTTTTTTCACAATCCAAAATTCAAAAATATTTTTTACTTTTCACACTCATTTTCTCAAAAATATCAAAAAGATTTTTCTTTCATAATTGTTGATTTCAATGTTATGTGAAGTGTCTAATTTAAAAATCCAAAAAGATTTTATTTACATTGTTCATCGTCTGTCTTTGGTCAGGTCTCTTAAGTCAGGGTTCAGTTCGTTATGTAATCCTTAATTGTTCAATCTACGCACCCCTGATTCTCCTCTTTCGGGAGTGAGATACGTAGGCAGCCTATTGTTGGTTTGGGGATCTTATTTCAAAAAATTCAAAAAATATTTTCTTCACTCTTCATTTAGAGTAGGTTTTTCATATATATCTTTAAAAGAAAACTACAAAAATATTTCTTTACTAGTTTTAAGTTTCATTGTCATATGAAATTCAAAATCAAAACTCAAAAAAAGATTTTCTTTGGTAATCGTGAGTTTCATTTTGTATATGAATCTAAAAAAAAAAACTAAAAAAGGTTTTCTTCACTCTTCATTTAGAGTAGATATCATATACATCTTTAAAACAAAACCACAAAAAGATTTTTCTTTAATAGTTTCAAGTTTCATTTTCGTGTGAAATGCAAAATTGAAAACTAAAAAAAAATAAAATTTAAAGCTGAAAAATTTAAAAAGATTTTCGTCAATTCTTTTGACAAATTGTTATTTTCTTTTCTTCTTAAGGTTTCAAGAAAAAAGAAAAAGAAAGGAAAAAGAGTTTAACTAGCCATTTTGGCAAAACTTCACGAACTACGCACACCTGATTCTCCCCTTTCGGGGTGAGATACGTAGGCGCCCTTTTAGGATCCGGTGATCATTTCTAGAAAGAAAAAAGGTTTTGAAAAATTATTGAACTCTAACGCATTTTCTATCTCTTGTCCAGTTAGTTTAAGGTGGTTGGTTTGTGGCATTTTGGCTAGTCCTCCATATTTCTCCAAGTCATAGAGAAAGTTATGGCCAACAAGGATACCGAGTTAGTTGTCACTAATTAGATAGGGAGTTTGGGGAATGAGAATGTAGGAGCTAATGAAGAGATTCGGAAATTAAGGCAGCAAATGATAGAAATGCATCGAGCTTGGTCTAATGGGTTGCCGCCTCTTCCTTTTCCCGCTGATAATCTGAAATATCTTTCTAGTTTGCCTCTAGTGTCACATGCACAATTTCCTATTTTGGTCGACACGCCACAACATGCATCAGGACCTACTCTGGGGAAACAGTATCAAGACACTTCCAATATTCATTTCCTCACTCCTCAATACAAAATTACCACATGCTTGGCTCCACCTGCTATTCATGATTTTGCAGCCCCACTCTCGTCTGAAGCTCCTGATTTTAGTGTCAATCCAACGGTTGTGATTCCTCACTCTACAAGCGACCCTGTATTGAATATTTTAGTGATCAGCATTATGCTTCTGAGCCCACATTTAAGTTGACTAGTCCTTACGATTGCACTAAATCGCCTGAATTTCCTCCTAACATTGAGAAGCCTGTTATGATAGAAGAACAAGAGGAAATGACTAGAAAATTGAGAAGTTTGGAACTGAATATGAAAAACTTGCAAGGAATTGGGAGGTACAAAAGTGTCTCATATAAAGATCTGTGCATGTTTCCAGGTGTACATCTTCCTCTTAATTTTAAAATGCCGAAGTTTGAGAAGTGTGATAGACATGGCAATCCTATAGCACATTTGAGATGCTATTGCAATCAGCTAAGGGGTGCTGAAGGGAAGGAAGAATTACTCATGACATATTTTGGTGAGAGTCTTTCAGGTCTAGCTTCAGAATGGTTTGTTGACCAAGACATCGACAAGTGGAACAGCTGGGATGACCTGAATAATGAATTCATGCAACAATTTCAATACAATATGGAGTTGATTCCTGATGAGAAATCCCTAACTAATATGAAGAAAAAAGAGTACTAAAATTTTCAGAGAGTAAGCGATTAGATGGCGTGAACAAGATGCTAGGGTGAAACTGCTAATGAAAGAAACTAAGATGGTGGAGGCATTTATTCAAGCGTAGGATGAAACATATTATCATACTTGTTACCCGCATTAGGCAAGCCATTTATTGAGGTCCTCAAAATGGAGGACATAATAGAGGATCAAATTAAGCCCGATTGGATTATGAGTTTTGCAATATTGAAAGAGACTACTCAAGAAATTTAAAAAGGTTCGAGAAGTGTTGGAGGAAAGAAGAAGGAGAAAGATGCATTTGCTATTGTAGTGGGACAACAGGCATGGTCAAGCGGACCATGGCATCGTTACCATCAGGCTCAAACCCAAGTTTATGCCCAATCTCCAAAGAATCACTCCCAAAATCCATTTTACTCCATTCCCCCACCTCCATATCCAGTGTATAATGCACAACCATATATTCAACCCCTAAATTACCCGCAATAGCATACACCAACTCTTCAAAGTCATCCTCTAACTCCATAAACATACCAAACCCCTTCTAGGCCAGATGTTCGATTTAAGTAAAATAATGAAATGAGGCCGAAGTCGAGAGATAGCTTCACACCAATTGGAGAGTCATATGACAGTTTATTTCAGAGATTGGTACAACAGGGAATGATCACTCCTCTCCTTGGGTATACTCCTGGCCCACATTCAAGAAGTTTTGATCCTAATGTACAATGTTCATATTATTCTGATGTTCAGGGTCACAGTATTGAAAATTGTCGTGCTTTGAAAAGAGAAATTGAAAAGATGATTCAAGATAAATCAATTATGATGCAGAATATTGACAGTGAGGAAATATCTAGTCATGCTAATATGCAAACCAGTGGTTGAGATGTCAGGATGAGCAATTGAAAAGTCACCCCTCTCCCTACTATGAAGGGGTCTGGTAGCTTGTTTTGTTTTATTTTCTATTATCCAAATTATTTCAGGGATGTAGTTCGAGAAATATCTTGTTTTGTCCTTTTTTCATTATGTTCAAACCCTTCAATCTTTCATTTTAATTAAATGGGGTGCCCCTTTTTCCTTTGTGTTTTAAATATGTATTGTTTGTTTATTTTCTTTATATTGTATATTTTATGTTGATTCTAGTGTTATGACATGCTAGGAGAATTTTCAGACAGATCTTAAAATCCAGTTTAAGCATGAGCACTGAGTCAAAGGATTAATGTTAGAAAAATAAGAGTATCTAAGGACATAGGTAAAGTGTTGAGACATTTGGTGACAAGTTGAAGCCTTCTTTGAAAAATTAAGGTAATTATTTTGAGAATCACAAGAATAACTTGGCCATCAATTGAAAAACATTTCTCAATTAGGTTAAATAGTGAATGTGTGGACCTATATCAAAAGGAATAGAAAATCAGCTTCACGAAAGCATGAGTCATTTGATGTGAGGAATGTACAACACAGGTAGAGTTTGCAGAAGAAGTAGTGAAAGACAGACTCAGTCAAAGTTAATGTTGTAAGAGATGTCACGAATGATCTCCATCTTTCATTTTCACATTTCATGATGTGTACTTGCATTTTCAAAGATTGATATGATGAAGGCATTTTATTCTGCTATCCAAACATTGTGTCATCCTTTGTTTACCCTATTTGAGCTTTTGTTCTATTTTCTTTCATACCCCTCTTTTGGAATCAAGATAGAGTTAGCAAAACTCAAAAGAAAAGTGTCGAGTAAAAGAATAGAGTCAGAAAGTTTAAAAAAAAAAAAGAAAAAAATGTGTCCAAAAAGAAAAAAAAGTGTTAAGAAAAATAAAGTCAGAAAAGTCTCAAAGAGAAAAGGAGTCAAGAAAAGAAAAAGAAGAAATCAGAATCAAGAAAAACAAGTTGCCAGTACTACGCGTGACCTGATTCTCCTCTCTTGGGGGTGAGATACGTAGGCTGCCCTACTCTGGGCTCGGTCCAATCAAATGAACAGTTTTAGAATTGCCCAGCCAAAAGAAACTGGGGTATGAGTTAATCCTCATTGTTTGAGTCGGTTCCAAAAGTTGTAAGTCCTACCCCACTTCAAGTGTCTTTGGGCCTCATGTCATCCTTTCTTTCTAACCTTATCCAAAAGCGAAGCTACAACTAAAGAAAGACCTTTAGATCAATCTTTAAGAATGTTAAGGACAAGCATTCAATGCATATGATGACACATTTTGGGAACTGCTCATCCTCTTCAGCATAGGGAATCAAGAGAGAAATAAAAATGAGAGAGTCTTATTGGTGAAAACCTCACGAGCACCATAAGGCGATGGTAAGTGAGAGAGATAAAAATGTGAGAATCTTATCGGTAAAAACCCTCATGAGCACCATAAGATGACTGTGAGTTGAGAGAAATGATAATAAGAGAGTCTCAATGGTGAAAAACCCTCACAGACATCATAAGGCAATGGTGAACTGATAAAAAAAATGAGAGAGGCTTGTTGGCAAAAACCCTTCAAGGTGTCACTAGCCGAATGAGGTCTTAAATCCAATTGGCCTAAGGAAGCAACTCAAATTTCAAGGCCATTAACTCAACAACAATTGGTGAAAGTTCGAATGAAAAGATCAGGCAACTTAATTCAAAATTCATGGCATAATCATTAGAGTTGACTGATATTTTTAGATAAATTTTTTGTTTCTTTGTTTCAAATGGAGGCATTCATTGTCTTTTCTTTCTTCTCTTTATTTTTGTTTTAGTTTTCTTGAGTCAGTTATCTAAATAGAAATCATTATCATTTTTTTCCCCTTGTCTTTGAGTCAATTCCATATCAAAACAAGTGAGAAAAGATTTCAAAACTGGATACCAGTTTCTCCAATTGCATAAAGCAAGACAAAAGCTAACCCATGAAAAATACATGATTGTGAGCCAAAATAAAGCTGCAAAAAGTTTTGTCAAACAGATAGGTTTGAAAACTTATGAAAATGCCAAGGTTCAAGGGGTTTATCTGAGGAGCATGGAAAAGCAGAGATACTGTAATTGTTTCAGAGTCACTCTTGATAATCTAAGTTTGGTCAATGATGCAGCAAGTCAATGACATATTCTAATAGTTGGAAGCAAGGTTAAATATGACGGGGCCAAGAGAAATTACCGCAAAAGCTAAAGCCAAAAACCAGCCACCATGTTTTTAAACTAATAATTTTTCTTTGCATGCAACAGGAACACATGCTACCTTTGAATCAAGGATTTCAAAGCCTAAACATCAAAGGCTGTAATATTCTCACTTCTGCAAATGCAAGAGGCAATATTGCTGCACAAATTTGGTATTTAAAACCATGGTAATTCAAGTGACATTTGTAAGGAGATGCACTTCTCTGTTTGGGCAATTCAACCAATATTTGTGAGGAGACGCACTTCCTTATTTTTGGTAATTCAAGCGAAATTTGTAAGAAGATGCACCTCCTTGTTTAGGTAATTCAAGTGACATTTTTAAGGACACGTACTTCATTGTTTGGGTAATTCAAGCAACATTTGTAAGGAGACGCACTTCCTTGTTTGGTAATTAAAGCGGTATTTGTGAGGAGACGCACTTCCTTGTTTGGTAATTCAAGTGGTATTTGTAAGGAGATGTATTTCCTTATTTGGGCAATTCAAGCAACATTTGTAAGGAGACACACTTCCTTATTTGGGTAATTCAAGTAACATTTTTAAGGAAACACACTTCCTTGTTTGGGTAATTCAAGCAACATTTGTAAGGAGACACACTTCCTTTTTTAGGTAATTCAAGTAATATTTGTAAGGAAATGCACTTCCTTGTTTGGTTAATTCAAGCAACATTTGTAAGGGGACACACTTCCTTGTTTGGACCATTCAAGCAACTTTTGTAAGGAGACACAGTTCCTTATTTTGGTTATTCAAGCAACATTTGTAAGCAGATGCAATTCTTTGTGTAGGTAATTCAAGTGACATTTGTGAGGAAATGCACTTTCTTATTTGGGTAATTCAACTGGCATTTATGAGGAGACTCACTTCCTTTTTTGTTTAAATCAAGCGGCATTGGTAAGGAAACGTATTTCCTTATTAGGTAATTCGAGCAACATTTGTAAGGAGACGCACTTTCTTGTTTGGTTAATTCATGAAACATTTGTAAGGAGATGCACTTCTTTGTTTGGTTAATTCAAGAAACATTTGTGAGGATACGAACTTCCTTATTTAGTTAATTCAAGCAACATTTGTAAAGAGATACACTTCCTTTCTTGGGCAATTCGAGCAATATTGGTAAGGAGACGCACTTCCTTGTTTGAGTAATTCAAGCGGCATTGTTAAGGAGACGCACTACCTTATTTTGATAATTCAAGCATCATTGGTAAGGAGATGGATTTCCTTGTTTTGATAATTAAAGAAATATTGGTAAGGAGACGCACTTTCTTATTTGAGTAATTCAAGCGGCATTGGTAAGGAGACTCACTTCCTTATTTTGGTAATTCAAGTGGCATTGTAAGGAAATACACTTCCTTGTTTTGATAATTCAAGAAACATTGGTAAGGAGATGCACTTCTTTTATGGGGTAATTTGAAATTTGCTTTTTGGGTAATGCACTTCTTAAGTCTTGATTCCTAGTAGATGTACCTCCTAGTCGAGTCAGTCCCCTTGATTTCTAGGAAATGCACTTTCTAGTCGAGTTATTTCACTTAATCCTTAGGAGACGCACTTCTTTGCTAGTTTTCATTTGTCAGGTGACACACTTTTTTAACTTAAACTTGTATCTCTAGAAGATGCACTTTCTAGTTAGAATCCCTTACTTTAATTCTTAGGAGACGCACTTCCTAGTCTTGGTTATTTAATTTTACTCTCAAGAGATACATTTATTATTCAGAGTCTCGATTCATTATTGCAACATGCAAGTAGGTATGATGTGACTTTTCCAAAAGTCTTCTGAAGATAAACTGGGGCAAAAATTCAATTTCTATTTTTGAAACTTTTCTTTTCTGGCAAACAGAATTTCTCTTTACAATAGTTTTTGTTTGGGATAATTTTCTTTCTAGTTTTGATGTGATTTCAGGTGTCCGCCTGAAGAACAGGGAGAATAATGAAAATTCAAACAATAAGGTAAAGAATTTGAAAGTCAAGCAACAAGGTGAAGAAATTGAAAGTCAACAAATTCAAAAATAGCAAGTCAGGAGCCCACCTGAAGAATAGGGTGATGAAACTTAAGTCAAGAGTCCAAAAGAAGCTGCGTAGATAGTATTTTGTAATTTCATTTCTATTTTAACTTTTGATTTTATTTTGATGTAATTGCAAAACTGCGGACCAGAACCTCGACGGGACCTCACTCGACTCTCTAACTCGGTATTGTCCATCTCCCTCCAATCCTTTGAGATACCTGTCACTTGATTTCCTTATAACTTGGGTAGTTAGGATGTCTAAAGTCAAGATTCAGTTGTCCTCCTTCCTTTTATTTCTTCCTTCGAATAATAGTCGGGTCAAAATTCTGTCTTGCTGTCTACTTCTTTGTATGAAAACACTTTGTGTTTACATGCAAAGAGGGGCATGATGTAGACACACAATTTTGTCCCTCCCAAAAACTCAATTCATCCATTTCTTACCTCACGGTATCATACACCCTCACCCATGTAATTATACACCACAAAAATACAAAAAATAATAGCCCCTAACTAATTTTAACCATCCTAACAACCTCTCCAATTAAAATTAGGACACCTCACCATGTGACCACCCTACCCATGTGACCCTCTTTTATTTATTGTCCACAAAGAAAGAAAAAGGGACCCACACCCCTAACCCACATCCGGATACCCCACATACCCCCTCATTCATCAATATATGCACACAGAAAACACATTCAGGGGTAGAGGAACAACAATACAAGCCATATATACAATTCACACAGGATACTCCCAATGGCATTCAAGAGAATTCACTGGAAAAGAAACTGTGTACGAACCTTCACACTACACCCATAAGATAATCATTTTTTCCATGGAATAAGGGAGAGATCACCAGAATTCACACAGCCCACCAGAGAAAAAATAGAACACGCACACACAGTGGGATCGAGAGACGAGAGAGAGAGGACAAATTCCATTTTTTGGGCTTGTTTCTCCTGCATCATTGAAAACGTACATATACACACACTAATCCACGCACATGGGACAGATTTGGACGGGAAACAACACGTTCACCGGAATCCAACCTCTTCCCATCAATCTCGTGACCACTGTTAGCTCCCCGAAGTTCGTATCATATGGGTTTTTAGTTTTATATTGGATTTTTGGGGTTATATGTTGTAGGATTCATTGTTGAGGTCATGTTTTGGGGTTCTGACGTGACCAAGTCATGTCAAGATTCGGAATTCGATTTTCATATCGAGGTTTACTCCTGTTTGAAATCTGTTTGGTTGAGAATCCCGGGTTACTGAGAAGGTTGGTCGTCATTGAGGTTCCCATTCGAAGATTTTGGTCTTCGTATTTCTCTTTATTATCGACAAAGACGTTTTATCGAGGTTCGTTCTCTTAACCCACTCTCTTTTCTTTATCTCAATTTATTGAATTATCGTTATTATGTGTGATGTAATAATGGTTGGTGGATTTTTGTTAATGTTATGATGTCATGATTATGTGCTTTACGATGTGTTTTCGATGATATGTGAAACGAAGAGGAGTAATTGTTGGTACGATTGATGAAAAATGAAAGCTAGCAGGGGGTTGGAATTGAAATTGATAAAAAGCAATCATTAATTTATTTTGATTCATTGAATATCGTTGTTAAGTTTGATAGTATCATGTCTTAGGCCATGAATCGTTAGGAAAATTTAGGGATTGTGAAATTGGTGAAATGTTTAAATGTGCGTGATTGAATGGTTTTTGACTTTATCTCTTTGGGTCACTTGTATCATTTGGATGGGGAATGCCCCGAAGTACTTGTATTATTTTATCTGGGGAATTCCCCAAAGTATTATGTACTCGGAGGACGTTCGTGATGAAGGCCTGAGGCATCAGGTGAGGCATTGGAGCTTAGTCTAGGATTAGTTTAGAATAGAATTTACATTTTCGTATTTTTCATATTTTTGGGGACTGTATAACTTAGATTGGACACTATTTTTATTCGTTCTATTTTGTTTGTTGGTTTGATTGTTTTACGTATTTTGTGTGGTTTGTACATTTGTAGTGTCAAATTAGCCAATATGCTCCACCAAGCGACTGTGGTCGAACCACGGGATCGAGGGGTGCCTAACACCTTCCCCTCGGTCAATAGAATTCCTTAGCTAGAATCTCTGTTCGCAAACCAGTCTTAAAGAGTCAAATCATTTTGAAAAAGATTTTTCAAAGGTTACTTGGTACACCGAATTATGCCAAGTGGCGACTCTGAATAAAAAATATATAAATAGTCCTTTTTCAAAACAAACCTTCATTTTTGTCACTTTAGCAATAAAAACCCTTTCAAACTTTAATCTAATTCTTTTCGAAGTGAAAAAGGGGTGTGACAGGAGGTTGCTCAGGCTGCACTGGATGCTACTCAGGCTACCCATGATGATGAGAAAAGGGCTCTCCTTGATCAAATTGCCTCACTTACAGCTACCTTAGAGCGTGAACGGGCTGAGAACGTTGAGATTGTTTGAAAGTTGACCTCCCTTATCCCCTCCTCCTCTCTACTTAGTTCCCATCTTAGTACTTTAAGACTATTTTCCTTGATTCCTTTCCTAGGTCGGGTAAGGATAATTGTATCTTGCTTTTTGAATGAAATGGACTTGCTTAATTTTTTATGATCTGCTTCTACTTTTTTCATAATGCATAAATGTTCTCTTACTCTGGGTTTTGATTATTTTAGTGATAGCCCCAGTGGCGATGAATTATTAAACATTTTTCACTTTTTGGGCCCAGTTTTTCAATAATGTCAAAAGGGGGAAAATAGATTAATGCAATGCTTATAACTAAATTGACTAACCTGTTTCATTCTGTGTTCTTTTATCTAATTCCTTTATTAAGAATGTCAGGAACTTGTGATGGATGTTGCATTGCATAAGTTTTTCATCATCAAAAAGGGGCATTTGTTAGGAAACTGAAGTTTTGATGATGGACATATGAATGAAACATCTTGCGCAAGCTGGTCCAGACAAGTGTAGAGAAGAGTAGTTACAGGCAAGGCCACTGATAAGAGAGTAGTGCATAAAAACAGAAGTAGATATGCAAGAACATTCATATATGCTCTCAACACTTATCACATGCAGTAAAGAATACAAAAAGGAGAAGACAAGTAAAACATCTAGAAATTGAGTTGATCAAGGAGTCTTGTCATGCTTAGGGATAAAGAAAAAGAGTTCTACTGTGCCAAGGAGAGAGAGACGGCTGCAACAAGGAGTGAAACTACCTGATAGAGTCCTAGAAAAGAAAGAAGTGCACATAATATAAAGGTCTCTATATAGAATGGGTGCACCCTAGGGAGACACACTGGGCCTTATAAAACCCTTATTAAGAAGATCTTTGAGTTGCTCTTTCAACTCCTTAAGTTCTGCGGGGGCCATACAATATGGAGGAATAGAATAGGTTGTGTATCAGGGAGAAGATCAATTTCGAACTCTATCTCTTTATCGGGAGGTACCCCTGGGAGATCTTTCTGGAAAACATCAGGAAACTCATTGACAATACTAATAGATTGAATAGTCGGAGTCTCAGACTTATTGTCCTTAACTCGAACTAAATGATATATACAACCCTTGGATATCAATTTCCTAGCTTTAAGATAGGATATGAAATGACTTTTAGGAGATACAGAATTTCCGGACCACTCAAAGACTGCCTCATTGGGAAACTGAAACTTGACTACACAGGTACGACAGTCTATAGATGCATAACAAGAGTGAAGCCAATCTATACCCAGAATAATATCAAAATCAACCATGTCTAGCTCAATCAAATCTGCAAACATAACTCTGTGAAGGACAGTGATAGAATACTTCTTATATATTTGCTTAGCCCCAACAAATCCACCCACTGGTGTAGAGACTAGAAAAGGCTCAAAAATCTTTTCAGCACTGATTTCAAAATTCACAGCCACCAACGAAGTCATATAGGAAAGATTTAACCCAGGGTCCATCAATATATACACATCAAAATAAAATACACGAAGCGTACCAGTAATAATATCTGGTGAATCCTCCTGCTCTTGGCGGGGTGGTATAGCATAAAAGCAATTTTGGCGCTGACCACCTGCAGTACTAGACGAGGCACCCTGAAGAGAAGTAGGATGAACTACAGGGGCTAGAGCACTAATAGTCTGACTCTGAGGAAGAACATCATAACTCCCTTGTCTAGCATATAGGCAATCTCTAAACTTGTGGCCTAACTTACCGCAAAAAAACAACTCCTCTGACTGACTAAGCACTCACTGATATGGTTCCTACCGCACTTCAGAATGGGGGAGGACGAGGTCTGTTACTTACACTGTCCTAGGACCTAGGCATAGTAGGCCTATTACCCTGATCCGACCTAATTCTGAATGCAGGAGTACTGGCTGATGAAGGTTCTAGCATAAGAGAACGGCTCTGGGACTGAGGACGGATCCCTCCAGAAAATCTAGTCTGACTATACCCCTGTTGCTCTGATCTAACTCTCTTATTTCCTCTCACTCTCTCTCTCTCCTTCACTTTGTCTGCTTCAATCTTCTGAGCATGAACCATTAGTCTTGAAAGGTCCATGTCCCTATTAAGCATAGCGGATCTACACTCTTTCACAACATAACCAGATACACCAGCCAAGAACTTACTCATACTAGTTCTAGAATCGGTCATCATACCGGGAGCATACTTACATAACTGATTAAACTTATGGCAATACTCCTTAACTATCATGGGGCCCTATCTCAAGTTTATAAATTCTTCTAATTTTGCTTCCCTCAGCTCCAGGGGAAAGAATCTATCTAAGAAGGCATCTTGGAATAATTTCCAAGTCACAGAAGCATCATTCTTCCCTCTACTTTTCCTCCACATCTCCACCTAATCATAAGCAACATCTTTCATTCGATAGGCAGCCAATTCAACACTCTCCTCCATAGTCACGTGCATAATCTGAGTGATTTTTCTCACTTTATCTAAATATATTTATGGGTCCTCACCTACTTTCGACCCATAGAACTCAGGTGGATTCATTTGCATAAAGTCACGAACCCGAGCTATAGCAAAATTATTACCTTGTGGAGGCGGAACAGTAGCCTGGGTATTGGCTTGGGCGTTGGCGGTGACCGCCTGGGCTAGCGCTTGGAAAGCTGCCCGAAATTCAGCATGGGATACCGTCTCACCTAAAGAATCAATGGGTTGAGGTCATTAGTTGGTTCTGCAAGCTCTACGAGGAGACATTTTCTGTCATAAGAGAGCATGAATTAACAGCAGAGAGAAATAGTCATAGGCACGATAGACTATTGAAAGAAAGAAATAACTTTTCCTAAAATGTCCTGTAGCCTCTTACTCATAGATGTGGCGCGGTACACACCGATGATCAAGACTCTATGTAACGCGTCTTGTCAGACTCCGTAGGACTCTTCAAACCTTAGGCTTTGATACCAAGTTTGTAACACCCCAAGAATCAATCCCGAGACGTGACATGGTGCTCAAGGCCACACGTGGCCTCAAGCTAACCCTCTAAGCCTGTCATCACTTTCAGAACTCATTATAGCACAAATCATGCTAAGATAAAGAGGAATAACCATGTTATGAACATACTGAAATACGATGTAATACTTCCCTGTACAAATAAAATACTGAAATCTCTGTACACGCTGGTACAATAATCTGACAAAAACTCTACTACATAGGACTGAGGAGCCATTGGGACAGATCCCCAACTGACTTGTACTGAACTGAAAGTAAACAACCATCTATTAATAAGACAAAATCGGAGACATAGATCCTCGAAACATGAGGACTCACCAACCGCAGAAATGTAGATGAAGGTACTCAAAGATCACTGTCGCTGCTGAGACTAAGCACCTGAACCTATATCATGAGAAAATATAGAATACAAAAGAGTATGGAAGTCAGTACTTGGGAATGTACTGAGTATGTAGGGGTGGATGCAACATTTTAAATAATATCATAAATGTATAAGAAAATCATGCATGCTGATAATAATAACTTTCTTTGCTTGAATTATCTAAAACATCATTTCTGTAAGTCATCAGTAAAAACATATGCTTCATAAATCTCATAAATCATTTAACTCAACTCAAACTCTTTGACTCATGACTTAGAGTGACTCGGTAACTCATGTTACTTAGATCATTATGGGCGTGGGAGTTTCTTATAACCGACATAACTACACCATGTGAGCCGCATGGAGTCCAACGTTTTTCCCTCCTAAGGAGAGAACCCCACATTGGCGGGGGTATTGTACTCTTGCCAGGGAGTACAACCTCAATCTCGCTATCACAATCCCATACTCGTCCTATGGCCCACAATTATCAACATCAATCCTACGGTGGCACGTAGTTTTAGGAAAATACCATATTTTCTACTCGGTGCTAAATACTCCTCTCAGACTCAGCTCAGAACGCGTTAGGAAATCCACCTTAATCAATATCAACTCATGGGTCTATCATAGAGACCAAAATATAAATATATCTCATCTGTAAATCATGAACAACTGTGGATTCCTAACTCGACTCAAAATCAAAACAATTTTTCTCAACATCAAGTACCTTTTCTTATAAAATCATTTCAAAGATCAAAAGCTTCAAGGAAACATCTTAGGACTCACTCTTGACTTTCAATGTCAAATATCGATATATATTTAATAGTCAAATTTCTCATGGAAAGGCATAACTCATGATACTTGTCTTAAATCTCTTAGAAATCACCAATACATAATGACAATATGTAACTCATGGAATAAATTCTCAATTTAAGAAACATGATGGTGAAATAATCATAAATATCAAACTTAATCAACTCAAATATCATAAATTATAAATAAAGAAATTTGGGTGTAAACCCACTTGCAAAATCATGTAAATCAATAATAGAAAGTAAATCTTTAGGCACAAGAACGAAAGGAGTGTTCTTGTTCAAGCCCCACATATCTTGGATTATAATTTTGGAGATGTAGAAACTTGTTTGGAACTTCTTCCTTCCACTTTTGAGCTAAGATCTTTGATGCCCTTGACTTGGAGAACTTAATTCTTGAACAACTTGGAGAAATTTATGGAAGATCCTTGAAATTCTTGGAAGAAGATTTGAATTTTTGGGTTTTGAAAGAAACCCTAATTTCTAGAAAATTCTAGGAGAAATTGGAAAGAAATAGGAGAAAATGATCTTCTCTTTACTACTTTGTTATATATAAGGAAACAAGGAGCGAAAATGACCAAAATGCCCTTTTGAAAAAGCTGAAATTTGCTGATCGGGGTCTATGACGGTCCGTCAAGTCTCCTGACGGTCCACCAGATCGCCCGTCACTCGAGTGCCAAAACTAAAACGTTTTGCCTCGACATGATAATCGAAGTGATGGTCCATCAGAAAACTGATGGTCCACCAAGTCATCCGTTACTCGAGGGCCAGAAACGAGACATTCTGTCTCGACCTGACAGACCCCTTGATAGTCCGTCAACTTTTTGACGGTCCACTATCTTGGCCATTGCACGATGGCCTGCAAAAGGAGTCACCGGCTTGGATTGACGGGGCACTTGACGGTCCACCAAGGACCTGACGGTCCGCTAGGTCGACCGTCAGACCTGGGCGATCCAATATCGCTGAGTAAAATGGCTATAACTCCCTCATCCGATGTCAGATTTCAATGAAATTGGTATCGATGGAAATCTTATTCAATCACTTTGGAAGTCATACATATCCACTCAAAAGACGGATTTAGGCTTAAGAAACGATCGGGGTATTACAGAAGACTTGGGAACACTTATCTTGGAAAGATTTATGTTTTTGTAGAAATAAGAGTTAGAAGTTTTAATTCCTTGTTTACAAGAAGTCTTGTAATTTGTTGATTGTTGAGGCTCAAGAGTAATAGTGAAGTTGGGGTTAAATTTTGTCGAGGTACAGGTGATGGTTTTTTACACCTTTCTTGAGTCGGGTGTTTTTCACATAAAAATATTGTGTTCATCTTTTACTTCTGTGAACCACGTTAGCAGTGGTGGACCCAGAATTTAAGGAGTGTGGGTGCTTACAACAGAAAAAAAATAAAAAATCACCTAAACCAGGTTTGAACCCGAGCACACCTATCAGTGAAGAGCCTTAAGATCAACTTAAATGCCAGTGCACTTAACTAACTTCTTGTTTAGTGGGTGCTTTTATATAATTTATACCTATTTTCATATATTTTTAATGTAATTATACCTATTCCGTGTTGAGTTTAGTGGGTGTCGAAGCACCCAAAAATTATGTGTAGGTCCGCCCCTGCACATTAGCTTACTTGTTCTACAAATAGGCAACTAGTAAAGTATAATATTAAATCAGTAGGGCACGCACTCTAACGTTACTCAAGTTGTAATTTTTTATATCTTCATATATAAATCACCAACGCTTACTTTGGAACTTTTCATTTCATAGAGTATATTTTTAGTTCCTATGAGATCCGGGAGTATCATGAATTGTTCTATTGACATATGAGCTAATACTTTACAGAGAATGAATTTTGATCTAACTCAACCCCAAAAACTAATTTATAGTTGAAGATTGTTCAAGTCCACGTAAGAAAACCAATGGTCAATTCCTTTTTCGATGTAGGACTCCTAACAATTTTGGTACCTTTCTTTGCAAGATGTTAAAGAATAAGTTTCCATATAATTAAAAATTTCATTAATTTTACAAGTGAAACTTTGTGATAAATAACATCAAAAGGTAACCAACAAACTTATTTTCAACCCCACCCCTAAAAAAAGGGAACAAGAAAGGAAGGAACACATTAATTCACAACGGGGTCATCAATAGATATCGGACATTAGAAAATCAACACAAAACATTCACAGCTACCCTATCAAAACTGCAAATTAATCCCCACATCGACCACAACCGCCACATCCACCACCATTGCCACAACAACCCTGGTACGTACCAGCATCGACAGTAGTGTTGATGCTATTAATCACTGCCTCTGCCACAGCACCACCAGATTCAGTAGCTTCTCCAGCACCCGGCAAAACAACCATATTCCCATCTTTTAATCCGCGGCCTCCACTTGGATTAGTCGTTGCTCCAATTTCCACATCGGCACCTTTCTCCATATTCTGGTTGTTTCTGTAGTATATGCAGCATCAAACTACCGAAAAGGAAATCACAAAACTAAAAACTATGCCCGCAATAGAGCCTGAGTCCATACTAAATATATATATATATGCTTTGTCAACTATGGGTTACTACTTTTAGAGGCTATTTATAGTAAGCCAACATTCTTTTTTTGTCTCACGTGCAACATGACGAAGTTCATATATGGCATAGTTGACAGGTTGATGTGAGGGATAGTAGCATAAAATATAGAGTTTTAAGATATATACATCAGTCTTACATATTTTCAACATATAGTATTTCTGAGAAAGACGAAATTTTTTTAATTACTACTACTTAAGCTTATACTACAAAAGCTTTGTGTTCTCAAGCTCTTTGTCTCGCATTGTTCGTAAGCTCCGAGACAGGCTCACTTTCCAGATCAAGTGTATTGTTCTACTTCCAATTGTTCAACTCTTTCATTCTTCATAAAGCTGTGTAATCTAGCTGTTACAATTGTTAAAAATAGAAATAAATTAAAAGATATTCACAGTTAAAGTTATACAAGTAGAGGTTGAGTCATAAGATTCAAAACCGTGTTTTGGATGGAGAAGAAATGTTTTTCAACAAAGCTCTAAAGAAAGCCCTTGTAACCCAAGAGGATTAGACTAGAGGCATCACACACCGGTGATCTGAACCAGTACAAAACTCTCTCTCTTTACTCTACGCTATATTTTGTTATGTATATATATCTGTGAATCTAACTTGCAGGAAAGCGGACTACACTCCTTGGTTAGTCAACTAAGTGCCCCTCCTTGATTATCATATAGGAGTATTTATACTATAACTTAAATGTAAAAATTCATTCAACTATATATCGAAGTATACAATTTATTTTTTCGTTTATGTACTCAAAGTTGTAATAAATCAAATCACCAGCGCTTTTTTGGAACTTTTCTTTTCATATTTTAGTTCCTGAATATAATCCAAGCTCCTATTTGACATGAGATTAGTTTATTAATCAATGTACTTGATCAAAATTTCGTTTATTAATCTACAATTTTAGTACCTTTCTTTCCAATTCCATTTGCACGTTAGCCAAACAATTTAATCTTGTTTGTGATGAAAGCCTAAAAATAGAATATGTAATCTTTCTTATCTCCAAGTCATACCATATATATCCAGAAGAAAGGAATGCCTAATAATCATCAGAACAAAGTCAACGTAATCTCGATTTAATGTTTACGGCTTGGATTTTTAAGTCAACATTTTGGTTGACGTTCTTCTTGGGTTTAAATCAAGAACAAAATTAATTAATTACTAAGATATTAAAAAAGGATTACGTGCAGAGACAAAATAAAAGAACATACATCACTGGACCTTAATTAGTAGATACTTATAAATTAAAATCTAGCGGATTTTAATAGTATTTTTTATTTGAAAATAATTAGTGTATTTAATAGCCACAACTTTAGACTAATAATATCATCACAAAAAAATAAGTGCAGATTCATTAATATCAGGCATCGGTACAATGCTTGTGATGTTGAACCAAACGTTGAGGAATAGTACAATATTGTCAATATATATGAGAAGATTGTGGATCTTCAACTGTCTAATGCGATTTGATGACTAGTAAAGTATGGATACCCATATTTTACCCGCAATTTTTACCTTAGCTTTTTTTCTTTCATGTTCGGGTTCTCCGTGGAAATATATAGCTTTAGCCTTGAGAGATACTCCTATATTTTTTTAAAGTTCAAGAAGACAAATATTGTTAGAGTATGATCCCTACTGATTGCCTATCTGTGGAACAAGTAAGTATATGTGGTTCAGAAGTAAAAACTGAACACAGGAATTTTTACTTGGAAAACACTTGACTCTAAAAGGTGTAAAAAAACACGACCTGTAGCTCTACAGGATTTAACCCCAATCTTCACTATAACCTTGAGCCTCAACAATCAACACAATTACAAGACTTCTTGTAAACAAGGAATTAAAACTTCTAACTTCTATTACTACAAAAACACAAATCTTCCCAAGATTAGTGTTCCCAAGTCTTCTAGTTCCCTGGCTTGAAGACATGATTCCTAACTCAGCTTATAGAATACTGAGACTAGAACAATTTACTCATTACAACTCAAGAACCTTCTTATTACAAGCAGTCTAAAACATACTAAGTGAGAACTAGGTTCTTCTTCAAGTTGGTAAACGATTTTGCTGATTGTTGATTTTCTTATCAGTGCTTCATCATCATTTAAATGCAGCTTGTCGTCTATATATGCTCCCTCAGATGCAGTCCTTTTTCTTCTTTCTTGTATCTTCTGTAGGACTCTTTCAAGTAACTCACTCCTTGTTGTAACCATCTCTCCTTCTTCTAAATTGAGTAGGACTCTTTTGCTTTATCCTTCTGCCTTGTAGACTTCTTGATCTACTCAAACTCTAACTGCTCCAATTATCTTCATATAGCCGTGTGAACATCCTTTTCTTATCCATGTGTTGACAGCTTATGTAATAATTTTAGCATGTAATGATTTCAGCATACACTTCATATGTCTGAAGCAGTTTCACTTGTATAGACCAGCTTGCACAACATGTTTCATTCATCTATCAATCATCAAAACTTCTCAGGCCCAAACAAATTCCCCCTTTTTAATGATGACAAACTTATCAGCACAGTATTACCAAGAACCTGACATACTCAATAAGAAATTCAATAAAATGATCACAGTAGAATGAAACAGGTTAGATCAGTTGAGTTATAAAAATTGTATAATCTATACTTCCTCCTTTTGACATCATCTAAAAGCTGAGCCAATAAGTGAAAAACTGTTTAATAATCCATGGCCACTGGGGCTATCACTAAAACAAGCAAGAGTCAGAGCAAGAGATAACTAAGCATTGAATTAAACAGAAGTAGATCAAGTGAGATAAAAGAGGTCCATTTCATGCATAAAAACAGATACAATTATCATTATCCAGTAAGACCAAAAAGAGAAATAAGTTGGACCAAGAAGCAGCAAAGAAGAAAGAAAAAAAACTAAGGGACGAAGGAGGAGTTTATTTTGAGGAGGTAGAGGGGATAAAAGAGGTCAACGATCGAATGATAGCAGCATTTTCAGTTCTTTCCTTCTCCAAAGTGGCTGTGAGGGAAGCAATTTGAGCTTCAAAAACCCTTTTTTCATCTTCATGAATAGGCTGGGCAGCCTCCAATGCAGCCTGCGTAACCTCCAGCTCACCCTGCTTTGCCTCTAAGGAATTTCGCAACTTCTGCATAGGGTTGTCTGCATGTCTCATAGCAGCAGGTAGCATAGCATGGTTCACTTGTCCAATCACATCCTTAGTTGTCTGTAAGGACCACACCTTGACAGAGACACGAAAATCATCAAACACAGGGACAAGCTAGAACTGATAGGGCAGAGTATGACCATTCTTATCTTTGACGAGTACCCTTTGCATATGCTTAATGATGATTTGGGGAAGGTCTATTGGAATCTCAGAATCCAATAGTTCCATTAAGGTAAGATCAAGAAAGCTTGCAACTGTGCGCCTCTCCTGCCTGGGTAAGATCATTTTGTAGACCACATCAAAATACAACTGATAGAGAGAAGACATTTCATTTTTCATCACCTTACGATGAGAAGGAAAGAGAAGATTTCCAAAAAAAATTCTGCAGATATCAAGGGTGGATGGAAGATTGTCAAGAGGAGTCCAAGATCCTTTCACATAGTGACCCCAACCTCCAGTAGGAACACTTAGAATTCTACCCAAATCAGCAGGATAAAGATTGATGAGTTTTCCATGAACAGAGGTTGAGATCATCTCCCCAATCGCAACTTCATGTGTATAAAAATCATACACTTTATCTTTTCCAAACCTTGTTTGATGATTACCTTGCAGAAGCAAGGATGACCACCCCTGAGCCCTCAATTTGGATACCAAAGTTTCTATATCAGGACCTCCAAAACCAGTGATAACCCTACCTCTAACTATCTTTCATTTCTGAAAATGCAGAACATGGTCGGGCGGAGAAGCTTTATCAGCAGGAGTATCAATATTAATATCAACATCAAAATCATCAGTAAGCACAAAAAAAGTGTCAGGAAGATAGTCTGAATCTGAGGCAGATGAGACAGAAGGACCAATTTTGGGGACCTATTTCTTCGGAAGTGACACAGATTTTGGAGAATCTTTAGAAGGAATAGAGGCTTGTCTAGGAGAGACTTTGTCAGTAGAGACTTTGACAGTGGATTTTGAAGATGAGGAGGCTTTGGGAGTGGAAGGGGGGACATTTTACGAGAGAGATATGGTTTTGATGTTTTAGCTATGGTATGCTTCTACTTCAGCTTTCTCTTAGAGCGAATAAGAATGTTAGGAGAGGAATCACATGGGGGAGGAGAAGCATTAGGCACGACTCATTTCTTTTTACTTGCCCTAAGTGCCTCTTTCAAACAAGCATCTTTCTATTATTTCCTTCTCCGAGTATGTGGAATTTGAGATGAAGGGATGACGGGAGAAGAGTGTTCGAGAGTATCATCATCGACATCAATGGCGACAAATGAGGGTTTTAGTTTCTCGATCAAGGATTGGAAGAGGAGCTACTGATAGTGGTAAGGGTTCTGGAAAGAGTGAGGGTTTGAAAGAAAAGGGAGCGAAGGGGTATGGTAAGGTCTTGAAGAATGGGAAATCAGATAGGTTGAGAAGGATTTGGGGTTGGATAAGTGAGGGTAAATTGATGTTTGGGTGGAGAATAAGTTGTGTAGAAGGATTAATGTTATATTTTGTGTAAGAAAGAGGAGAGGAGAAAGATACCATAGTATGGTGGTTGAAGGAGAAGTGGAGATAGGAGAGAAAACATGAGGTGTATTTAAGAAGAGTGAGAAGGAAGTTGAAAGAAAAAGGGACTGTGATTTTGGAGAAACGTGTCGATGTAGAGGTTCAGTACGGATGGAAAAGGTCTGGCAACCTTTTAAAGAAGTTGACTGTTGGGTTTTGGTGGTTTTAATCATTATAGAAAGAACCATGTAGATGGCCTGTTTCTCTTAATGCTACTATGGAAAACAATAATCATACTTGTGTTTGATTAGTCCATGACCACTCTTGCCTTGATGATCCATCTATTAAAAAAAATAACACATAGATATATCACATTGCTTTAGATCTTGGGATTAGGACACACAAGTAAATGTGTAAGACTGAATTAATCAACAATCACTCCAACATAGCATATTCTAGTCATTCATTGAAGGAGATTTATACAATTTTAATCATCCCCAATGCTAACCTATTTTTTAAAAGTGTTCCCTACTCAAAGCCTTAGTTAATATGTCAGCAATTTGAATCTCAGTTTAAAAAAACATAATTGATATATTTCTTTTCTCAATATTTTCTCGAAGGAAGTGATGACGGATATCAATATGCTTAGTTCTTTTATGTTGGACAGGATTTTTGGCTATGTTTATAGCAGTTGTGTTATCACAAAAGATGGGAACACAACCTACATCTACCCCAAATCCAGAAGTTGTTGTTTAATCCATAACAATTGAGCACAGCATGATCCAGCAGCAACGTATTCAGCCTCAGCAACAGACAAAGCTGCTGAATTTTGCTTCTTTGTGGACCTGGTAATCAAACATGATCCTAAGAAGTGTGCCATACCTATAGTACTTTTCCTGTTCACCAAATATCCTGCATAATAAGCATCAGAGTATCCTAACAAAGTAAAGTTACTACCTTTGGGATACCACAACCCAAGATCACTAGTTCCTTTCAAATATCTGAAGATTCTTTTTACAGACTTAAGATGGGATTCTTTTGGATTAGCCTGAAACCTTGCACACAGTTCTACACTAAACACGATGTCAGGTCTGCTTGCTATGAGATACAATAAGGACCCTATCATACCTCTATATAGTTTTTGTTCTACATCAGAACCTGTTTCATCCAGATCAAGTTTTGTGGCAGTGGCAATGGGAGTACTTATTTCTTTAGTTTCCTCCATGGAGAATTTCTTGAGAAGCTCTTTGACATACTTTTGTTGATGGATCATTATTCCTGATGCTGACTGTTTTATTTGAAAACCCAGGAAGTAATTCAACTACCTCATTATGCTCATTTCAAACTCACAACTCATGAGTTTACCAAAGTTATAATCCATATTCATGTTGGTTGAGCCAAAAATAATGCCATCCACATACACTTGCACAACTAACAAATTCTTTCCATTAGTTTTTAAGAAAAAGGTATTGTCAATTTTACCTCTGGTGTGTCCATGCTCTAGCAGAAACTTTGATAATCTCTCATACCAGGCCCTTGGTGCTTGTTTCAACCCATACAAAGCCTTATCTAGCTTGTACACATGATCTGGAAACTCTCTGCTTTCAAATCCTAGAGGTTGCTTCACATAAACCTCTTCTTTGAGAATGCCATTTAGGAATGCACTCTTCACATCCATCTGGTACAAAATAAACTTCATGTAAGAGGCAAAGGCAACCAGCAATCTTATGGCTTCAAGTGTTGCTACAGGAGCAAAAGTCTCATCAAAGTCAATTCCTTCTTCTTGGTTGTATCCTTGAACCACCAGTCTTGCCTTATTTCGTGTGATTTTTCCATGCTCATCAACTCTATTTTTGTACACCCATTTAGTCCTATGACTGTTCTATCTTTTGAAAGAGGAACTAAATATCATACTTTGCTTCTCTCAAACTGATTCAATTTATCCTGCATGGCTATGATCCAATCAACATCAAGCAATACCTCACTTACTTTCTTTGGCTCTATTTCTGATAGGAATACCTTGAATTCACACATACTTCTCAATCTAGATCTTGTGGTGATTTCAGAAGTGAGATCAGTAAGTACATTCTTAATGGGGTGCGAACCTTGATACTTGTATCCTTTTGGGATCAAGCCTAGTGAGCTTCTTGAATCACTGCTAATGTTCTGATATGAAGTAGTTGATGGCTCAGTTCCCCCTAACACTGTGCCTTCAGCTTCAGTTCCCCCTGTGAAAGTGCCCCCAAGTTTGACTGCTTCAGCCGATAGAACATGTTGTGTAACCTATTCCTCAGTGTCGCTTTCTTCCTACAGGTTAGTCTTAACACAAAACTCATCAAAAATCACATGCGTGCTTTCTTCAACACAGTTAGTTCTATTGTTTAAAACTCTGTAAGCCTTACTATGAAGTAAATAACCTAAAAAGATTCCCTCAACACGTTTGGCATCAAATTTTCCCAAATTATCCTTACCATTATTATATATGAAACATTTGCAACCAAAAGTTTTAAAGTGAGAAATGTTAGGCTTTCTACCTTTTAGTAATTCATAGGGGGTCTTTTCTAACATGGGTCTGATTATGCATCTGTTTGCGATATATGTTGCAGTACTTATTGCCTCAGCCCATAGGTTGTTGGCAATATTTGCTGCAAGCATCATTGTTCTAGCCATATCTTTAAAGGTTCTATTCTTCCTTTCCACCACTCCATTTTGTTGTAGAGTTCTAGGAGCTGAGAAGTTATAATCTATTCCATTTGATGAACAAAAATCTAAGAATTTTGCATTCTCAAATTCTGTTCCATGGTCAGGCCTTATGGAAACTAATGAAGTGCCCAGTTTCTTTTCTATTTTCTTAATGAAGATTTCAAAGACATCAAAGGCATCTTCTTTAGAGGCTAGAAACAAAGTCCAGGTGAACCTAGAATAATCATCAACAATTACAAAAATATACCATTTTCCACCTCTGCTTTGTTGTCTCATTGGTCCACACAAGTCCATATGAACTAGGTCAAGACATTTGGTAGTGCTAACATGGATCTTTGACTTGAAAGAGGATTTTACCTGTTTCCCCCTTACACATGCACTACATAACTTTTCTTCCTTAAACTTGTTCTTGGGTAGTCTCAATACTATGTCTTTGGAGGAAAGTATGTTCAGTTGTTTCAGACTTGCATGTCCATGTTTTCTGTGCCAAAGGAGGGGATCAGTTTCTATTGCACTTAGACAAGTCAACTCAGGTCCTGGTATTGCCATTATGTCTGCTTTGTATACATTCCTGTATCTCCTTGAAATAAGCACAATTTCTTTGGTGTCCATCCTTTTGACTTTAACACCTGCAGCAGTGAAAATTACTTTATTACCTTTGTCATACAATTGTGAAATGCTTAGCAGGTTATGTTTCAGTCCTTCCATAAGATAAACATCCTCCACAGCTTTTGACTCAAATGAGCCAATTTTTCCAACTCCAGTTATGATTCCCCTGTTTCCATTTTCAAAAGAGACTCCCCTACCGTCTATTTTGGAGAGTGAAAGGAACTTTCACTTGTCACTATTCATATGTCTTGAGCAAGTACTATCTAGGTACCAGTGCCTTTTGTTTTCCTTCACCTTCTCCTGCACAAGAAATCAATGGTTAAACTTAGGAACCCAAACAAGCTTGGGTCCTATTTTGTTAGTAAAAGGATGAATTAAATTCCTTCTAGTCCAAGCAGAAAGCAAGTAGACTGACTTGTTTCTCAGACTAATTTTAGTGCTTGTTTACTTGGTCTGAGAAAGTTTGGTTGCCAGGTTCAAACTTCGATATCTGCTTTTAGCAGCCATAGGATATTCAGTAGTAGGATGTCCAAGATTTCCACAAATATAACATAAGTATTGAAGATTATCAGCTTCTTTATAAAAACCTAATCCTACTTTTTCATTGTGATTTCTTTTACCAAGCTGTTGAACAATTCTTGAAGAATTTTTCCATCTTTTTGACTTTTCTAGATCCAATTTTAATCTTGCTACCTCTTGACTCATCTTATCCATCTTTTCATTCAAGTCATAGCATTCTTGTTTGTACTTAGTTAACTCAAGTTCAGCATTTTCTTGTTCTTTACTTATGGCCTTTTTCCCATGGCAGTTAGAGTCAGTTTAAGGATTTCAGACTTAAGATCATTATTTGAGGATTCAAGCAGTGTAATTTGTTCCTTAAGAGTGCAATTTTCTTTGTCAACATTTTGCTTGCAAACTTTCAAGTCAATGAAATCAAATTTAAGAATTGCAGGACTGTTGAACAATTCATCCCTATCAGAAGTTAATTCTTGGAAATTTTCAATTAAATCACTCATCAAGGAAACAAGTTTAGTTTTAGAAAAAAAATGTAGTTTTTCTTTGAGTTCAAGTAAACTTACCCCAGAAGCATCATCTTCTTCCTCAATGTATGAGTCTCCAAAAGCTATAAATGTTGTCTCATCAACTCCATCATCATCATTATCAGAGTCAGATCCCCATGTAGCTATCATGGCATGTTCTTTATTTTCCTTCCTCCTGGCCTTTTGTTCTTTTTCAACTCTTTCCTTCTTCCATTCTATTTCCCAGAGAGGACATTATCTGATCTAATGATCAGTCTTTCCACACTTGTAACATCCATTTGGATTGTCATTGGAACGCTTCTTGCTACCTGTTCCCTTCTTCTTCTTAAAAAACTTGCTAAAGTTTTTTTGTTATGAAGGCAATTTGTTCCTTATCCAGTTCAATCTCTTCATCACTATTAGAAGACTTCAAGGCCAAGATTTTTTCAGAAGCCTTCTGTTCCTTAATGCCATCAACTTCCATTTCATAGGTTCTTAAATTCCCTACTAGTTCATCCAAAGTCATACCTGTGAGATCCTTATTTGCTTCCCTGATTGCAGTGACTTTAACATTCCATTTTGACTTTGGTAGCACCCTCAGAACCTTCTCTACTTGTTCTTCTTCAGTGATGACTTTTCCCAAGGAGGTTAACTCATTTGTTAGAGTAGTAAGTCTTGTCATCATATCATCCAAGGATTTATTTTCCTTCATCTTAAATGCTTCATATTCAGTAAAAAGGAGAGAGATCCTAAATTTCCTTACCTGAGAGGTACCTTCATGGGCATTTACTAAGGCATCCCATATTTACTTAGCAGTGGTACAGGTAGATATTCTATTGTATTCAGCAGGTCCTAGACCACAGACTAGGATATTCTTTGCCTTAGCATTTTTCTTTAAAGCCAAAAGATCATCAGCAGTAAACTCACTCCTTATTTTCTTGACTTGCACACCATTTTCTGTCTTCATAGGGATAGTAGGACCTTCAGTAATCCTATCCCATAATTCATCGTCTTCTTCTTGAATAAACATCTCCATCCTGGATTTCCACCAGATGAAATGAGTACCATCAAAGAGTGGGGGTCTAGTAGTGGATTGACCTTCACTGTGACCAGTAGGAGGTGTGGAATTCATCATAATGATCTGATCTTAGGTGCAAACCTTATTTAAGACAACCTTCTCTGATACCACTTGTTAGAGTATGATCCCTATTGATTGCCTATCTATGGAACAAGTAACTATACGTGGTTCATAGAAGTAAAAACTGAACACAATAATTTTTACGTGGAAAACACCCGGCTCAAAAAGGTGTAAAAAACCACGACTTATAACTCTACAGGATTTAACCCCAATCTTCACTATAACCTTGAGCCTCAACAATCAACACAATTACAAGACTTCTTGTAAACAAGGAATTAAAACTTCTAACTCCTATTACTACAAAAACACAAATCTTCCCAAGTCTTCGAGTTTCCTAACTTGAAGACGTGATTCCTAACTCAGCTTATAGAATACTGAGACTAGAACAATTTACTCATTACAACTCAAGAACCTTCCTATTACAAGCAGTCTAAAACATACTAAGTGAGAACTAGGTTTTTCTTCAAGTTGGTGAACGATTTTGCTGATTGTTGATTTTCTTATCAGTGCTTCATCATCATTTGAATGCAGCTTGTCTTCTATATATGCTCCCTCAGATGCAGTCCTTTTTCTTCTTTCTTGTATCTTCTGTAGGACTCTTTCAAGTAACTCACTCCTTGTTGTAACCATCTCTCCTTCTTCTAAATTGAGTAGGACTCTTTTGCTTTATCCTTCTGCCTTGTAGACTTCTTGATCTACTCAAACTCTAACTGCTCCAATATCTTCATATAGCCATGTGAACATCCTTTGCTTATCCATGTGTTGACAGCTTATGTAATAATTTTAGCATGTAATGATTTCAGCATGCACTCCATATGTCTGAAGCAGTTTCACTTGTATGGACCAGCTTGCACAACATGTTTCATTCATTGATCTATCATCAAAACTTCTCATGCCCTAACAAATATATATGAGAAATGGCTAACGATAGGTGTATTTAAACTCGTTATGCCTGATCTAACTTTTATTTCACATATAAAACTTCATGATATATATAGCATCAAAAAGTGATTAACAAAAGAGATCTCTTAACAAAAACAAACCCTATTTTCATTTACCCAACTCCTAAAATGAAAAGAAAAATAAGAAAGGAAGAAAAGAGATATATAATACACATTAATCTACACTTAGATCAGCTTCTTCATGTCTCAATACAAATATCGAATATCAGGTAGAAACTCAAAACAAGAAAATTCACAATAGGATGGTGCCCAACTGCAAACTAATTCAATTCAACCTCCACAACCACAACCACCAGCATCACCATGAATATCGAACACCAGGTCAAAACTCAAAAGAAATTCACAACAGGGATGGTGTCAAATCAACCTCCACATCCACCGCAACCACCTCCACCACAACCACCGCCATCACCATCACCACCACCACAACAACAACCCTGGTACGTACCACCATCTGTACTAGTATTAGTTCCATTTGCTGCTCCACAACCACCTCCCTTATCCTTATCACTGCCATTACTCACCGCCGTCGCTGCTGCTGCAACACCAATGACAGCAGCTCCTGCTCCTGCACCAGCTAATACAACCATGTTCCCGTCTTTAACCCCATTACCTATTCCACGTCCCCTCCTCGAGCTTTAGGCTTGTCCTGTTGGCGTTTGCTGCGGCATTTGGCGCATAAAATGATAAAAATTGGGAAGAGAATAACGCCTACTATGGGAACAATAATGGCGACTAAGTCCATAGTTAATATGCTTGCTTGTCAACTATTTTAGAGGCTATTTATATAGCATACGATAAAAGTGATGACATACAACTACCTAATAAGTCCATAGTTAATATGCTTGCTTGTCAACTATTTTTAGAGGCTATTTATATAGCATACGATAAAAGTGATGACATACAACAAGCTAATAATGTACATATCGTTATATCTATTCTAATCTCACAAAGTGCTAAAAATTGATCTCTGAAAATTGAAGATGAACCAACAATTTTATTGATGAGAATGTGAGTACAATTTATTTTTTCTTAGATTTTTTTTTAATATTTCTTGATAATTCGAGAGTTATTTATAGTGTATTTCTCGAATTAAACGATGTGTTTCAATTTGATATGGTCGAGCAACACTTTGCTTTGAGAAAGACATAATTTGATGTCTCGATTTAATTTGAATATTCAAGCCTTTATGAAATATTTGAGATGTATCTTAAATGAATTAGGTGTTGCTTTTTATAGACTTGAATTTGGCTTTCAAGAAAATCCCCCCAAACCTTAGGGTTTAAAGAACTTTTTACTGTGTTTGTTGAATTTTATTTGATGTTTGTTTCTCGAAAGTTAAATTATATGAATTTTTATCAATATTTTAAAATGTATTTTGTTGTCATATACTAATATGAAAAGGTTTGCAACTTATAATATTTTTATTTAATTTTTGAATATTTAAGTTATTGAATTAGTCTAATTCAATTTAGCTTGAAATATTAGTTAAATTGACTCTTATGAAATGAAACAAGACAAGTAAAAATAAATGAAGAAAATATTTTTATCAAATAACTCAATGAATACGTACAAAGTATATTATTACTTATATTAATTCTTTCACGTATTATTTAGTTATATTTCATCGTATTAATAAGGCTTCCCCACAATCGCCCAAGGTTGTATGTTGAATCACTCTAATATTATTTATACACCAACCCACTAAGGATGATGTTGTCCCTTTTTTACTTAGACTCCACAATTTTAAAATGTATTATTAGGATATAAGACTCGTTTTTATATACCCAACATTTCTTTAATATTTTGCTGATATCGAATATGTGTAGGTGTCACAATTGCGTTAAACACCATCACCTACTAAAAGAATAATAATTTATATTAATAATTTTTTATCATTCGATTATTGTTAAAATTTAATTTGATCTTTTAATATTTTATTAGGCATATTTAATGTTAAAACAAATACAATATGTGAGAAGGAGAAGAAAAATGAGAAAGAAAAATTAATTTATGGGAAGAAGGATAAAAAGGTTATTAAGAGATAATTTTTTATTTTTCTGAATTTTACATTTAAATAATAATTTCATATAAGCAAATGTTATTTAAAAATATAATTAAATAATTTGAGTAATTTTCTGAGTAAAAATGTAAAAGTTGAGTGACTTTGAAATTAAAGATCAAAGTTGAGTGACCATTTGAGTTATTAGCTCTTATTACTTATACTAATTCTTTTATGTAAAAGTTGTATTTAATCAAATCACCCGCGCTTTCTCGGAACTTTCTTTTCATTTTTTAAGTTCCTAATCCGTGCTCACATTGACCTGATAAATGCTAGTGAGTTTAGTTTATTAATCTTCTCTCCCCGTTGACTTTTAATCATAACTGTTTCGCTTTCCGAGGTCAATTTGTATAAATTTTGAATAATATTTTAAGAAATAATTTTTCATCATATTAATATGAAAAGGATAGCACAATAAAACATATTTTTTTATTATATTAATATGAAAGGAATGACAACTTAATTTCTTCATTTATATCCAAGAAGTATGACAACCATACTTGATCAATGATTAGTTTATTAATCTACACTTTTAGCACCTTTCTTCCCAGTAGCTTTGCTTGTCAGCCAAACAATTAAATTAGTTGTTGATGGAAGACTTTGTTGTAAAATATGTATATCTTAATTTCTTTTCTCTGAGTCGTACAATATCCAGAAAAACGAAGACTTAAGAATCTTCTTAATAAAGTCAATGTAATCTTGATTTAGTGGTATTGCTTGAATTTTTAAGTCAATCTTATGGTTGACATTTTTCTTGGATATAAATGAAGGAACAAAATTACCATAATCAAATGGATTACGTGTAGATAAACTAAAAGAACATCACATGCATAGCAAGCATATAAAAAAAAAATCTTAGATATTAATAACACGTTTAATCTATTTGAAAATTTGTTAGTGTAATAACTACAACTTTAGGCTAATTTTACCACCAAACGAACAGAGTAAATTCAGAATAATATCAATAGTGATACAAGATCGACAAAGGAGACACAAAACAAACACCAAAACAGTCCACAAGTTAGAAGAACCGAGGACCCCTTTGGTGACCACTCTCGAATTCACTACAACAACAACGAAAACACAATAACAATAAGATATTAAGGTGTTAAACAAACTAGATTAACAACACAAGCTCAAGAATAAGAAGAACACAAAGTCTCGGTTTTGGGACACCAAACCCGAGAATGAACAACAACAAAAATGAAATAGATAGATAGATAGTTAACTTGACATACAAATGTACAAACACTATGAACCTAGGTGTATATTAAACACAAAGACCCAAGAATTCAAACAAGTAACACCAAGCTCTACAGTGACCTCAACGGAACAGGATTCCCAAGCAATCAACATTTCAAAATTAGCCCCAACACAAGTGATATCCACACTTATTTACAAGGAATCCACCTTGCAAGACTCTCTCTAGAGCTCTCAAAATATAATCAAAGTTATGACAAAATGACCTAACATGTTCTATTTATAGCCTAGGTTTCAACTTAATACAAAATGACTAGAATGTCTTTAATGAGCCAAGACAAAAGCGAGGCCTTGGAGTGTGCATATTGGATGACTTTGGAGTGTTGGGACTTGTTCTCTACACTTCAAAGCTTGTTCCATTGGTTGGGAAACCACCCGAGCTCGAGTCCTTATCGTACTTGTATCATCCTCCCCTTCTTGAAAAAGGATTCGACCTCGAATCCGAACCTTGCAAAACAATATAAAGGACAAGAAAACACAAGTTCCTCAAGGTATGAGGGTTAGGATTAGTGTAATCAATCATAGCATCTTTCCAAGGTGGCTCAAACTTCACATACACCCAAACATCCCTCTTACTTGAATACCCTCCCAAGAAAGAGTCAACTAGTCTATCCACTTAAGTCTGAAAAGAAACAAGGAACAAGAGTTTCTCATCAAGTGGAAAACATAGACTCTTCTTGGAACACAAATAGTCTTGAAAGCCGAGATACGAAGGCCATAAATTCCATGCACATTCAAGTCATTCCAAAAGAAATCCTCATCATTATACTTCAAATGATCACCGGGATCAAATAGGTGGAGTGTCCATGGACACGGGTTTAGGATGCATTTCCTTTTCCCAATACTACCACTAGTACAATTATATATCCCACCTATTCTAGCATGGTCTACAACAAAAATAACTAGATGGTCAGTAATAGTCAATCGGCCAATATGTTCAACATCGTCATTTTCACACACAAGTTGGTCTTCATGACTTCCATAAGACAATGTATTATTACTTTCCATAATAGCCTCAACACTAGATGGATCAACTAGTGTATCCACAATCTCAAGTTGTACATTATCATCACTAAATGAAGGCACATTTGGCTCACCTAAAGACAAACTATCATTCACACTTAGTTGGCTACTATCCTCATTTACTAGAGTGCAAGAGTTAGTTTGATTACTAGAGTGCAAGAGTTAGTTTGATTAAATTGTAGCTCATGAGGAGAATGTCCACTCACGGGAACTTGATTAGGAAGGCTTGGATGCTCTATCAAGTTATCCAACTCTTTGCAAAGAGAGCTTCCCGTCCCTTCCATTTTTCCTTCCACTCGGTCCATTATTCTTTCCATTCTCTCCATTCGAGTACTAAGGTCATGTTTCATACCCATTATGGCAGCCATCAAATCATTCATGGTCACCTTTTACAATGCCATAGTACCTAACAAGAGAAATTCTAAAACAAAAACACAAAAAATAGCAAATTAGTTAATGTTAGAAAAGAAAACATCCTCACAAGCTCTCAAGCTCTCACACTTTGAAATGTCACCCAATTAGCCTCACAAGTGTTGGTAACTCGTTTATACTCCAAGGAGATTACTTGGTACCAGTTGGGGCTCGGGGTCAGAATAGATTCTCTTTTGAAATAACTCAAACGAAATACATACGGACTTGAACCAAGAAACTACAATGAATTTCAAAAAGATTAAAGAACACAAAGAAACGTAGACATGAATAAACGGACTCAAAAACTAATTTACAACCTAGTAGACAATTACTAGTTTGTTAATTAGCAATAGAATCAACAAATTGCAACTAAGAAACAAAGATTATAAACTAAGAAATCAAAATTTTGAGCTTAATTATGTTGCGTGAACAGTAAAATATGATGATGTGGCAGCCATGTAACTGGTCACGTTCCCACACAATTTTAATCACCAACTTGAAGCTTTTGTCTTGATATAATTTGGAATGGAAGAGTTTGCCTTTTGGAGAGAAAATTCAAGTCTTAGAAACTTTTTCAAATTCACTCAAAAAGGTGAGACTTGACTTGTACTATTCCCACAAAACAAAGTCCTTGAAATATGAAAAAGTGGTTAACAAGTCTTTGAAGTGATGTGTTCAAGTCTCTTCACCAACAACTTTTCAACTTTATCTTACACCTTTATGGATCTATGTTATACTTTATATTGGTCACAACATTTCAAGAACAACAAGATCACAACAACAATTTCTCAAGTACAACAACTCCACCAATATTCATCTCCAAGTCCACAACAATTGTACCACTCGGTCAAGAACAACAATATCAACCCATGGCCAACTTCAAGTTTACAACAAGTTCAACAACATAAGCTCAAACCTTTAGATATAGACACTTTTAGTGTTGGTGAGAAAGAAACCAACACTAGAAATAATCTAAACAAACAAAATACTACAAGATCTAGTCACAAAGAAAATATCTCAGCCAAGACTACAACAAGACCAAACTTTCGGCCAAGAACAATCTCAAGAACACTTCACTTTTTTATTTTTTTATTTTCAACTCTCAAACCCAAGATTTATCTTGTTAAAACAAAATCAAAGATGGCTTTGATACCAAATGATACAATATCGACAAAGGAGACACAAAACAAACACCAAAACAGTCCACAAGTTGGAAGAATCGAGGACCCCTTTGGTGACCACTCTCGGATTCACTACAACAACAAAAAAAATACAATAACAACAAGATATTAAGGTGTTCAACAAACTAGATTAACAACACAATCTCAAGAATAAGAAGAACACAAAGTCTCGGTTTTGGGACACCAAACCCGAGAATGAACAACAACAAAAATGAAATAGATAGATAGATAGATAGCTAACTTGACATATAAATGTACAAACACTATGAACCTAGAT
The DNA here is from genome assembly GCF_002878395.1 of Capsicum annuum. NCBI lineage: Eukaryota > Viridiplantae > Streptophyta > Magnoliopsida > Solanales > Solanaceae > Capsicum > Capsicum annuum. The sequence continues at coordinate 217,730,575 of NC_061117.1, read as the reverse complement.
GTATATTAAACACAAAGACCCAAGAATTCATACAAGTAACACCAAGCTCTCTGGTGACCTTAAGGGAACGGGATTCCCAAGCAATCAACGTTTTAAAACTAGCACCAACACAAGTGATATCCACACTTGTTTACAAGGAATCCACCTTGCAAGACTCTCTCTAGAGCTCTCAAAATATAATCAAAGTTATGACAAAATGACCTAATATGTTCTATTTATAGACTAGGTTTTAACTTAATACAAAATGACTAGAATGTCCTTAATGATCCAAGACAAAAGGGAGGCCTTGGAGTGTGCATATTGGATGGCTTTGGAGTGTTGGGACTTGTTCTCAACACTTCAAAGCTTGTTCCATTGGTTGGACAACCACCCGAGCTTGAGTCTTTACGTATTGATCCACAATCACGATCTTACTTGTATCATTACGATAAAAACTTGAAAGATACGAAATCACTCAAAAACAGTCCACAAACACACTCCAAACCAGTCCACAAATCACTAAGATCCTTGGACCGATTGGAGACCTCTCTCGGATTCATAAATACAACAAGAATACAAGGTGAGCAAGGTGTATTTCACACCAAAACAGCAACAATACGTGAAGAACAGATGAACACAAGGCACAAGATTCGAATTTAATAATAACAACAAGAACACAAGATTACAACACAAACACTAAACACGATTACAAGAAAGCAAACGGATAGATAGATAGACCACATGAAGGTATAATCTTAAGAACCCAAGAATGGACACTCTTGGACCCTTAACACTACACACAACAATAAACCTATCTCTTACATGACACAAGATCGGATTGCACCTCTCTAGCATTTATGTTTCTAAGAAAGCAACAACAAAAGAGAATCCACCCTATTGTTCTATCCTAGTTTCGGTTTTGGTGCCTCAAGGAGAGAGGACTTGTGTTCTTTGGTCTTTCAAGATTCACAAATATCATCAAAAACTAAATCTAAAAACCCTACAATGTTTCTTTTATAACTAATACAAAATATAAGTTAAAATAACCAAAAGGCCCTTCAAAGAGTGGGCACCATCTAGTGTAATTTATGGGCTGATTTGGGTGCATTTTGGGCCTCTTTTACACTTCAATTGCACATGCCAAGTCTCGGGTCCAACACGCACTCTTCTAAGTCCATATCTGAGATTATTCCCGTATCATTCTCTCCATCTTGAGAGGAATTTGTCCACAAATTCACCGCTTCACCTCATTCAATTGGTCACTTCAAAGGAAACCTACTCAAAACAATCCACGAACAAGTCACAAAAAAACAAGTCAAAAAACAGTCCACAAAATCATGAAGAACCCGAGGACTCAATAACAACAAGTCTCGACCAATATCTTAATTTTGAACCTCAGCTTCCTCTCCATCTTAAGCCTTGTCTTCAATCACATCCAAAATAAGTTTCCTACCATCATACAAGTATTGTAGTAGTCGCCATATCCTTCATGTTCCTTTCTACCATACTCCTATACATGGATCTATTGGTTTTGGTGATGTATAGTTTCAGTTGAGAGGAATGATTTGATAAGGGAGAGCTTCGGTTGTGGAGCTTGGATGGAAGAAAATTGGCTTCCAAGTCCCTCTTTCTAGACTTGATCGAATTGAGGGAGAAGTGACTCATTTAGGTCTCGGGTTTGAGGACATTTGTTGGCTTGGCTTTGGCTCTCCACTTGATCTAACCTCTCAAGTATAGTAGATATATCTGAGCCCAATTTGTCAAGACCCACATTCGCCTTAGCTATTTCTCGATAAATAGCATCAAGTTGGGCCAAATGGTATCCATTATGGCAAAGGAGTTACCTACAAAATAGAAAACACGTTAGTTGTATAAAAACATCCTCACTCTCTCTTTTATTTCTTGTCTTTCGGATCCCTCACACTCAATCTCACAAGTGTTGTAAGCTTGCTTGTACTCCGAGAGGTGTTGAGAGGTGAATCAAGTGTGTACAATGACTCAAAAACAGTCCACAAACACACTCCAAAACAGTCCACAAACACACTCCAAAACAGTCCACAAATCACTAAGATCCTTGGACCGATTGGAGACCTCTCTCGGATTCATAAATACAACAAGAATACAAGGTGAGCAAGGTGTATTTCACACCAAAACAGCAACAATACGTGAAGAAACATATGAACACAAGGCACAAGATTCGGATTTAACAATAACAACAAGAATACAAGATTACAACACAAACACTAAACATGATTACAAGAAAGTAAAGGGATAGATAGATAGACCACATGAAGGTATAATCTTAAGAACCCAAGAATGGAAACTCTTGGACCCTTAACACTACACACAATAATAAACCTATCTCTTACGTGACACAAGATCGAATTGCACCTCTCTAGCATCAACGTTTCCAAGCAAGCAACAGCAAAAGAGAATCTATCCTATTTTTGTATCCTAGTTTCAGTTTTGGTGCCTCAAGGAGAGAGGACTTGTGTTCTTTGGTCTTTCAAGATTCACAAATATCATCAAAAACTAAATCTAAAAACCCTACAATGTTCCTTTTATAACTAATACAAAATATAAGTTAAAATAACCAAAAGGCCCTTCAAAGAGTGGGCACCAATCTAGTGTAATTTATGGGCTGATTTGGGTGCATTTTGGGCCTCTTTTATACTTCAATTGCACATACCAAGGCTCGGGTCCAACATGCACTCTTCTAAGTCCATATATGAGATTATTCCCATATCAAATAGTACTCCATGTTATCTTTGAATGTATTCGGGTATAAGAATCTTTATTTAGGCATAACAACTTCAACACTAGTTCAAGTTCAAAACAAGAACACTATGAAGTACAAAAACACCTCAACACAAGATCAAAGTGATCTTTCTAAGAAGAATGTTTTATTTTTTTAGAAATTAAGATAAAACAAAAATATAAAGCCAAATCCCCCAACTTCACGGAGTGTCCTTAAGGAATAATTTTCCTCACTGTACTCGAGGTTTTGGAATCTTCCTCCCAAGGATAAAATTACTTTCAATCCAATTATAGTTGTTCCTCAAATAATTGGATTCGTTGAACTCACTCAACGATTTGATTGATCACAAAGAATATTTTTGAGATAAGAAGAGTTTTTATTTCAGAAAATTTTTTATTCATATCTAAACCTGTGGATGAAAGCAGGTTTATATAGCCATCAGATGCCACTTCTGAAGGATGGAAATGGTTCACTTAAAAGATGTATATCCTTTATAAGAGTCATGTTTGTTCATTCAAAACATTATGTCTTTTTTTTAACAGACACAACTATCTGAACAGGCTCACCTTTTCCAAAACAATATGTCTTTTGCTCAAAGGTTTTGTTCTTCCATTTTTCATTCACACCAATTAAACCCAACAATCCCCCACATGAATGGGGAATGGCTATTCTTTGTAAAACTTTACGGAAAAGTATGTGATCATCAAGCAAAGACTGATTGCATTTAGATAAGTGGGTTTTCCTTTGAACTTTCCGTAGTGAACATGCATCGGATGTACTCAGTCAATTGGTAGATTTGATATCTTTGAACCGTCGAGCTTTAGTGTATACCAAGACAACACATGTCACACAACCAGCCTTTTACCATTTATGGTTCTCACGGTTTTGTTCTTTTCAGCCATGAACACGTCCCGATTTCATGAGACCTTAGAGAATAGGACTTTACTAACATTCTCCTTGAAGCGGCTTCCACTTCTCCCTTACTTAGGTGATTTCTAAAAGTTCAATCCTATAGATTAAACTATTTTGTCAAATCTGTCAAATTTAGATAATCATTAAAAGACTTTTCACCTTAAGTCTTATCCTTGTTTACTAAACATTGTCTACTTCATGAGAATAGATTGGGTAATTGACAATGTTGAACCTGTCAGACATAACTTTGTCTGATCTCTTTGAACCTAGCTCTTGGGATCTCCAGTCTTCTAGGTAGAGTTACCGCCATGCTGACTTGTCCTAGGCCTTAAACCCATTCTCTTGGATGTCCTTTCCACTCCTTCTCTAGATAGACCTTTTGTAAGTAGATCTGACACATTATCCTTTGACTTTACATAGTCAACAGTAATAATTCCACTAGAGAGAAGTTCCCTAACAGTATTATTTTTCTATCGTATGTGATGAAATTTACCATTGTACATCATGCTGCCTGTCCTACCTATTGTCGCTTGGCTATCACAGTGCATACATACTAGTGCCACTAGTTTGGTCCAATAAGGAATATCTTCCAAGAAATTTTGGAGTCCTTCTGCTTCTTCACCAGCTTTATCCAATGCGATAAATTTAGATTCCATTGTAGAGCGAGCAATACAAGTCTGTTTGGATGATTTTCAAGAGACTACTCCTCCACCGATAGTAAATACATATCCACTTGTGGATTTTACTTCTTTCGATCCGGTGATCCAATTTTCATCACTATATCCTTTGAGTACCACGAGATACTTATTATAATGCAAGGCATAGTCTTGAGCATATTTAAGATACCCCAAAACTCTTTTCATTGCAAGCCAATGAGTTTTGTTAGGATTACTCGTGTACCGACTCAATTTACTAATAGTGCATGCTATATCTGGTCGTGTACAATTAATTATATACATTAAACATCCTAATACTCTTGCATACTCTAATTGTGAGTCACTTTCACCTTCATTTTTTTGAAGTACAAAGCTCACATCCAATGGAGTCTTGGCAATACTGAATTCCATATACTTGAATTTGTCAAGTACCTTTTTGATATAATGAGACTGTGACAATGCCAACCCTTGTGGAGTTCTATGGATTATTATACCTAAGATCACATCCGTAACTCCAAGGTATTTCATATCAAACTTGCTCTCAAGCATTCATTTCGTTGCATTTATGTCAGAAATGTCTCTACTGATACTCAAAATATCATCCACATATAAACAAACAATGACTTGGTGATTTGGAGTGTCTTTAATATAAACACATTTATCACATTCATTTATTTTGAACTCGTTTGCCAACATGGCTTGGTCAAACATCGCATGCTATTATTTAGGTGCTTGATTTAGTCTATACAATGACTTAATAAGTTTACACACCTTATTCTCCTTTCTTGGAACCATAAAACCCTCAGGTTGTTTCATGTAAATTTCTTCCTCCAATTCTCAATTTAGGAATGCATTTTTTACATCCATTTGATGGATTTCAATACCATATACCACCGCCAAGGCAATTAACATTCGAAACGATGTTATCTTCGTTACTGGTGAGTGTGTATCAAGGTAATCAAGGACTTCTTTTTGTTTAAATCCTTTTACTACAAGTCTTGCCTTGTATTTGTCAATAGTACCATTCACTTTCATTTTTATTTTGAAGATCTATTTAGAACCTAAAGGTTTATTTCCTGGAGAAAAATCAACCAATTCCCATGTATGGTTGCTTAATATTAAATCAATCTCACTATTGACTGCCTCTTTCCAAAAAGATGAGTCTGACGACGACATTGCTTCTTTAAATGTTTGAGGCTCATTTTGAGAAACATTACAAAATCTGATCCAAATGTAGTAGAAGTTCTTTGACGTGTACTACTTCTTGGATTCTCTTCATTATGTACATTCTCACTTGGTTCATCTCGAGATCGTTTAGACCCTCCACTAGACTATTCATGTCTAGTTTTATACGGGTAAATGTTTTCAAATATTTTACCAGTATCTGATTCAATTACCATATTTTTATTTATATCCGGATGTTTGTATTTATGAACCAAAAATCGACATGCTTTAATTCTTTTAGCATATCCTATGAACATGCAGTCTACAGTTTTAGGTCTTATCTTAACCTTTTTAGGCATAGGAACTTGGACCTTTGCTAGACACCCCCACACTTTGAAATATTTCAAGTTAGGTTTTCTTCCTTTCCATTTTTCATAAGTAATTGATTGTATCTTACTATGGAAAACTCTATTGAGTATACGATTGGCTGTAAGAATAGCCTCCCCCCATAAGTTTTGTGGTAAACTGAAACTTATAAGCAAGGCATTCAGCATTTCTTCTAAAGTTTGATTTTTTATTTTTGCAATTCCGTTAGATTAAGGTGAATACGGGGTCATAGTTTGATGACCAATTCCATTCTCTACATATATTTCGGTCAAAGAAGATTCATATTCTCTGCCCCTATCACTTTTTAATATTTTTATCTTTTTCTCTAACTAATTTTCTACTTCAGTTTTGTATTGCCTAAATGCATCTATTGCTTCATTCTTACTATTTAGCAAGTAGACATAACAATATTTAGTGCAATCGTCAATAAAAGTTATGAAATACTTTTTCCCACCACGTGATGGTGTTGACTCCATATCACAAATGTCAGTGTGTATTAAGTCTAAGGGTTTGGAATTCCTTTCAAAGGACTTATAAGGATGTTTTGCATACTTTGATTCTACACACGTTTGACACTTTGATTTATTGCACTCAAAATTTGGTAAAACCTCTAAGTGAATCAGTTTTCGTAACGTTTTGTAATTAACACGGCCTAAACGTTCATGCCATAAATTATAAGACTCAATCAAGTAAGAAGAATTTGAATTTTTATTGATTTCAACATTCATTACATTCATCTTATAAAAGCCCTCGGTGAGATAGCCTTTTCCTACATACACTTCTCCTTTGCTAATTATAAATTTTTTAGAAACGATTACACATTTGAATCCGTTCTTGTCTACAAGTGAAATAGAGATCAAGTTCCTACGTAATTCCAGAACGTACAAGACATTGTTAAGTGTCAAGACCTTTTCTGAAGTTATTTTCAATCCCACTTTTCCTGTTCCTTCTACCTTAGCCATAGCAGAGTTAGCCATTTAGATCATTTCTTTCACTTGAGCCAGAGTGAATGATGAAAACAACTCTTTATTGGCACAAACATAGCGGGTGGCACCAGAATCCATTCACCACTCGCGAGGATTCCTCACCAAGTTGCATTCTGAAAACATAGCATACAGATCATCACATTATTTGTTGGACTCAATCATATTTTCTTGGTCCTTTTTCTTGCCTTTCTTAGGGGCACGACAATCTATGGACTTATGGCCAATCTTTCCATAGTTGAAGCACTTTTCCTTGAATTTCTTCTTGGGTTGATGGTTTCCTTGTTCAGCTTTCTTCATTTTCTTAGAATTGTTTTGATCATCTTCTACAATATGAGCTCTATTAATTGTAGAATTTCTTTTTGACCTTCTCTCGGTAGCCTTATTATCCTCTTTAATACATAGTCAGACAATAAGATTTTTGATAGTCATCTCCTTGTGTTTGTGCTTCAAGTAGTTTTTGAAGTCTTTCCACATAGGTGGTAGCTTCTCAATGATCGTTGCTACTTGAAATGCATCATTCACAATCAAACCTACAAAACAGTTTATGTGAATACTAAGAACATTTTCAATTTGTTCAACTAAGGTATTTTTCAAAGATATACCTTCTGCTAGGAGATCGTGAATGATTACTTGCAATTCCTGCACTTGAGAGACAACCGATTTGCTATCTATCATTTTAAAGTCCAAGAACCTTGCAGCAAAGAATTTCTTAATTCTCGTATCCTCTGTCTTGTATTTTCGTTCTAGTGCCTCCCACAATTCCTTTAATGTCTTAGTTCCACTATAAACATTGTAGAGTTCATCTTGGAGACCACTCAATATATAATTTTGGCAAAAGAAGTCCAAGTGTTTCCAAGATTCTACAATCATAAAATGGTCTTTGTCTGAGGTTCCCTTTGGCACCTCGGGAGAATCCTCACTAGTGAACCTTTGAAGGCATAGAGTGGTGAGGTAAAAGAACATGTTTTATAGCCATCGCTTAAAGTCAATGCCCACAAATTTCTAGGGCTTCTCCGCAGGTGCCATTGGTTGCGGAGCATTTGCTTGACTTGTTGAAGCAATACTAGTTGCCCCCACAGTCATAGTCGCATCTTGCATTTGACTTTCGTTAGTCATTTTTCCTATCACCACAAAACAATAAAATTTAGTATTTTCAGAATGCTATTTATAAAGTTAAACAACTTTAAACTCTTGTTCTTGTTTCTAGCTAACGATGAAGTTTTTATGACTTCCAATCGTCAATCGAATGATCTTTAACTTGTGATGAAGATTTTATGTCTTCAAATCACTAGTTAAGTTCAAATGGAGTAGAAAGATTAAAGCTTTAATCTCCAAAAACAAGCAATACAGATTCTGCAAAAAATTATTCCTTAAGATGGTTATCTTTCAATGTATTCCTGTACAAGAATTTGTCTTTAGGCATAACAACTTCAACACTAGTTCAAGTTCAAAACAAGAACACTATGAATTACAAAACACCCTCAACACAAGATCAAAGTGATCTTTCTAGGAAGTGTATTTTATTTTTTCAGAAATTAAGATGAAATAGAAATATAAAGCCAAGTCCCCCGACTTCATGGAGTATCCTTAAGGAATAATTTCCCTCACTGTACCCGAGGTTTTGGGATCTTTCTCTTAGGATAAAATGGCTTTTTCAATCCAATTATAGTGGTACCTCATATAATTGGATTTGTCCAACTCACTCTACGATTTGATTGATCACAAAGAATGTTTTGAAGACAAGAAGAGTTTTTATTTCAGAAAAAATTTTATTCATATCTAAATCTGTGGATGAAAGCAAGTTTATATAGCCATCAGATGTCTCTTCTGAAATGTGGCAATGGTTCACTTAAAAGGTGTATTCTTTGGAAGAGTCATGTCTGTTCATTTGAAACATTGAGTCTTTTTCTGAACAGACACAACTATCTGAACTGTCACACATTTTCCAAAACAATATGTCTTTTGCTCAAAGATTGTGTCCTTCCATTTTCCATTCACACCAATTAAACCCAACAATCACTTCGTTTTATTTTATTTTATTTAATCTCTATATTAAAAATTGATTTTTCATTTCATTTGTTCATTTTAGCAAATTAATAGAGTTTTTATTCATTTTTTTCGATAATACTTTTTAATATTAGAATTTCAAGATGTCAATAAAATTAAGTTGATAAAATGCACTCTTAATAAAAGTTTTCAATAATATTCGTCCCAAGTCAATCTTATATTGAACCAAACGTAGCAGAATACAATGTCTCTTTTTTTTTTGCTTCAGAAGGAACTTTATTATTATATCATGGAAATTTAAAAGTTTTTACATACAGAAATCGCCTGGGTAGAATCCAAACTTTGAGAGTCTTTTAGGAGTTCTTGCAAAATAAAAAGCGCGGGGGGTGGGGGGGTAGGAAATAAAAGTTATTGAACTACTATTAATGCATTGTAGTTGAGTCTTGCCAAACGCTGCCAACTTGTCCACTACACCATTTGCTTCTCTGTAGATATGACGAATTTCAGGTTCTTTCAACAGTTTAATGATGGACCTGCAATCAGAAATCATGTGTGAGTGGTCTTCATTTTGTGAGTTTAAAAGTTGAATGAGTAACTGCGAATCTTTTTCCAAATAATAGGAGTCAAGTTCTTTTCAAGAGCCAAACATAGGACATGATACATAGCCAAGTTTCCATTTGTAAAGCCGATGTGGCCATGTGAGCAAAAGTCGTTCCAGTTATACAAGTTCCATTGTGATTTCTGATAATCCCTCCCCCTCCCCCATGGTTGTTTATAAGATCATATGCACTATCAATGTTAAGCTTATAATAACATGGAGGAGGCGCGTTCCATTTGATATTTATGATGAGGGTGTTGCGATGAGTTTTTGAATTCTCTTTAGTATTCCCAAGGTGGAAGTATTCAATAGCATCCAATTCAATTTTTTGGACAGTTAGTTGGTTGGTCACATTTTTAAAGAGGTAATCATTTCTATTTTTTCAAATGAACCAAAGGATTAAAGTGGTTAAAACAGAGAAAGGTATGGGGATGTTACCACAAAGTTTGATGTTATTATTGCAGGAGCATAAATTATTGATGTCGCATATGAAATGGTTCTCAGAAGGAGAAAATTTAAAGTGGTTCCAAATTTCTTTAGCTTTGGGACAAGTTAGTAAAGCATGCATACGGATCTTTGTTACAGTGGTGCATGATCGAAAAAAGTTTGTCGGGATTATATTCTGCTTACTAAGGATTTTAGCTGTTGGAAGTTTGTCTAAAGTAGCAAGCCACAAGAAGAATTTTATCTTGTTATGAGTTTTTACTTTCCAAACCTAAAAGTTAGAAGGATTGTTATTCGAAAGTGTTGTGGTTGATGACTTTAGAAAGAGCATATAAGCTGAAGATGTGGTGAAAGTACCTAGAAAGAAAAGATTCCAGAAAAATTTGTCCCATTTCGGTTCTATTTGCTGAATGTAAGTATTATGAATAATTTTCAGAATATTCGGCGTTAATTAAAAAGATATACCAGATGAATCCCATGAACCATTAGAGATGATTTTCGAGAGAGTTTTTTAATGTCAAATTGTGTTAGGGGACCCTGGATGAGCTCACAAAGATTAATATTGTTGCAGAGCCATCTATCCTCCCACATGTTAATATTGTTATCATTTTTCATATTCCACAAGATACCCTTAGAGAAGACCTTTTGGTTTTTGCTAAGACTCTTCCATATATAGGAATCAATAGTAATGTGGTGAATTTGATTACCAGTGATTCTATTTTTATACTTATTTTGAAGGATTTTGACCCAAAGTTAGGATTTATTTTTAAGAAATCTCCAGTTAAGGCTTGAAATGGGGGCTAAGTTTTTTCCTTCGGATTTGTGAATGCCCAGTCCTCCTTGTTCTTTTGGAAGAGTTATGAGATTTCAATTTGCATGATGAACTTTTTTATTCTCATTGGTTGTACCCCAAAGAAAAATCATTTGTATACGGTCGATGTGGTGGGTTGTTTTTGAAGGAAATAAGTTAATTTGCATTGCGTAAGTTGGTATAGCTGCTAGAACATATTTTATAAGGGTTGTTCTTCCCGCTATATTAAGCATTTTGGTCTTCCAACCCTTGAGTTTTTTATTCATCTTATCAATTATGAATTGATAGTCCATTCTTTTGGGAAGGTTTTTAGTCATATGCAGACCTAAGTACTTACCAAAGTTTGTGGAAGAGTTCATGTTAAGGAGATTAACTGTTTGGTTAGCAATTTCAGAAGGAGTTTTGTTGGAGAAAATAATTTTTGATTTGTTATAGTTGATTTTTTGGCCTAATAATTTTTCAAACTCTTGGAATAAAGTATGAATGGTGGTAGCATTCTCTAGGTTTGCTTTTGCGAAAAGAATTAAGTCATCCACGAAAAGCAAGTGAGATAATTTCTGAGAGGAGTTTGATATTTTAATAGGGGTCCAACTTTTTTCATCAACAGCCTGGTGAATGAATCGTGAAAGTGACTGCATAGATATGATAAATATGTAGGGGGATAAAGAGTCTCCTTGTCTAATACCACGACTAGGTGTAAGGCTATCAGTAGGGGTTACATTAATAACGATGGAGATGAAGGATGTAGTGACACATTTCATGATTATGTTAGTGATTTTTCATGAAAAATTTAGGCTTTGTAGAGATTAGTGGGTAAAAGACCACTCCATTCTGTCGAACATTTTTTCCAAATCAATCTTTAACATCATTTTCTTTAAGTTACTATTTGACTTGTGAAAAGAGTGGATGACATCTTGAACTATAATAGCATTGTCTGAGGCTCTTCTACCTGGGATGAAGCTATATTGAGGGGGGTTAATGATGTTATCCAGGAAAGGGTGAATACGATTAACTAAAAATTTTGTGTGGTTTTGTAAATGGTATTACAAAGACTGATGGGTCTGAAATGGTGGATTTGTTTCGAAGTATTTATTTTGGGGATGAGCACAACATTTATTTTACTGATTTCAGGGTCGATGGATTCTGTAGTGTAAGCATCCATACAAGTTTGAGTTATAGAGAACTTGGTATCTTCTCAGAATTGTTGAAAAAAGATAGGATAAAGACCGTCTGGACCCGGGGCCTTTAGAGGTTTAAAAGACTTAATAGAATTGTGAATTTCTACGATAGTGAGGCTAAAGTTTAGAATGTTATGGTCATCCGTTGTTCCGCAGTTTTCCGCTTTTGGGTAGCTTTTACACTTAAAGGTAATTTGCACTGTAGTGTAAATATTTTTAAAGTGTTTTAGAATAGAGCTTCGTATTTGATCAGGGTTGAAAGTCTAGTTACCACCAGAGCCTAAGAGGCCCAAAATTTTATTCCTACATCTCCTATTAGTGGTAGTAGTATGGAAAAATTTAGTATTTGCTTCCCCTTCCATAAGTCATTGGATTCTAGATTTAAGATTCCAATAATTTTCTTCTTGGCGCAGGATGTTATTAAAATCATGAGAGTGTCTATTCTCAACATTATAGTGAATATAGGTTTTTCTTATAGGATCCATGTTTTGAAGGCCTTGGATCCTTGCTTTAATTCTTTTTTATTTTTAAAAATATTATCAAAAATATTTTTGTTGCACTCATTAGCATCCCTGGCAAAGTTAGTAACCATATTATGGTAGTTGTAATAGTTAAGCCAGGAATTTTTAACAATATGAGTAAATCCCGGATGGCGAAGCCACATAGTTTCAAATTTAAAGGAGTAATTAGGCTTACCACTATTTTTTATAAGATTAAGAATTATAGGACAGTGGTCGGAATGAGTTCTAGGGAGATGTATTACATTAGAGTCCTGGTAAAGGTGTAGCCAAGAAGGGTTGCAAAGGAACCTATCAAGCCGCTCCATAATAATACTATTATTATGCTTACTCATATTTTTCCAAGTAAACCAAGGTCCTGCGAAGCCTAAATCAATCATACTAAGCTCATTAATACATTCCAGGAAATTTGAAACCCTTTTGTTAATTGGATTACCTCCAAATTTTTCAGACGAGTTAGTCATTTTGTTAAAATCCCCGCACATTAACCAAGGACCCGTATTTGAATTATTAATGTTTTGGAGGTTCTTCCATAGAGTGCATTTATAAAAGGAGTTATTTCTAGCATATACAATTGTAATGATCCAAGGAGTTGAGTTTGGGCTAACCTTGAGCGAAGCATGGATCTCTTGCTCCGTCATTACCATTGGATTGATGATGAATTCATTGATGTTCAAGAAAAGGGAGATGTCTCACGAGAATCCGGACGCAGGAACTTGTAGCATGTCCGAATAGGGTAGCATCTGCAAAAGTGAATCATGATCCGCCATTCTAGTCTCTATTAAGTCTAGAATCGCGGGTTTTTTATTTGTAATCAGGCCTAACACATTCCTTTTAAAGGTGGGGTTATTGGCCCCTCTATAGTTCCATAATAGTATCTTTATGGGAAACTTGTTCGGTATTGTTTGAGACCCTCCTGGAGCTAGTGACATTTTCAGATTCAAATGGAATTGATTCTGGAAAAGTGAAAAGTCCGGTAGAGTTACTGAGATTACCACTGCATATTGATGCATCATTGAGTCTGGGGATAAGCGTAAGTTGATTTTTATCTTCGGCATTGGTGGTTGAACATGCACCATGATTCTTTCTTCTTTGTTTACGAGAAGAGTGAAGGTTAGAGAGTCCTCCAGCGTTATCGGATTCAATTCCGGCTCTTTGCCTCTTGGTCGTTCCTCCTCCTCCTGTTCTTGTGTTAGCTCCAGAACCTGCATAGGAGACGATGTAAGTATTTGGCAAGTTTTAAAATTGCTTATAAAAAGTCAAAATTTACTTTTTATAAGCCAAAAATTAAAAGCTCCAATTTTCAACTTATTTTTTTTTGCTTATAAGCCATTGCATTTTGACCAATTAAAAGGCATTTTCGTCCCTCAAAATTCTCCCTTATTTCAAAATTACCCTTGTGTAGCTATATTAGTACTTCTTTTGTATGAAACTTCTAATATATGAAATATAAATTTTTATATATTATTCTCCTTCTTTAATATATTCTTTTAAATTTGAACAATTATTATTGTACAACATATGAATTTCTCTAAAAATAAGTGCCAAACCAAAATATATGGAGAATACTCATTGAAGATATACAACATCATGGATGATTAGTGAATGATTCGTCTATATTTCACAGCGCAACATTCGTATTCGCTAATATTTTAATAGTGATAGTCACTACTCAACCAATGAGTAATACATTTTCTAATTAAAAGTCTTTTTATCAAACAAGTAGTATCATTTGTGACCAACTATTTATCTATTAATGTCATTATAATGATTAGTAATATATATATTTTGCTTAATGATTTAAACTCGTTTAACAAAAAAAAATAAGATTTTTAGCGCACAAATTAATAGTCATTCATTAAAATATTTTTAATATATATATATATATATATATATTAATTTTAATTAGAATCATTTTAGAAATAAAAATTTATAATAATCAACTATATATATTGTTAACAGCTTTAAGGATATTTCAGACATTTTGACCAAAAAAGTTGCTTAAAAGTACTTGTTTACCAAACACGTCAATAACATTTTTTTTAGTTTTAGCACTTTTATCCAAATATGTAACTGCTTATTTTTAAAATAAATTCAGCACTTTTAAAATCACTTTTAAAGAACTTTTTAAAAGCCACTTTTTCAGCCTATTTAAACGGGTCCTAGTACAACTTTCAAGGGATTATATACAAATCCAAGAATAACCCTAAAATGGTTGGTCTTGAACTTTTGACATCACTTAAGAAGTTGTATATTGAATTTAAGCTGAAGGAAAAAATTAGTCTTACCGATGAGGCACAAGTTTAAAATATTTTAACGAGTCAAATCCTGAATGCTCTCAAATGGCAACAAGTTTTGGCTTATAGGCAAAGATTTTAAGTGTTAAATTCTTTCATGGTATATCTCATTATGTCAGAAGTACTTCTCTTGTTAAAAAATTACTTTATTAAATATAAATATATATATTTTCAATATTACATAAAACTGTCAAGTGGGTCGTGTTGACCCATTCCGGTCCGTTTAGCCCGACCTGTTTGGGAGGCCCGGCACGGTGGGCCTATGGGTTACTGGGATGCCAGTCCTGGGCTAAGCCGTCTCAATTAACAGGCTCAGTGGACCGACCCAGTAACAAAATTGGGCCAGGCCCACCGACTACCCGACCTGATTTAATTAAATTTTTTTCTTTTAATAAGTGGCATCTTGGGCTGCTGACATCCAACGGTCAAATAGACTGTTGGCCCAACAGCTATAATGTTGTTTGGGTCCTACGGCCATATGGCCAAAGTTGGTTATTTAAAAAAAAAAAAATCAAAAATTTTCCTATATATATACCATACAATTTCAAATCATTTTTCACACAAACAACTTCTCTCATTCTCTCAAATTCCAAGCTTTCTCAAATATTCTAATTATCTCCTTAAGTGTTCAATTTTTTTTAAAATTTTGCGATTACAAATGCAAGTGAAATTTTTCTAAAGTCGCAACTTTCGGATATTTTTAAAATTTGATATTGTCATTTCATCTCTTACATTTATTTTTTAATGAATGTATTAATTTTTGAATATTTATTTTTATTATTTTTGTGTATTTTAAATTTTTTTAGTTTAATTTATAATATGGATAAAATAAGAAACTTCGGTAAAAGTTTCAAAAAAAATTATTCCGAAAGTGGTAGAGGTAGTAAAAAATTAATTGATGTGATTTCAATAGAGATAGTTCAAGTACTAGATATAACTGTGTGCCTCCGGTACCAATTAGTCAATCTTTTGAGAAAAAATAGGTGTAAGTGTTCATGATATGAATTATTTAGAAGCTCAGAAAAAATATGGTATAGAAGAAGAGAATGGAGTAGACACGGTTAATTTCGATGAAGGTGATGAAAATATTGGTGAGACAATCAAAGTCGAAAATGCTAATGTTTGATCTGAATCGGTTAATCTTACTCCCCATCCTCCCCATCGCCCCCTGCAAGATCTCGTAGAAAAACTAGTATTGCATGAGAATATTTTTCGAAAATAGAAGGAGAAACTAAGGTGCAATACAGTATTTGTGAAATTATATATGAGCATAAAATCGGAGGGAATAAAGAGGGGTATGGGTTCGTTCATAAGACATTTAAGAGATAGACACGCAAGAGAGTTAATTATTGCACAAGGTGGTGAGGCTGTTGGTGGGCCAACACAAACTAGATTGAACCAAACAACCGGTCAATTGGTTAAGAATTATAATAAAATAAAGGACCGAAAAGAAATAGCGAAAATGATAGTTGTGAGTTGTTTGCCTTTCACTTTTGCTTCTTCGGATGCTTTTATTCATTATATTCAAGCAATTTATAATCCTATGTTTACAGGTATTCCTATGAGTACTTGTTGGGCCGATATTTTTAGACTTCATGCACAATATATTTATTATTTATCTGCGTGATTAAAAAATATTTCATGTAGAATTATTCTAAATGTTGATCTTGGTCGTGCTGTTAATAAAAATGATTATTTAACAATTATTTGTCATTGGATAGATAGTGGTTTTGTTATGTCGAAATGTATTTTGGCATTTTTATATGATGAAGATCACTGACACACTGAAAGATTTATTTCTAAATCTATTTCTAAAGTTTCAAAATATTATGGTATTGGAAAAAAGTTTTATGTATAGCTTTTGATAAAGCATCTAACAATAAGGTTACTATTGAGTTGTTGAAAGTTGAACTTTGTTCGTCGTTATCCAAAATATTTCATGTTAACTGTGTTTGTCATATATATAATTTAATAGTAAGAGATGGTCTTGAATTTTCTGTGCTTTATATTGAAAAGGTCCGTCTTGTTGTTGGCTTTATTCAAGGAAATAATCGAAAAGCAAGGGTGAGACAATTTACAATCAATTGTGAACAAAATGTACTTAGACTGATATTTATGTCCGAAGAATGTGATACTAGATGAAATTCTACTTATACATATTTAAAAACTTGTCTTGCTTTTAAAGTTCTTATTACAATGACTTTTAGTCAATATTCTGATTCTTTTCCTGAGTGTATGCTACATAATTCTGATTAGACTGCAATTGATGATCTTGTTAAATTTTTGAAAAAAAATTTATATAGCTACAGTTGAATTTTATGGTGCTTATTATCCTACAGTTTGTAATATTAAGTGATATACATTGTAATCTTGTATGTATATATGTGTGTATATTTTCTAAAGTACTATAACATGTAATATATATATATATATATATATATATAT